>NW_023339663.1:24398402-24424480 GCF_004916995.1 Morone saxatilis | reverse complement strand
ATTCAGATTATGTTGTAACCTCATATGTTGAAGAATAAAATATAAATCTTTGATGAGGAAATGTTAAAAGAATCTAGCCCGCCTTCTCCCCTCCCTGCAGCCAAAATAAAAAATACAACCCACCCACTCACTTCAAATAAATGGTGGCAAAGATTAGGATTCACCTGCTAGATATACCAACACCTGAAGCTGATGAAATAATAGTCAGAATGTGCTGGAAATGCAACGGGTGCTACACTATACACTGCACATTCATACTGATATCTCCAACACCGCAAATCCCTTTCAGTGGGACAGCATGGTGCATGACTGCAGCTGCAGGAAAGGGCTGGCAAGAGCAACAATGAAGATGTGTTAAAGACTGCGAGGCCCAAATATTCCAGAGCAGCTGGACTCAGTGTGCCTCTCTTCTTCTCTGTGTAAACAATGGGCCAGGCAACGTTAAGCAAAAACACATGAGACTCGTTTCTGTTCAAACTATCTCCATTGTTGTGTTCGCTGACAGGCCCTTCTGCATGAAACGCAGTTTTGAACTTTTGACGGGTTTGAGGATGCTGTGAAAGGGTGCTATTAGTGGTGTTTCAACCCTGGAGAAATTCAGACCATTCAAGGACCACATTTCATGGGCTGCAGCCTTATTTTGTAGATACTCAAAATCAGCAAAATTCAATGATTTTCCTTGAATGTCATAAAGGGAACATACCCTCTGTTTTCTCATTTGATATAAACCAGCTGGTATTTTTCCACAGTTTACAGGTAAAAAGGTGAATGTCCTGCGTCTGTGCACTGTCGCAGATCTGGAGTTGGTCCCCAGGCGCTGTACAGTGGCTGCCCACTGCTTCTAGGACTTAGGATGGGTTAAATGCAGGGGACACATTTCACTATGTGTTGTACTGTGTATGGTTGTGATAATAAAGCTGATTCTATTCTATTATGATGTTGTTGTATTTACCCAACACTACGCAGATACAATTTCAAAACACCCAAAAAGCAGTTCCATAATAACAAATTGGGGTAAAATGTTCTAGGGAACCGTGGCAGTATTTGTTTAAGAAGATGAACACTTATTCAACTTTATCCATTCAGAGTATAACAGCTGTCAGGTGTCAGGAATGGCCTTCAGGTTTAAAGCCCACTCTTATTGAGATAACAGTTCATCTTGTGATGCAAAGTGAAAACTGAAGTTACTAAATACCATAGTTGACACTAAATACAGTGATGTTCTATATTCTACCAAATATAAAATCTCCAGGAAGCATCAGATGCTGGCATTCCTGATGAACATAACCCTCAGTTATTCTTGTAATAAAAGTGTGCTGTAAAACAATAACATGAAACAAATGATTGATCAATATTGACACACACATACTGTATCTCTGCTGTTTTAATCACTGCAGTATGGCAGTATGCAGTATTACTCCACCAGGCTGTTGTCCTCAGCCCTAACAGCTTGCTGCATGTTCTACACACCACTCCCAGCCAGCCGACTCTGCGACTGTGCGTCACCTCGCCTCTGTTCGCCTGCCAAAGGAAATAAATAAATAGGAGTAAACCAATAATGGAAGTCAGATGATTATGTGACAATGATGTTACGGGAAACATTTCAGGCTCAACATGTGATGCACAGAAGGTTAGCTCTATGAGTTTCCACAGCGTTATGCTGTATACTGATTTATAAAGAAGGAGAAAACGAAGCATTAAGTATTATTTGATATCTTCAAACAGTATGATATCCAGTCTGTAAGGGCTTTTGATGTTGATTTGAATTAAATGAAGATCACAGCTCTTTATATTTCAGCCCAATAAGTTCTTAATTAGGAGTCACAGATCGAAGTCCTGGCAACCAGACCATGGACGGTGTATCTGTGTCACACAATAATGCATGATGCCAAGGGGCAAAAGCTGAAGATAAAAAGGTGAACTTAAATTGTTTGGGCTCAATCAGGCACTTAGTGTGACATACTTTGTGTCTATTGTAATGGCTATGTTCCTATAGACCTGAAAGAGCCTGTCCCAAATCCTATTAACCCCCTTATCAACCCCTTTTCTGTGTTTGCTCTATATCACGGTGGGAGGTGAACGTCAGGCTGCACAGGGATATAGACCACACAGATGTGCCCATTCATTCACAGAAACACACACACACACTCAAGCATTCAACAAATACAGGTAAGGTCAATGTTGCACACACAACTGCCTGTTTTTCAAAAAGAGGGGCTAAACACTTTTAGAAATAACCCTTTCTGTGATGTTTATGTAATTAACTTCACACAACATCAGTGTTCCTGTGGAAGTCTCAGTATGGACAATCTCTTATTTTCTCACTTTCTCTGCCTCTTCAATATGGTGTTTGCTAATAAAATAACAAACCAGCAGATGATTAGAGAGTATCTAGTCATATCTTACTTTTACATTTTCAAGGCTATAATAGTTACAGCACACTAATCACATAACCAAACGCAAGATATCCTCCATGCAGAAAATCAATGACACTGTTATATTGCCTTCAGATATACTGTACTATTATTTTGCCATTGGCCACACCCTGAATAGACTAGAATGAATTTCATCTGGAAGGATGTTATGTCTGTTTTCTTGAATGGAAACACTCGTTCACAGACATGTAAAACTTGTGTGTGCCAAGAACTTTGTACTTCTTGATTTGACTTGATGATGTTTAACAAAGTAAAAGTATTCAGGGGAGTGCTCGTGTTTTTCTTGCCTTTCTCTCTTCAAATGTAGAGAGTTAGAAAGACAATTCTATTTTGTTACAGATAGTCAATATTTACCTCTTTTGCACTCACTGCATTGCAGCGACCGTCCTTCATCATCAGATGGTTTTGATAAATGGGACTGAATGCTTTTAATCCAACCCGCTTGCTCAAATCATTGTTTTTTAATGACACAACTTCCTTGGTATTCGCGTTTTGTGTTTTACCGTGATGACGACCTTCACAAATTTACAGGCAACAGTAAAGACAACTGAATAATAAAACCAAACATTTACACAGAGCAATTTGAAGGCTTTACCACAAAAAGTTTGCTCGCTGTCCCCATCTGCTCCTGCTTACTGGTACCTTTACAGTTTTAAAATCACTACTTCCCACCCATTTTCAAACCGCCTGCTCTGTAGAATAAAGCCTGCTTTGTTAAAGACTGCAGAATTTATTTGTTGCCTGAAGTCCAATTTGTTCGGTATTTGTTTATATTGCATCTCACATATCTTAGTCAGGCCCTCGTGCCTATGTTAGGTCTTGTTAGGTTAGGGTTTGACCTGTAAGTCTGCAGGGACAAGTGCCTAGTCGTCCTCATAAAGGAAATTATGGAAGACGGCTTTTATTTAGGTCAGTGACCATGGGAACACTGCAGGTCTGTCTTATATTTTCAGCAGGTATATTCTTTTAGCAAAGCGAGTAAAAGGAAACTGTAAAACAACAGGTAGTTTCAAGCAAAGAGTTTAATTGTCCAAAGACGTGTTCCAGTCATACTTATAGTTCCTCATAAACAGAGCTAGTGTTGCTTTAAAAACAAGAAAGTGGTTGTAATGCTAAGTCTTGTGGTAACCAGGAAACCTGTGTTGATTTTAATGTGGGTTGTAAATCGCTATTTAACAGCCTCCATGTTGTGATTAGAGAGGCAGTTTCAACCGATGTCTATATGTTTAGGGATAGAAAATGTTAATTTGAACTGTCATTTCCCAACTGAAGTTCTGCGATATGTGATTAGACTCTTCAATGAATAAGGTTAAACTAGTTGGTAAGGACTTCAGTTTGAGTGTCCTTTTCCTGGTCTGTGTGCATTTGTGTGTAGTTAGTGCTAAAAATGACATTGTTATAATGTTGTTATAATACAATATATTGTGTCTGACCAATGCACCATCAGAAAAAGTTCTTCTTGTTCCTATAGTGTAAAGTTTGGTCTTCATTGGATGATATATTTGCAGAGTTTGACACTAGAAGGATGTTTTCACATTCATATGCTAAAAGTGGAAAGTGGTTTCTCTGTGCTCATTGAATATCAGATTTTAAGGTGTGGGTCCTACGAGCATGATTTGTGACATCAGATAAGTCCATCCTGATCCAGTATGCAACTTGTACAGTGTGATGTAGAAATTTAAAGCAGGAGACATCTTGTCTCCAGCCGGAAAACTTTAGTTTCTAGATTTTTTTAATGAGGTAAAAGGAATGAATGCCTTTTAAAGGATTTTAACATTGAGGTGGTCCCTGGTGGGCACATACATTGTGCAGCTTTCTTTAATTGATTTTGTGCCAGTTATTTTTCTTTTTGCAGTTTTACAGCCCTTGCAATATTTCACCTTGTTTGTCTAACACACACACACACACACACACAGAACACATGCTAACACTGTGTGGTAGCAAGACCTCACATATAGGCAATAAGATTTAGTGTGCAGCTCTAATTAGAATTGCCTGTCATCGTTATTCATCCAGCTGATCTGATTAACTCTAGGTTCCTAGGAAGCACATTGTCCATTTAATTAAAGCATACCGATTAACTTGGGAAGTCTGCCGCTAAGTGGACAGTGAGCAGACCTTCACTTTGGCTCTGTATGTGCCATTATTGAGAGAAAAATTGGCCCCATTAGTTGCCCTGTCTTTGTTCCCTTTGGGGCAAAATCACCTCCAAAGTCAGTTAAGACATAAAATATTTCCCTTGAGTGTGAACATAATGATGAATAATCGCGTAGTTTCCTTGTGTGTGTTCTACCACCATCTCTGTTAGTGACTTACTGCATGCAGGAATGTTTGTCCCAGGCCACACAGCTGTGCTAGGTATGGTGCAGCCTGACTGTGCTGCCTGATTCATGACGAGGGTTTCACATTATCTTTTCAGAGCAGTTTAATTTACAGTTTCACTGAGGAGATTTACACATTTCCCCCACTTAGTTCCCCACTTCATGCTGGCAGGATGTAAATTAAAAGTCAGTTTGGGGAATAGAGTTCCAACTACACACACTTTTTCACTGTCATATATCTGACTTTTGTCTGCATGTGGTCCCATTTAGCTGAAGTGGTAGATTACTGCCAGGCATAGGGCTCTGATTCCCACTGTGACAATGCATGCTGAAAATTCACTGCAATCATACAAAAAAATCTTTTAAAGTCTTTCAAAAATCTGTGACCAAATGTAGTATATTACATTTGGTCATAGACATCTAGTGCTGTAATCAAGTATTTAACCTTTCCTGTGAAGAATGATTACATTATAGAGATCCTAAAGCAAGGAACTAAACACGTCACTCCCTCCCCCTAATCTACAATATTTGTATTGTGGGTCAGTCAGACTTCAGTTTGTCAGGGGGTCTTTGTAAACCTTGTATGCCTGCATGTGCATAAAAAGTGTCGAGGCCAGCACCTTTAAGTCAGAGACCCTTTTCTTTTGTGGCCCTGTGATGTTGCTGATCTGCAGGTCTGACCGCAGGATCTGCCCAGTGTGTGAAAAAAGATGCTTCATCCTCTCCCACAGCTTGTAATCCCTCCCGTCCGAGGAGGTCATGGCCGTGTTGGCAGGCATTCCAGACATAGCCACCGTTTCTACCCCATAAAACCGATCACTGAACACACACAAAGTGTGAGCTCTCTCCGCCTGGCTGGGCCACGGTGCGACTGCAACAGGATTCCCCTCTGGCCTGATTAAGATGTAGCTGAGGGTTAACCCACCTGAATCAGTTTGCACAGCTTTTCATTTAACAAAACAACCCCCCCCCCCCCCCCCNNCCCAGGGAGCCAGTATAAACGCTTACTTACAGTAAGCACCCCTGGCATGACTGATGAAGGTCACACATGGGACACTGATCTTTATTGTAGGGAAAAGATAAATTCCCTCCCAATTTCAAAGGAAAAAATAATAGTGCGAGCCTTGTCATCAGGCAGTATTTGTGCTATTGCAACATTTGCTACAGGTGGTTCACCTCAATAACTCAAAGTTTTATCTACAGCTTGAAGCTCTTTGGTAACCTTCTGTCATGTTTCTCTCTGTAAATTAAAGTCGTAATCCTTTTAGTTCCTCTGCTTTCCTGACCCTTTACTGATATGTCCAACTGCTGTGGTGTTTTTGATCTGCAATGCACCTCCATGGAAAATTCTCTTGGAACATTGGTATAATACTGCATTAATTTGAGTTTCTGCACTCAAATTAATGCAGTATTATAGGTAAAACATGTCCCAATGTTCCAAGAGAATTTTGCTTTTTAGTTGTCTATTCAGGCAAGGCATATATGTGTAGAACCAGTGAGTAGGATTTAGAGGCATCTAGTGGTGAAGTTGCAGATTGCAACCAACTGACACTCCTTGTGTAGGAGAAATGGTGGCTGTGAAGAAATGCAAAAGGCTACAGCCTGTGTTTGGTTTGTCCATGGCAGTCCAAAGCTTCTATGCTAAATGTGTAAACAAACCTCCCCTAGTATGTCAACCTCGCAGTCCACTGTCAGCTGATAGGACCGCTTTCTGACAGCAGCTCGTACAGATAGCTGATGCAGCAGTGTTGTTCCAAGAGAAAAGGTCCGTGTTGCAACAATCTAATGATACTTTTGTCCCAGTAACAAGGCACAGCTCCTGTTTGATGCTGTTTTTGATATTGATATCGATCATTCTCTAAAAGGCTGTAAACAACACATATGAAGAGCAGCAATTATTTGAATGAACTGATTCAGTAAAATCCAACACTGCAACTTTTTTGCACACCATTACATCACAGCCCAATGTCTAGTAGCATCTCACCTGTGATAACACAATTCTCAGGCTTGGATTAGTATCTTCCTTTCTGTTGTTGTTCTTTATCCTTATGTAGGCTACTTTATCACGTCATCATCCGCCGAGCCAAGCCAAATCCATCACAGTTGAGTTCAGCACATGGCTGCAGTGCCGTACGGGAGACATGTGTTGAGGTCTGAGTCATGTCAAAGCCGGACTTGCTTGTGAGAGTCTGTGTTTTCAGCTGCTGACTGCTGGTTGCACCTGTGAGAGCAAAAGAAACCCTCTCAAAGACTCCTACAAACTATAAATCATATGAGCTTGTGTGGGTACAGCAATGGTGACAGAATTTAAAGGGGACAAAACACAGGAGGAATGGTGTAAACTGAACGAAACCTATGGAAATGTGAAATGTGAAAATGAGTTTAGAGTAGCACAGTGAATTTGTATAATTTCTCTCTACTTTATGTGAGCAATTCATAAATAGTTTTTTCTAGGATCATATTTTACATTGAATATACAAACAACCGAGGAAGCGTGCTAAGCAGGAAGGTATAAAACATGTTACCACAATGTCATAATATCTTTAGGCAGTATAGCAACATTTTCACTATTTAGAAATGAAGCAACTAAAATTACTACATGCTATATGCTAAAAATGTCTGTAAGAAATGCCAGCTAGTACTAACGCCAAATCGATGATACTTAAATCTTGCAGGTAGTGACAAATTACTTATGTTTATCTCAGATCACATCAAGCAAAACAGGTTAAAAATGCCCCTTTGCACAAGTAACATTTCCACTGAAAAAAGTTTCCAGAGTTAACATTAGCATGAAATTCCTGCTGTATAAGTGCCCCCTTCGGATAGTATTAGCAATAGCATGAATTAACTTGTTTACCATTAAAATATATGAAAATAATTATTGTTAAGCCACACAAGATCATTCGACTGGTATTTCCTGTATTTCTTCCTCATCATTTTTTGTGCAAAACTATCTACCACCTTATTAACATCCAGGCCTCTGACCATTTGAAGAGATAATAGCTACAGTATTGTAACTGTGCACTCTGAGCTAGCTGGGATATTAAGAATTTACCACTCATCACTTTTACTGTTTTAAGGCACAAAAACAACTTTTCATGTTGATCTCCTCATGAGGTCTGTCATTCCAACTTGTTTTTTATCCCGTGTGCAGCACATCTCACTTTAATGTTACCCGGAAACCCGCCTTTTGATAACCCCAACTTTAATCCACAAGATATACAGCATTTCATATACTGCATTATTCAACATAGCTAACCTGCAGTGGAAATATTCAAAAGAACATCTTCCAAAAGAGCCCTGGTTCTCAAGCTCAAGTCGGATGTAGAGGTGGGAGGACAGAACCTTGTAAAGTAAACCAAGAAATAATTTTCCATTGGCTGCTCCACATCTCTAGAGCTTTTTATAAGAGGGAAAGTAATCTACTTTTCCCAGTTTGAATTTCATGAAACAATAAGAGGTGATGCCGCTGTGTTTTAACAAGTTCATACCTTGTCCCAGTGGGGCAAAGGCCCCAGGTCAATGTCAGTGTGAGAACGTTGCATGTTCTACATGACACGTTCACCTCAACTCCTGCCGAAATGTAACAACGAGACCTAATAAAGAAATTTAGAAGGAGCTGTGTATGGTTGTTAAAGAATAGGCTCTGCTAAATCCATTGCTGTCTATAGTAATAAAAGCAACAAATGGCCAGAAATGATGAAGGAAAGAAACAAAAAACCAAGCTAAAGCATAAGTCCAAAGGTCAGCCAAATGTCAATTTATTAACTTTCGTCATTGCTTAAGACAAACTGACACCAAAACGTTTGAGTTGTGCAATTTAAGTTGTTTTACAAAAGAGGTTTTCCTTCCACATGATCAGCTCTGACACTGATGGATCGCATCTGTGTTATTTTGACTTGAACAGTCAGGTGTTTACTATGATAAGAGAGGCATGCAACACTTGTATTTCTGATACTCCCCCAGTTTCCAAGCAACACAGCTACAACAAAAACAGAATTGCAGCAATGAATCCAACTGGAAGACATGAAAACCAAGCCAGGTTTGCTTCATACATCTCCCTGTCAGTATTTTATTGACAAGCAGCGTTCGGTGAGAGTGTTACTAATGGCAGTGGAATCACACAGATGAAGAGAGGTTACAGAGATCCATTTGTCTTCTGAGTAAAAATAAGTTATCTCTGTGCTGCTCTGTGACATGAGGTCATGATACTTGTGTTACGTTTATCAGGCACGGGAGATTTTAATATTTTGCCAAAATAGAGACTGGAAAATGTTACTTGTCCAGTGTGCATATAATGTTGGACTGTAAGGGGAAAAAAGCATTATGAAGAAATAGAATTAGTCACAAGCTTTTACTTGTTACGGTGTGTTAGATTACAAAGATGTTTACTTTATTTCAGTTCTGTTATGCAGGTGTTTCACTGTATGTGTAGTGTCATATCTCTTAACAATGTGTAATGTTTGCAGTGTATAAGACTTTTTTCTTACTTTATTAGAGGGTAAATGACTCATAAAACACCACATAATTGAAAGAAGTGATGGTTGTAGTGTATGTAATGTACATTGCATTGTAAGTCTAACCTACACAAATGTAAGACTAAAACCATACAACTTTTAAACAGGAGAAAGACATACTTCAAGCTTATCAAAGTCAAAGGTCAAAGACTGAAGTGTGTGGAGCTTCGTTCCTTTAGGGCAGTACACTATTTGATTATCTAAACTTGCTCCAAAACCAGCAGTAGGTCATCCACTGTATTCTAAACTGATGAAGGAGCTTTGATGCCTCTTCACCATGTGACTTGTTTCTAGTAAGAAAGAGTAACTGGAGCCATAAACTTGGCCTCTTCCCCCAGATACAACAACATGTTTCTAGCCCAAGGAATTTGTAACTACTACCTCCTCCTGCCATTCAGGGTCATACCATTTCACATGTTCAGATGATGAACCTCCACTTGCATTGACTTGTCTGAAAGAAGAGAGTTAGGAAACAAGGCCTCTAGAGAGTCTAATGTCTTTCACATACCCAGCAAAGATGGTATCGTGAAGGACTGTGGTCTTAAGGTTAAGCTATGACAAAAATAAGAATGGAGACAACACACATCGTTGAAGTACTCCTGATGTCATTTGAGTCCAGTTAAGGTATGCTGTTGCTTAAAACTAATTGAGTTCTCCAATGAAGGTACTTCAAAGTCTAAGATTATATCTCAAAAACGTGTTCTGGGGTAGGCTCTTTCGAATGCCTTGCTGGTATCAGTGCATTTATGAAGGACTGGCAGGCTCTAATCGAAACAGTTGTGCTTCAGCATGTCTGTTGGTTGATTTTTAACAGCTAAAAAGATGAGATTTTATTTCCATTTAGGGCACACTTTCCCAGGCATTTGTCTGTAATTCAGGTAGTATGAACTGGTCTGAACTGATTTTTGTTGTTTTTGCCTTTAGGTATACACACCAAATTAGCACTTTTCCTAATCATTAAAAGTTTGTCGTCTGACGGTGAAGAAACAAATTACATTGAGTAGCCTGCTCATCAGCAAACATTATAAAAAACAACCAAGACTTTCTCTAACAATTATATGACTTTGTGCTAAACAGTCTTTCAAGAGACAAAACTACCTGTACCATTGCTGAATTTCTTTGTCTTTACTTAAACTCCCCTCTAACGTTTTTTTGGAATCATGAAGCAAATTTTACACTCATCAAATACTTCCACTTTTGACCCCCCTTTCCCTTTTTTCACACCACTGGTCAGTCTGGTGTTGCCTGGAATACTAAAATGCATTGCAAAGCAATTTGCTCATTTTGTTCTGCCGCACTCAGTAAGTCATCACGGTAAGGTTGTGTAAAGAACATTGTGTAAGAACATGTTTGGAGGAATACTCTAGAAAATGGAACAGTATCATCCTAATTAAAGTCCCAATCAGGATAAGTGCATTTAGACTTCCACATTTCTGCTCAGTGTTTCAGTAACTGGCATACGTGTATACCTTCATCAGATCAGTATAAACAGTGTAGTACTGGGAAATTGAGTTATTACGTTAGCTGATTAGTAGTAATTAGTTGATTGATGTGTATGTAAACATAATCATTCAATGATACATTTAAAGCCATGCTATGTAGTCAGTGGTAAATGCACTTCATTCACAGTGGCTAAATGTGATGATCAAACAAGCTTTGCCCATTTTATGCCACAAGTTCAAACTCCCCTCTAACACTTCTGGGAAGTTATGGATGAATGTCTTTGCTTTTTATGTGTTTCACAATTGGGCAGTTTTATCCATGAATGACAAGAAGTTGGTAATGATGCAGATTTTAGCCCCAGCCCTCAATGAAAAACACATTTCTTCCAGCCTGCTTATATGCAGATAGACAAACACCAAATAAAAACCACAACCAAAGTAAACCGAGAAAGGAGACTCTCCTTCGTGGGAACGGGAGAAACCATGGCCTGTGTGGTCGTAATTATGAAGCAGAGACTGACATTTCAACAGCCGCCTTTTGCTGCGGTTCTTTAATAATGTTGCTTTATATATTTTATGAATTTATTTGATTCTGTAGGGAATGGAGCCAGTGGAGACTGTGCAGTTTAATTTGATGTGCTAGACCCAGTTACTGTGATCATGCATGTATACAGCATGTGTGTAAGTGAGTGCATGTGTATTTCTAACATGATTCATTTGTGGTGAATAAAACCAGCTGTTTCTATTGAACGGTGGCCAAGAACCCCATGCACCAGTGGGAATAGACGGTGTAAGAGACCACTGAGTACAGAGTTACCTAACATCGCCTGACTGTCCACTGGCCACTGCACCGTGCTCTCGACTGAGGTGACTATTGGTCAGATCTCACTCTCACAACAATTGGATAACCTTTTATTTTTTCTTTAATCATCAGAAACCACCCACAAAACCTCAAATAGTGAAACTGGCAAAGTCACCCTTAATAAAACTCAATGCAACTGAATTTATATCACATCCAGGGATAACACAATGCCCTAAAGTGTTTTATTCAGATCCTGCACTTACAATTTTGTAGTGATAATATGCCACCAAGATGTATTGTAGGATTACTATAGTTGTTTTTTCTTATCAGGTTCTGTAAGCAGAAAATGTTGAGCAATACTGTACAGTTTGACTCTGGTTTCATTCAATTACTCAGGCTCTGTTTTACAGATAAAGAGATTTGCATTTAGCAGCAATATGAAAGACTTGTGAAAGAAATGAAGAATATTATTTCAGTGCAAATAAAAATAAATTAAAATGTACAGTTAACAGGGCTCGCATGAGTTCATTAAGGTCATCATAGTAATGTGAAAACACAAACTCTGTGTGCTGGGTTAATCAGATAGCACTATGTGCAGTCAAACTTTAAAAGACCATGACCAACTTCAAGTAAGTTTGAAGAAAACATGAATAATGAGCAGGAAATTATTATGCACAGAAAACTGACCTCTTCATGGAGGTTATTTTTTAATCCCTTTTTCCTTTCTTCTTTTTTAAATCCTCCTCCCTCCACCTCATTCCCTATTTCCAAATCCAAAGTTGACAGATGAGTATGTTTTTATAAGTTGTATCTTGTTTATTTCAAAACTTTTGCAAGGACTTGCATTATGAAACAATCAAACTAGCCAAAAGGATCTTATCCTGGATCTTGTGCTGGATCCAATAGCATTTTGGCAACAAATGGCCCCAACACCGAGTTTGTCTCATCTGAGGCCAGATATTTATTTTATTTTTTGTTATATTTACTATAACAAACAGCCCGCTCTTTTCTAATTTTTTGCAAAGATCAAAGACAAATTGTTCCAATCTTCCTCATATATGCAGTGCAGTTGGGACATCAGAAATAAATCGCACGGTGGCCCTGAGGCTGCTTGGAACCTGTTGATATCCACAAAGAAAATCAATTTCCACATCATAATTATGCAGATGACACTCACATTTATATGTCTGTATCATTGGATCAGTATTGTCTCAGATTGCCTTACTAAATGCACTGACCAAATCAATTATGGGATGCACATACAATAAAAATGGATAAAACCTAACCTTAACTCTCTGTCACTGAATTGTAATGGATTCAGATCTAAATGTAAACAACTGTCAAATAAGATTTAGAAGAGTTAATCATTGTTTTCATTTCTAGAATACTTAATAATATATAGTAATAAGTTTTTCTCTATTCTTTCTAAAACTGCTCTCAGACAGCTGCAGCTTATTCAGCTTCCTAACAAAGACCACATCGAACCAGGTGTCCAATCTCTGACCTGAATTCTAGTCTGTCAAAGAACTAATTTTGAATTACTGCTCCTTTCTAAATCACTAAGTGGTTTGGTACCAAAATGCATCTTGGATTCTCTGCTAGAGCATGGACACACTAAAGCTATGACTGGTCTGGTTGTTCCCAAAATTAAATCCAAACATGGTGAAACCTATTTTAGCTGCTCTGCTGCACATATTTGGAACTTATCTGGGACTTGCCTCAACAATTATATATTTTTTTTACATTAAAACCAAAAATGCATCTGTTTGCTTTTTTATTATCCAACTGTATGTATGTTCTTCATTGATTTTCATTACGTTTGCAGTTTTGTCTTTTGTCACTTTGTTTGTTGTTGCTAGTGTATTAGGTAAAATGCTTTGTGTACACGATCGATTGATTTATTGATTGATTGGTTGACCGAAAGGGCCAACAGCACCCAATGCCATCCTGATGTTGTGAAACACAATTACTCAATTTTGTTTTAAATATCCGCAGTATTAGCTTAATTGTGGGATTATTTAACTATTATTATTATTATTATTAGTAGTAGTAGTAGTAGTAGTAGTAGTAGTATGATATGTGTCATCACCACCAATGGGCTGTGCGGTTGTATACTCTGTTACTTGAAGTCTCTTCTTTAAAGGCAGGAATGTAAATCCAGAGGGATTAGTGAGAGCACACTGGGCTGTAAACCCTTCAGTAGCTCTCCAAGGGGTCTCTGCCTCAGTGCGTAAAGTTGAGACGGGGCTCCGGACGCACCGCGCAGCACTTATTATCCCACAGGCTCCATGTGCGTCACCTCTGCGGGATACTTGACAAGGATTTCTGATATTTTGATACTACTACCTGCGCGGATAACTGACAGATGATAACATTGGCGTTTTGCTGATGTGAAGGCGTTTTCACTTGAACAGATCATCTGTCCCGGAGCGCAGAGGGGACATGGGTCAACTTTATGGTGCGACTCTCTTACCATTTGGCGCTATCTGTGTTGTTTTCCTGTGGGAATCTGGTGCCAGCTCTATCAGGACGACGCTTGCAGTGGACACCTCGAGGTGAGTCTCATGGATCTGGTTAGAGGATCCTAAACATATCTTGATTTTCTGTGAATGAACGGCAGCGTGCTGATGTGAACCTCATCGATTAGTTTAATCAGGGATGTTTTCATTATGATGCAACACTCCACGAAAAACAAACAAAAAACTAAACTTTATTGATGAGCTACAGCGGTTTTTAATATGAATGCGAGACTAAAGCTCTGTAAACGACTTGGCAACATCCACTCCACTATCCAATCACTTTAGTTTGTTTCGGAGTTTAATTTGAACTCAAAACAAATACTCTACTGTCAGATTACCACACAGTGAAAAAACCATAATACAGTTTAGTCTGTGTGTTATTGGTTTTTTCTCTGTGCGAGCAGGCTGTCAAAGAGGAGACCCCTGGATGAACCGCTGTAGAGCGTCTAATCTTATGTGATTTTCAAGGAAATGCAAAAGGCAAAGGGGAAACTCCAAATGGTCGGAATCGGTCGCGGTCTGGAGAACCAAATGTTACTTGTGCTCAGACATAACATGACAGATGCTATTAAGGTGCCCGGAGACAGTGGGTCAGGAGGTGATGAGAGGATGTGAGTGGAGCACATGTACCCAATATTCTGTGGGGAGGAGGGAACCACTAAGCAGCAGGTTAAACCCCAGATAAGCCAACAGTGTTTTTTTTTCTATGTATATGCTCTCCACCTTGTCTAAAAGTATAAGGAAACATATCCTCAGATTTATGCTTTAAAGGTTCTGCAAACTCATCAGAATCTGTTAAAATGGGATACAAACATCTACTACAGTGATTTAAACTTTCTATAAACACATACAGTAGCTGTGTTAATGCCTTTACATGGTTTAGTTGAAACCAAGTATACTGTGTATGACTACACTGTGATATTGCCCCTGGCTGTAAAATTAAGCTAATAAAGAGATACACCAATAAATCAGCCTGGCCAATATATCGGTCAGTTTTAGTTTATCGCAGATATATCGGCACATTTGTCGGCCAATAAATAACACAGTGCAGAAGTGCCAAAAATGTGTTTGGTGTCATTTATTAACTTGTGTCTTTGTTCCACAGTGGGCACTGACATGTTTTGACTGTAAAATGTCTCGCTCAGTTTATTTTTCTTAATTGTATTCATATTGATTAATCTGGAGATTATTTTGCTTGTTGACGTGATTGCCCATAAAATGTCAGAAATGCCTGTTGTAATTTTGCAGAGGCCAAGATGAAGTCATCAAAACAGACTGTATAAAACCTACATTCATTTTATGAAGTTAGTGAATTTAGAAAAACAAATTGTTTGGCATCTTTGAAAAAAGAAAAAAGAAGATGCTAGAAACTATCTGTCATTTATCAAAAGAGTTTTTCCATGGACTGCCTGATTCATTGACTGACTGTTGCAGCTCTAATGTGTTTCTGTTAAAAAAAGACCATTGGTTGATATATTGTTGTCTGATTTTTTTTACCTCTCAAATAGTAATGTTGTATTGGCCTCAAAACTCCAGTATCGGTCGGACTCTAGTGTAATGCCATGTACGTAGCCATTCGTGTCAAAGCACTGTTGAGGTTTAACCCCTTGATGCACCGCAGCTACCAGATGTTTAAAACTATGAATCTGGGGAAGGCCTGGTGGCCGATGGGTTAAGGTGTCGACCATGAACCGCAACATCCCCTGTTTACGTCCAGCCTCGGATCTTTCTTGCATGTCCGTCTCAATCTCTCTCTCCCCTTGTTATATGAGTGTGTATATATAAGTTCTGGGAAACAGTGTAAAAAGTGGCAGTCAATCACATTTGTTTCTATGTGTCTTTATTTTCTCAGAACGGAGTGTCCAGATAATAAGATCTTGACCGTGGAGTATCCCTGTGTCAGAGCTGGGGGGAAGAACAGCACTTGTTTCAGGTAAGAGTCTCAAGTGTCCTTTATTGGCTCGCAGCTGATGAATCCACTGGTTCACCTCAGATCTATTAAACATGAGCCACTGAGTGAAACAATAGAGACTTACAGTGCATTATACATTTATATTTTGGTTTTCATCTGTCTGTCTTTCCCAGAACAGGGTTTTGCTCAAGGACACTTTGGCAGGCCAAGCGGCTACTGATGCCTGTAGGCAGGGTTAAAACTTTCTGGGGCTATGGAACGGTTACTGTAACCACTAAACCACCCCGTCGTGTCATTTCCAGAACTCCACACAGTACATCCCCTTTTTGGAAACTATATATCCACTTGGGAGAGAAAAATAATAATATCCTGAAGATCATCACTCAGGGACTGAATGATGATCTTCACTGAAGATGCAGTTTCTAAAAGTGTCATAAACTGTCAATCCCTTTAAAGTCCCCCTCCACTCAAACATCAGTTTTTCTTCTTGTTCTTACAGTGTGATGTTTGATCTTCACTGTGCATAATAATGTATGTGCAGAGTCTGAACTTTAGAAATGAACGTAATTTGTATATTCAGAGATTATGAAATTCTTAATGAGGTAGAAAGAGTAGATTCACTTTTTAAGGATTTCCATGTGGTAATTACTTTTTTGCAACAACCACAACAACATCAACAAAATCATATCAAACACATATTATTGTTCAAAGCATTTTTTACCATTTAAACCATTTGTATATGTCTTGATAATAATCTGGAGGGGATCTGTCAAGATGAACCATTTTTACTTAACATTCAGCTGCAATTTTCTTCTGCACAGAAGTGAATTCCACCAGTCTGGCTCTGTGACAGTACAACAGAATCTGAACTTGAACTTTCTCTCTCAAAGCTTGAGTCCAGAGCTAAAACATTTAGGGAAGGCATCCCCCCTGAGGGAGTCAGGCCTGCATCATAACCTAAAATGTAGAAGTAGTCTGACAGGAGAGGATAGGATTAGTTATTTTTATTAAAGGAAGCCAGGGACTACAGACTCCTTAGAATGATTACCAACACCAAATTTGGTTTAACTATTGAATCCTCAGTGAATAGAGTAGTGTTTTTTGTCATTTATATATATATATATATAATATTTCTTGATGAACTTGGTTTCTTTCTTGCTCCTCTTTCTCTATTACATACCATATCCAGGGGTCCAATCCATGAAAATATCCTTTCATATCATATCGTATGAGCATCCTGAAACATATTGATTGGAGGGAAATTAATGAATTCAATGCAGACGTTATGGCAGGTTGTAAGACTCTTTGCTCATGATACATCATACACAACAGGAGAAAATCAATGCAAATCACTCATTTTGACGTTTAGATAACTTTCTTCTGAAGCCAAACTCTGGCTTGGATTTGGTTGTTGGCGTAAGAAGATCTTTTAATAAATGAGGCACCAGGTCTGGTGTGAGGCCAGACCATCTGATCTGTTTACTGTCAAGGTTAGACTGTAACAGGCTCTGTGTCGTGTTTAATTTCTGGCTCTACAAGAGATGTGTGGTGCTGGAGGAGGTGGATTAGACGAGGTTGTATTTTCCTTCCCCTATTTCTCAAGGCAGTTCAGCACAGACCTGGATCAAATTGATTTAGCAAATAACTTCGGGGGCGACTAGATTTATCCATTGTGTCTGTACATAAATATTACTTTCAGTTCAGTTTCAATGAGAGCAGTATGTTGTCCAGACAGGGCTGAGGAAGCAGCCACTACATATTTCCATCTTTTTAGACAGACTGAAAATTTAAGTTGTAGTTTGACTCGATAGATGTCTCGATTGTTCTTTACTTCTGAGGCCATTTTCCACAAAAGCAGTTTACTGAAACTGTCTGTAAGCCCTACTCCACTGAATGTTGCTTTGCCTGTCCAGCTGTACACTGCAAGGCATATAAGCATTTTAAAATCTAAATAAATCTTTTGAAACAGTGGGTACTGAAATAGACAATAGCAGGCTTCTCATTTCTTGTTGGCGACCATCAACTATGAACTCATCTATAGTTTGTGTCCATACAGTCAAAGCACTGTCACAGTGCTGGTCCTGAACTGGGACTGTAGTTAGTTAATAATGTACTACTTGGCCTTGAAAGTACTGTTTGGTTACAACCGTAGGTACAGTAATAGAATAGTTAGCTGGACGTGCTAACAATTGCGTTTTATTTAAGGATGCTGTTTAATCAATTTCTTATACTTTAGCTCTGGTGGTTTTGGAGAGGCATATTGTTTTTATTATACATGGAGAAATCCCAAGTTTGACAGGTCTGCCGTTACGGTATGCCAAAATATGATTGGACAATTGAGGTTTTTAAACTGTATTTGACCCAGACCTGGTCAGTCTAACCTCTACCCACAGCATCCATACAGGCTGGACATTTTCCAATAGTTTCTGCTTTTCTTCTCTTATTTCTTCACCTGGCACTATTCTCTCATGTTCAAATAATCTGGGAAAAAGTAAAATTTCTCGAGTTTTGATTGAAGATGACACGTGAACCATTTGGAAAAATTCACACCTTCTCAAAGAAAGTGGGCTTAGTTTCTATCAAAACAGTGAAGCAAATTATGGTACTTATGGTACTTAAATTATGGTGGCACTTAACATGAGGCAGGAGTTTTATGAAAAGGATCCTTTGATGTTTAAAAACAGTCTAACAATAATATTTAAGAAATATTGAACAATTTCTTATGATGATTTATTTGTCTAAATAGAAACTTTTATTAAATTTGTTTGGACAACAGTGCATTATGGCTCTGACTCTTTCCGCTTCTTGTGCTTGGTTGCTTTTAGTGTTGACAATCTTCTCAGCCTCGTCTTCCTCTGCTGCACTCAGTGTGCCTTGCTGTAGATAAGACTATATGCTAAACGCCTAAAATGTAAATATCTCTGTCTCAGAGGGTTTTGCAGTGTTGTGCAGAAGTAAACCCTTGCTGCTCTAACCGTCTAAACAAAGACCTTGCTGGCCACAGGTCTCCTGCTCCTCCACTGTGGTTTTCACAGCGATGAGGGTGAATCAGATCGATTTCTACATCTCTATTGTTCTGTTCTTATTCTGTCTTCACTGGAGGTCAGATTTCATCTGTGCCAAGCCAAATATACATGGTTTGTACCCAGATCTGAGTGGTGTGTGTGAGCCTACGTGTTTATGTATGAGTCTGTATGAATTGTTTCTGTATTGTCTGTGCTGGCTGTTACAGCAGGTTTATGATGATGAGATTTAGTTTTCTGCTGCTTTCTGAACCCACTTTCTCTAAACACTCTCAGCTGTGGAGTCCAACTCTAACAGGACTGATGGGCTCCACTGAACTATAAACCATCTATTTACTTGATTGGCATGTTGTTCTGGGTTAAACACCCTGTAGGGCTCATTACTGCAGTAGATAACACCCATATAATATCACGCTTCAGTTTGTGAGCTCAGGCTTTTACTCAGATTAAGAAAGGGATTATGATAGATGTCATGGAGACATGATTGGTTTTTATTGTTTCCATACTTTATGCTACTTTTGTTGCTGCCATGATCTATCCCTCCCAGTGGGATCATTATAGTTTTGTATGCCATAGTATCCTGTAAGTTCATAAGCACTGATCTTCTTCTCTTATTGTATCATCAGTTTATTAATAATTTCTGCTAGTGTTTTGTCTTAAAATCCAGTTCAGAATATACATGTGTTTTATATTGTTGGACAAACAGAAATGAGAAATGGCTGGAGCTGAAGAGTATCATTTACATCAGAACAAGCATGTTGGTTTCCAGCACTTGAACAAGTCACGGAACAGCAGCACTCACTGAGATTAGCAGTATCCCAAGTGTTCAGTATTTCACCACCGCCAAGCTAAATTAGTTAGCCAATGTTCTGTAGTTGACAGAAAAACCCATTGTGATACTAATTTTTGAATTTTTTAAACAAATTAAAAGCTGAGTTAATAAGCATTAAAACAAACCCTTACTCAATTTAGTACATTCAGAGACACTACTGCTCACTTGGTCTGGTGGTGGCTAATGTTAGCTAACAAACGGGTTTCTTCCATATCTATGTGTAGGAATACATGTGATGTACTGTGTAAAGCATTTAAGAAGATGTCAAATAAATAAAACAATTGATTTTTATGATTCTTGATCGTGATGGCAGGACAGTGTGGGCGTTTCCGTTACAGAAGATGCCGATAAAATCACCGACAACTGTACAAACAACAAAGCCTGGAGTTGTAGTTTCAAAAGTTTCTTTCACAGCTGGAATAAATTAAAAGTCAAAAATCCTGCACCATCCAATACTTCTGTCAACTACAATTGAACCAGTGATAGTCAATCACATCAGAGAAGACACCCAGGCAGAGCAGTGTTCCTTATTTGAACCAGTTTGTCCCCACCAAACAGGTTTGAAACCCTCCAAATCTGATAATAAAATAAATGTAGGTAAAGAAAAAACATTACAGAGAATGTATGAAAACATACATAATAACACCTATTAAGCTACAAATGCAGACTTTTCCTCTGCCTTTAAGATAAATATTGTTATATAAGAGAAATACATTTGCACACTTTGTAAACCTTCTCTACTTGTGCTATTGTTACGCTACGTTATTCATTATTCCATAATTGTTACACACATTATAGCAAAGTGGCCGCAGTTCTGCAAAAGTTACATAGTCTAGATTTAGTCAGTTATTGAATTAGGATCATGTGTCCATATTATTCCCACTTGTCCTATTTAACTTTCTTTTTCTTGCTGTCTTCCACCACACATCCCCACAGTACAATAGCGTGTAGAGGGAGGAAAACAGTCCAACTCAGGCTGTATTGGAGAAACAGAAAAAATCAGGGTTAGAAAAAAAGGAATGCTTACAATGAGTGTTTCTTGACTTTGCCTCCAGGAATATCTCAAGGCTGAGTCACACAGGATTTGGTCATTTGGGCTGAATTTATGCCTCTGAAGCTTCTTTGCAGGGGTCTCTGATATCATTACACTGTTGGCCCCTTCCACACATTTTTGCTTTCAGATTCACTATAGATGAGGTACTCACTCACTTCACTCCACACATATACACAAATACAGCAGTGCTTAAACTGACTACGTCTTCAGCATCACTAGACTATTACCACTCTTCACTGTGGTTTAACGTGGTTTATCTGTTTCTGATCTTTTGAGCCTATTGTATCTACTGGACAAAAGCACTCCACTGATCAAGGACATAATGCAAGCTTTAATAATGTGAGGTTTAGTCAACTTAGATTTCAACCACAACCATTTCCTGTCTTAACTCATTGTACTACTCATGCAGGGTTTGCCTCTATGAACATGTGATTGCGTGCTAACTGTTGGTCAGAAGGCACATCTGGCATGCGTCCTATAGGTGGATTATGTCCACATCAGATATACTGTGCATTCTGTTTCCTCTTTCTGTTGCCAAAATACAGTTTGAACGAGATATTCTTGTGATTTCCACCCTTTAAAACGACACACATGTATCTTGAAAATCCATTATATTAATGTATTGTTCTGTCCAAGTTGTTTTTCTTCCCTGTTTCCTGGTGAATTTGGATGACAGTTAGTTTCTGTGGCTGTGTGTTTTTAAATCTCTTAAAATTTCTCCAATTAACACAAAATTAACTAATCACTCCTTTATTCCTGAGGTCTTTTCTTATTCTACCCTATCCTTTTAATAAATAAATGGCCAATTTGAAAGAATGTTTGCAACTTTTCCACATAAAGTCATCCAGTTCATATCTATTATTACAAGCCAAGGCAGAACAAACCACAATTCAAGCAGAATAATCCAACTTTCTCTGCAACAAAAGTGGTTTTCTCATCTTTACTCCCAGATGGTGTGTCACCCCTAACAAAGTGTACCAAACAAAAGTTCCTGTAATTAAAAATGGCAAATTCTGAAATGTTTTTTTTACCACAAATTTTTTTGTGTGCAAACCATAGCAGAGAAAATGCTGCAACTTGCATCTAACTTTTAGCCACATCAGGATGACAGTGTCTATCTGTCTGTCATCCATCAGACTTTCCAAAACTTACTGGTTGGATTGCCTTGAAATTTTGTACAGACATTCATGACCCCCACAAGACATGCTCCACCATGTGATCGATATTTGTGGTTTTGAGTGAAATTTGGACATTGGACATTGGACAACAATTGGACATCTAATGATATTCCCATTTGCGCATCTGTATTTAGTGATAATAAGTTGGGATGTAATGATACACTCAATTTAAGATTTGATACAATTCACAATACTGGGTTCACAATATGACAATTTTTCTTAATGAAATGAGATTGAAGACAAATATGGCTAAAAGAGATTCTTAGACAAAAATCTACAAAATATATTTCTCCTTTTTGTTTGTCAAATTATATATTAGGTCAATAAAATACTGACTGAGGTAGGGTATAAATTGTGCAAAACAATGCGTGTTTCATTTTCTTTGTAAAAGTGAAAGTGATATTTTTTGCCTCGATACCACAATTGATATCACAATTCCTACTCTCTTGTATCACGATTAAACTACAAGCATGTTAGCATGCTAAACATTGTTGACGTTAGCATTTAGCTAGCTAGTACCAGCCTCACAGAGCTGCTAGCATTGCTGTCCACTTTTAGTCTTGTTCATTCATTTATTGTTCTATAGCCAAAGAGAGACTGACTCAATACATTAACATTTTGCTGTCAGACCCAGAAATATGAAGCCATGAGTCTATAAAGACCACATGAGCTTCAAATTTGTACTTGGTTGCTCTTAGTCAGTGAACATTGTTGTTGGCTTGACTCATATGTGAGTTCATATCTTCGCTGGTTTTAGTTCTTGAACTGCACAGTTGGGATTTGCTTGTTTCGCTAACTGAACCACAGTGTGTGTCTTTGCTGGGTTGAGCTGGTGGGCCACAGCTTTAGACTTTGCTTTGTGTTTTATGTAATCTGTATGACTTCCTAAAAGGGGTTATTGAAGGTTAGCTATTTGTTTGCTGATCCATAAACATCAGTTGTTCCCTCTTCACTTAAAAGCTAAACGTCTTTGCTCGTTATACAAGCCTTGTAATCATATTCTGTCTCGGACATAAAGGCATGTCACAAAATGCCTGTAGGCTGGATACCAGTGGTTTTGAAGGTCATGCCACAGTGTATGTTTATAACATAATTTGAACATCCTGCCAAACAAAAGTTCAGCATGTTTGAAATGGATGAGGTGGAAGGACTTGTTAATATTTATGGAACCTCTGAAACTGGTCTATAACAGGGCGTACTGTAGATTCCCTCCCAAGCACCAAGTCCAAGCACAAACTCCCACAGTTGCCCTGTGTGTCACCCAGAAACATTTAAAGTTTTCATTAATGAGACCCGACTCATGGCCTGGACTCTATCTCCACTCTACAGCTTCTCTCTTTCTTGTTGGACTCTGTTTTGCTCTGGAGAGACAGAAGCCAGGCCTCCGTCTAGTAGCCTGAGTATTAAAGCTGGGGTTGAGGTCAGGTCAAGTGAAATAAACAACAAGTTTCGTACAACAAGTTTTGTTCTGAAGTGGCCGTAATTACGGAACTTTGACAATTAGAGTTGTGTGCTAACCAGAGAAGGTCAGCGAGGTTAGAGTTGAGAAACTGATCCTGTCTTTGCCCTTGTCAAAAATGATCATGTCTGACCACTTTAGGGAAAAATAAATAAGTATGACAAGAAACACTTGTGTCCCGTTAATTCCACCCCTTCAGACCAAGGTGTTCTGGGATGGGGGTGGGATGAGGACACAAGGGAGCATCTCTGGTGTCATTGTCCCTCTGAGACATGGGGATGTATAAAGTTTCAGCAGTTAAATCTCCAAAATAACACTGAGCTCCCTGAGATGGGAGACACAGAGTCTGCTTACAGGGTGAATGATATCCTGATGATTGAACATCTAACTGACTGACTTATTTCCCGACTGACTGATTGACTTTCTTGGATGATTGATTAACATACTGACAGCTGTTGGCTGAGCTTGTGTGGTGTATTTTGTATGTGATTCATGTGTGAGAGTGTTTCTGAACTTTGACATCTTCAGAGCAGGACTTAAGATAAAGTAGCGTTATCTCAGAGTCTTAAGCTCCCTCTCACCTCCTTTGTTTCCTTCTGGATTTAGGGCATTAGACATGGCTCTTTCCTCAACTCTGATCCTACATGGTCTTCGCACATACTTTTGAAGCTACTAACCTTCCCACCATAAACACATACTCAAACACACACATGTCCTTGTGAAACCCCAGTGTTAGTGGTAATGATGCATCACTAAGTAGCAAACTTGTCTTAGAGTGTGAAGAAAAGAAAAAACTCCTCCAAAACAGGACTTTCAGTCAGAAAAAGTGCATAAACAAAAGAGCCACCAGCAGTTCAGAAAAGAGGAACAACATAGCAGATTAGATATAAAATGAACTGAGGTAATAAGTTATCCAGCTGACCAAACACTGATGACAGTCATTGAGACTAACAAGACACATGCAGAGTAAACAAGGCCGATAAAGATATGAAAGCCACATAAGAAACACAGCGTCCCAGTAAATGAGGATAATGGAGAATGCTGCTGATTACTGCATGGTAACTCTAGTCTGCTATACGTTATTCTGACTATTCAACAACAATATAATGCCCATCACTCATAAATGGAAAAGCTGATGCATGTGTCAATCTCAGCTTTGGAACTCCCTGGCTGAGCACCTCATACTTTCTGTCTTAAAATCCAGTTCAGAATTACTGTCACATCTATCACAAGTCTAACTCTATTTTTATCCTGTTTTGTTGTTATTTTTGTATGCTCCTTATTTTACTGTTTTATTCTGTGTTATACATTTAAATTCTTCTTGTAATCTAATAATTTTAAATTTCTTCTGTTTAAAGTGCTATATGAATACAATTATTATTTTGTACAAGTAGAAAACATACCTAAATCACATGACAACTGGAAATCTGTCATGAAGTCATGAGAACTTTGGGAAGAAAGGGATCCTGCACCAGAACAGTTTGAGGTTATACACTCATTTCGAAGCAGGTCTTACTTTTTCTCCTCTTCTTTCAGATTTTAGCTAAACGTTTCTTCAAAGAGTTTTTCATTTGGAATGATCAGTGCTTATTGAGCCTATATTAAATTATTACTTTTAAAGCTTGCTTCCATGAAACACATGGCCCCGAACAAACAGTGTAGTGAGGGAAATAATACAAAAAGGTCATAAAAAAATCCGCAAAAGTTTGCACAGCAAGGAAAACCACAGGAAGGTGGCAGATGTTAAAAAAAAGAGGAAGAAAGTACAGTAAAGGAGAGGGGGGCTTTGGAAGCAGAGGTTTTTTTGATCCAAACTAAATAAAGCTGCACCCTGGCAGGCCGGGCGATCTCCTCAGTGGGGGATTTGCCTGGAAAACTACGTAAAGGTCTTAAAAAGAGCAAGAAGGGGAAATCACAGTGTTTTTCTCTCTCTCCTGTAATTGGCTTCCCACCTAGATGAGGACATGTGGTGGGATGCTGCTGTCAGTGAATCAGGCGTTCAGCAGGAGAACAGCAGCTCCTCTCAAATTCTTTCCTCTCGTCTTTTTTGCATCCATAACTGTCACTTTCTCTCTTTTACTCTTTTTTATCTCTCTTTCCCAGGGACGGCTGGGATATATGGGCTAGCCCCCCCCTATCTTTCAGCTTTTACAGTAAAGATGAAAAACTATTATTAAAAACTTTAGAACATATTATTTTAAATTTTGGTGGAACCTAGAGCAGCAACAGCACCAAAGTGACAGAAAAACCCAGGATATATGATATATCTTGGGTTTTTCCTGTGAATGGGCTTAACAAGCCCAAGCACAGTAGCGTAAGCTTCCATTCAATTTTGATTGACAGGTGATGCTACCGTTGCTTCAGTTGCTGCTGTGTAAAGTATTGTTAAGTGTAATGCATTTGTTAGCCCACCCACCCAAAATCACCACCAGCCATCACTGGACGTCACGATAGGTCCACACGTGGCTACAACAAGCAAGTAAGTACAGACACCGCCAATGAAAGCAGGCTACACTACCTGTAGCTAGAAAACCGCCCTCCAAAATATGTAATTATACCCTTAGAAGTAAAAATGCCATTGTCA
>NW_023339663.1:24390235-24398302 GCF_004916995.1 Morone saxatilis | reverse complement strand
CACCAGCTTGCTAAGCTTGTTGGCACCCCCAGTGCCGGTGCCTCCCCCCCAACAGACCACCACAAAGAAGAGGACACTGGCCACTACAGACTGGTGGAACATCCGAACTTTGACCTGAGCCTCCTCAGAAAGAACAGCCTGCTCTGTCCTTTCCTGTCGAGGGCCTCAGTTTGATCCTTCAGTTCCAGATTACTGAGCATGAGAGCACAGATTAGGGTGTTGTTGGCCTTTTTAAAGGATACAGAGGTTTCCTATAGGATAAGAAAGATAAACAATGTGTGATAGTTGTAAAGCACAGAGGATAAAGATTAGGTTAGATTATAAATCTATCGTCTGATTCTCACTCCGAGGCAGCAGGTGGCGCTAATGCACCAATAAACTGGACGCCTACCGCCTTAAAACACGAAGAAGAAGAAGAAGAAGCGCAGTGTCTTCCGCCTTCATCCGGTGACGTAACTTCCTTTCTGTCCGCGCTAACCTCGAAGTGAACACGCGTTCGCCTGTCTGACAAGTGAGTGTCTGTTTTATACTTGAATAAATGCGTAAATCACGGCGAGAACACGCGTGTTATAGTAAGAAATAAGTAATCGTCCGACCCTGGTAGCTGGAGCGACCTTAAAGGGGCATTTTAACTGTATTTTTTAGCTTTTAAGCAGCGCAGCGTCGGCGGCGGCTAAGTTTGCTAATGTGAACGGTGCTGCCGCCACATGGGAGGAAAAACTGAAGAGGAGGTTGTTCTGTTGTCACATTGTTCAATGTTTGTCCCAGAAAACTCAACTCGCTCTTACTACAGTGGTTTTATGCTGCATACTCGCTAACATGCAGTTCGCGTTAAGCTCAGTAGGTGCACAGATGGATGCCTGTTCATCTTTATGCTGCTTGAATATCACTAATGTGTGGTGGTGGTTTATTAATGGGAGGCTAATTATTCAACTCAAACAGTTGTATATTAAAATCTCAGTGGTGATGACATGTGATGTGCCAAAGCTTTATCGAAATATCACTTATAGCTGTCAATAAAGTTAAAACAAACTTAGAAAAATCATAAAAATAAAACAATTAAGAAGCTCAGTTTATAGATATTTTTCTCTGTAATTAGCAAAGCAAGATTCTTTCTGCTAAACTATGGGATTGAGATTAACTTTAAGTCAGATACAAGCCACCAGTAGATGAAAAGTAAAGGTTTTGCCTCCAGTTGCCAGACTTTTAAATTAAGTTTTAAATAGAAATCTTTGGTTAGAATTGTAATTTGCAAGGGAGGAGAAGAGGTCCAGTTAAAAAACCAGATAAGAAATGTTGGCAGCAATGTTTGGTGTGATTTTTGGTTGTAGTGGAGCATGTCTGTATTTTATAATAGTTATATTAATATATTTCTTCAATGTGTCAGTATGTATTCAGAATTGCAGAACTGAGTCAGTGTTATGTCTTATTTTTATGTAGAAAATTGAGAATGCGTTCAACGGTGGGTCTTTGTTTCTGGCTGATGTCCATTAATACCCCCACTCACAGTTTGTTCTTCCTGGTTGTCTTTCAGGATGCGTTACGTTGCTGCTTACCTGCTCGCTGCCCTGGGAGGCAATGACAACCCAGAGGCCAAGGACATCAAGAAGATCCTGGAAAGTGTCGGTATTGAGGCCGATGACACACGTCTGGGCAAGGTACAGAGCAGTCTGCTCCTCGCTGTGTTCCTTCAGCAGATAGTCATCTTCTTTGTGCTCTTCACAAATGTCGTCTCTCTCAACAGGTCATCTCTGAGCTCAGTGGCAAGAATGTGAACGAGGTCATCACCACAGGTGAGATTTGTATTTTTGATTGTTTGCTCAAATTAGTAGGTGTGTTAGTCTCCATTTAAAGCAGCATTTTATATTGTAATGCCTGTGAATTTATCCCAATACATCTTCAAGGATTTGAGGTTATTTTGTCATTACCAACGCATGGTTGTAGAATTAAATTTAGATATAGTTCCCTTTAAACTACTTTTAAAAACCAAGTCTTAACCAGGATTAACACAGTGGGGCCTCCTTTCCTTTAAAGAAAGTGATAGTTGACCTGAATGTGTTTCTGGGTTTGGCTACTGTGACAATGATGCATTCTGTTGGCAACAAAAAAAAGTTTAAAAAAAGCAACGTTGCTTCCGATCAATGGTTTCACTGCATGCTTAAAACAGTGTTCTGACATTAGATTAAGTTGGAAATCCTAAAACCATAATTATTTTGGGGCCATAAACAAAGTGTTTTTTAAAAAGGTGATCAGATTATTCTGTAAATACAAAATGGTTGATTCACTAACAGTTGTGAATAACAAGATACACTTCATTGTATGTGTGGATGTAATGTTTCAACCTGTTTCAAACTAGACGAACAAATCACAACTTTTGACTGTATATCGTAGTATTTGTACTGTGACAGTTCCATGAATATAGACTTAAAGTGCATGATAACAGTAATTGAGACAAAATTCTCTATTCGATTGCAACCAGAAACAGTCCGTTCACTTAACTTAGCTAAAATGGAGATAGATTAAAGATGTTCCCACATTGAGGCCAAGAAAAGACAACACAATTTCAGATTATATGTAATAACATAGTGTTTCTGACCTCTATCTTGTTTCTGGCTGCTGAGTGTCGGTGTAATCACTTGTGTTTGTCTGCCAACTCGTGTCTCCTCAGGTTACGGTAAGCTGGCCAGCATGCCAGCAGGCGGTGCCGTGGCCGTTGCCAGCTCTGCGGCTGCTGGCTCAGGCGGAGCCGCAGCCCCTGCTGCAGGTGAGCATTGCAGCTTAGCACTGTGTTTGTCAGCATCACTGACACTTGGCAAATGGTGCCGTTACCTTCACCTTGTATGTTAATATGATTACACGCAGCCAAACCATTAGTTTTTGACAGAATTAAATGTTAGAAATGTACACAATTTAAACCTGACAGAATGTACCTGGTGGGTATAAGTCATGCAGGTATAGATATTATTTCTTATGTTGGAGGAACTCATAATTTGTATGTTAGGAAAAGTATTGTGACCTCATATTAATACAATTCATATTAACACCAAGAATAGTTGACTAAAGGTCAATAAAAATTATGCACAAATTACCTTAAGTGACCTTTTATAAGAATGGCTCTATTTCCATATTTGATGGTGATTATAGCAGGAAATTATATCAAGTGCTTCTTGTTTTGCAGCTGCTGAGGAGAAGAAGGAAGAGAAGAAGGAAGAGTCTGAGGAGTCCGATGACGACATGGGATTCGGCCTGTTCGACTAAACTTTTTCATAAGATGAATAAAGTTTATAAAAAAACTCCAAACTATTGAAATGTCTTCTCTGCTGAATGAAAGTTGTATCTGTATTAGGGTGGGGAAAAGGGGTAGCTGAGGTACAATGTGCGCTGCTTCCTGAAATATAAATAAAGCACAAGCAGCCGCTCATATCCCAAAGTTTTAAAATAATAATTAATTTGACTAGATAATACTTAATTGCAGTTTTTTTTGTATATTCAAAAACACAATGTAGAAGCCCCAGTAAACTGCCTATTCTGTGTTAAATTGTAACCCTGCAGTAATTGTGCTGTAGGACACCAGAGCAACTTAAATACTGCAGCTACATCAGCTATTGGCTCATGAGTGGTGTAATTGAGCCCAGTAGTCACCAGGTGGCGCTGTTGAGTTCTGCACAGCTCACAGGAGGAAACAGACGAGGAGGATGAAGGACTGACGGTGGTCAGTCCTTCATGTCGGCCACTGTGTCTAATATTTGTTGAATTATCCATGAGCATGAGCGTTGGTCCTCCACGCCACACTGCAGCCATGACTATAAGCTGCATTACTTAACGCCACACACCGACTAACGGTGACCAGGTGACCAGCTGGTACGCATGTAGCTGCACTTAGTTATTATGACGTGGTTCGTCATGTGATACGTTAGAGAGGCAGACACTGAACTACAGACCTCACAGCGACCTTTAGTGAATGTTAGAAATTAGTTTATATTTCATTATCAGTGATTGTTTCTATACTTTTAAGCCTGTGGTAAAATGATATGACATGTACTTGGTTTTTGCTGTGTCATGCTATCAGGACTAATACTCATAGATAGATACTTTATTCATCCCCAAGAGGAAATTCACATATGTGCATTATCTCTAAATATTGACATCAGCCATTGAAAAAGACATATCTGTCAAGCACTAGTGTATAGCTTTCAACAAGGTCAACCAATGAAATAGTTAGTGTAAGCTGTTTGTTGGAAGGGCTGCCTGAGATGTGAAACCCACACTGAGCTCCCAACACAAAAGCTACTAATTAACACCACAATTGACGAGTGAGTGATGTTTGGAGCATGCTGCTGTTCATGAAGAAACACATTCTGACATTTCAGCGTCTCTCAGTCATTTGCGGTGAATGTGGAGCTTACTGGTTTTTTATTGCATTTTATTTTCCCTCATGTTCAGGCCGCAGTCTGTTTTATTTGTATGATGTGCATGTTTTCTATCCCAACTGTCAAAAGTCTCTACAATTCTCTAATCTGTGTAATAAAAATCAGTTGACATCCAGTTTATATGTGTCATGATACAACATATTACCTTATTGGGGTCAGAGTTCCTTTGAAACTTAGACTATCTTGTTTATTATCTGCAGGTTTGCTCGGCTGGATTAGTGTGGTATTTACTGAGGGGCCATAAACTGACACATATTAACGGATTACTCTATAACCTTTGTGTTCTCCTGATCTTGGCTCTTCCCTGCTCGCTCCAGATCCAACACCAAAAGCTGACTTGTGCAACACCTTAGGGCTGATTAGCCAGTTAGGACACATAAAGGATAGAGTGAACATGGATCTCTTTATTGTAGCCATCATTTCATGGCATGCAGTGTGTCCATTAAGTCAGAGATAATGTGCACTTATTCCCCATTAAGATTCAGATTGTTGTGTTGGTTTGAATCCCACGTTTAACTGGTTTCCTTGTAAATACAGAGACATTAAGACACTATAGAGTATTATGCATGTGTTTATCAATTAAATGTAAGCACACACGCACACATACTTACCCAGTGACTTTCTCTGCAGGTTGTCAGCGTCCAGTGGGTCTTTCCAGAGGAAAGGCAAAGGTCTGCTACTACAGCGGCTGGTACTACTGCCACAGCTGCCATCAGGACAACTCCTTCCTCATCCCAGCACGCCTGCTGCACAACTGGGACACCAGCAAGCACAAGGTGGGAAAGCACACAACTATATGAAAATACTCACCATCTCAAGCTGGTACAGTAAGTGTCCAGCTCTCAAAGTGTGCAGTTTCTTATTCACAGTGATTGGAACATCAGCAGGGTTTCTTTGGGTCTTATAAAGCCTTGTAATGTTTTTAAGTATTAGGAAACATATAAACATTAGGGCACCATTAAACAGCCACTGCTGTGTAAATAATCAGTTTTATGTAGTCTTCAAGTTGACCCCCTTTAGCAAATTCTCCTCAATCTGGATCACATTTTATAGTCTCATTTTCTTCAAATAAAAGTGTTAAAATGAGGATTAAATAGTTGAAGTATTTTACTAAACAAACTAAAAGTTTGATGCCAGATTATTTCAGCAAGTTTTCTGAACAAACCCTTAAGGAATTTTCTAAAGCTGCAGCCTATACGCAGCCCTCTCATTATTTGAATTGAGCCAGTCCGATGACACAGAGGGCCACAGCAGTAAAGTTTAACCAGGCTTAACTTTTGCTGCAATGTAACATCATTCAGCAAGGTGCTGCAGTGGCAAATCAAATACATGCAAGGGCATGCAACGTGAAAGCTGTATTTCTATTTTCCTGGTGATCGTTAAAGTAAAAGATGCAATAATTGCTGCCCTGATAATGTTTCACAGTTGTACAATTATCCTCTGAGTTTTATAAACAGTGTGCAGTGCTTTAGCATTTGATAAATTCTGTTACTCAAACTGGACTTCCTGGACTGTATTTCATTACTTACTGGTATCTGAAACAAGACGCAGCCAATAGTGCAGCCCCTCACACAGGGTTTTAACAGGTTTTTATTGTTATTCATATTGCTGAAGATGAGAAGAAATAGTTTGAAGAAGAAGAAGAAGAAGTTATTATTTATTTGCTTTTCTTGCTATGAGTTAGATGAGAAGATTGATACCACTCTCATATCTGTCAGCTAAATATGAAGCTACCTCAAGGGGCGCTTAGCTTAGTTTAGTTTAGCTTAAGCATAAAGATTGGGAAAAGGGGAAACAGCTAAAGGTAAAGCTTGGTAATTATAACATCATATCTCGGTTGTTTAATCTTTATGCAAAACTTTTGTTAATATTCTTAGCCTTGTATCATTCATTAGCATAGTTGACTTTACAACTTGGTGGGTATTGTCCGTTACATATCTGTTGTTCTTGGCGCAGTGGCCCTGATGTAAACTCTGCTGTGCTCCTCAAGGTGTCTAAACAGGCCAAGGAGTTCCTGGAGTTTGTGTATGAGGAGCCCCTTCTGGACGTCCAGCAGCTCAACCCTTGTCTGTATGAGCACTGTGAGCCTCTCAGCACTGTGCTGCGTCTCCGTCAGCAGCTCCAGTCACTGCGGGCCTACCTGTTCAGCTGCCGAGCAACCGTCGCAGAGGACCTCAGACGAAGGTAGGTTGGTGGTGACGTCTATTGTGGAGTTCTTAATTAAGTTTCCCCACATCTATATGTTGTAACCCCTTAAAATGAAGCGATGTCTAGTTGCTGTCCAAGGTTGTGAGCACTCTTTTTTTCTTTGTTTTTTGAGAGGTCCATAGAAGTCAAATTATTTAATAATTAATGTGAAATAAAGTTTGAAATACATTATTTTGTGTAGCAGGTATACTTTTATTGGGCTTTCTTTTCACATAATCCCTCTGATTTAACTTGGGTGAATCTGACACCCAGCTGGGTTCCCCTGATTTAGAGGTATAAAACACAGAGCACAACAGTACAACTGAACACAACAGATGTCCAATATAACAAATAGGAAGAAATAATTTTGTAATATTAAGGCACTTTATCCACATGGGACGGCTTTGGCTCTGAGGAAGAGCGGGTCGTCCCCAAATCAAAAGGTTGGTGGTTCGTTCCCCGGCTCCTCTTGCTGCATGTCGAAGTGCAGCAATCCATTGGTAACGTACTTAAGTACTGAACCCCCAAATTGCTCCCGATGCGCATCGGTGTATGAGTGCGTATTAGTTAGCATATTGATTAGTTTCCATTCTGGTGAGCAGCTGCCACCTTGCATGGCAGTGTATGAATGATGTGTGTGAATGGGGTGAGTGTGGAATGTAGTGTACAGTGCATTGAGTGATCGAAAGACTAGAAATGCACTATATAAGTCATTTACCATTTACCATTTGTATCAAATAATTATGCTCTTACAAATCCATGGCTGTGCACTCTCAAAGGTTGACTTACAGACTGAGTGGAGCTCAAATTTGTTTTGTGTTCTCTCAAATTTTTTGTCACCAGTATACTTTCACGTGCTGTCCTCCTCAAAAAAGAGCCCCATGGGTTCTAGGGGAAAATATCTCTCACTCTATCACTTATTTAGCTTCCTGATTATAATGTTTCATTCCACTCTGTACCTTCCTGATCGATTCCTCCTATCCACCGCATCCATCTATTCCATTTTCTGTAACTACATCTCAGTGCACCACTGACACTATCCCTGGAATGAAATGTAGTGTCTCCATCTCCAAGTTCCCACAGTCTCTGATACTGTCTGATAGTGTTCTTCATTAGATCTTTATCAACGGTTGTTCTCCTCCAACTGAGTGATCATATTGAGAGGAGCTTCTTTTCATCATTGTTTGGCTTTGATTTATCATCCAATGTGTATTATGGGAACAGAAACAGGGTTTAGGTCTTCATATTGCACTGTATGGTCGGTAGGGACTTATCAGTGGATGTCTTTGGTCACTGACAAGCTGCTATTTGTCTTGTTTTATATTTTAAAAGATTTATTTAAAAATGGCCTAATTTGTCATTTTCTACTCCACCTTCTTTACACTACGTGCCCTTCACACATCGAACAGAAACTAGTGCATTCATGCACACCGATGCATGGCATCGGGAG
>NW_023339663.1:24388452-24390222 GCF_004916995.1 Morone saxatilis | reverse complement strand
ATCTTGCTCAAGGATACTTTGACGTGGCACCAGGAGCTGGGGATCGAACCAACAACCTTCCGATTAGGGGACGACCCGCTCTGCCTCTGCGCCACAGCCGCAGGAGTGAAGTTGTCATTTATATGAAATCATTGACCAAACTGTAGGGTGGACAGGAAGCACATTAATAAAAGGTTATGCTGCAGCTAATGTGAAACAACAGCGTTGTCTTTGTTCATCTCTTTGATTAATTCAGCAGTGTAAATCACACATTTTTTCAATATTTTCTCTCAGGAGATTTCTTTCTTTATGTAGGTATGTTTCTGTCCAAATGTTGGGCAAATCTTGTGTACATTCCCAAGCGAGTCCTAAGTCAATTGATCTAAGTCTCAGCAAGTCCCTATTTATCTTTTCTTGGTCAAGTCAAGTCACAGGTTATATAAAGTACACTCAATTCAAGTCATGTTAGTTAGTTAGGGCAAGTAAATTTATCTAACCTGTTCAAAAAGTATGACAGTGATTTGAACTTTATAAAACCATATTTATTTCATAATTTGGATGGCACCAGTATTATGATAATCAGATCGGATCTGATCCACAGACCATCGGGTAGCATCACCAGGAGTGACTGAGGGTAGTCATCGAATGATTGAATGATAATGTCAATCATGACAATGCCTTTCCCGGGGTGGGTTTGCGTTAGGGTTAACGTTAAACAGACACTTGTCAACGTTGAACATTTTTAATATTTGATATTTAATATTTAAAGTCAAGTATTTAACTTCCAAATCAAGTCTTAAATCATTTATTTTATGTTAAGTCAAGTTGCAAGTCATCAAAAACAGTGACGAGTGACTCAAGTCCACATCTCTGGCACCAGTAAAATGTGCATATGTACACCCAACCACTAATTCAATGAGTTCACTTACATAACACCACTCATAATATATGTAACTCTATAAATAGACATATATATATATACATATATGTATGTATTTGCAGGTCTATATCTTGTCTCAATGTGAAGCTGCAAGGAAAGTAGAATAGCATTTACAGTTACACCTGAAACATTGATTTTTTGTAAACAGTGCTTATCATCTTGCCCTTCTGTTCATGCTTTCTTTCCCAGCTCCTTTTTGTAGTATGTTCACTACACTGTTTATTTCACTCCTCACATAGATTCCAATCTGTCCTCGCACAGGAAGACAGGTCTCACAATTTAGCATCACAGCTAGCATTCCCCATAATGTCCCATCGAGGGCATTTGCTGTTGATGAAACTGTTAATTATTTCACAGACTGGGATTTATTGAGCTTATTTAGCATAGCATGGAAAAGGCTTTCCAAGTGGTTGCACTCTTTTAGTGTCTTGTCCACATTTCACAGCAGTTTCTAACTCTGAAACTCACTTCTTTATCCCTTCACCCTTCCCCTCAATATGCTAATAACTGTAATCACCCAGGACATGTGGCAAATTTCCTAATGAAGAAGGGGCCATCTCATGTGGTGGTGTACACTCAAGCAACTACAGCTCAAACTCAATTTTCCTTGTTAGCTAAGTGTGAGGGTAGTTCAGAAGATGTCAGAGAAAGTATTAATTTACACCTCATTTAGCATGCAAATGTATGTATACAATCTAAGCTGTGATTGGCATCATATTCCAAATAACATCCTCATCATCACAGGATTTATTGTTTGTCTTTTGGAATCAGTCTGCGGTGATAAAGAGGCACTACTCTCACTGAAGAATGTAGATATAAGCAGGGATGGCTGGTATGTATGGGCTAACAGG
>NW_023339663.1:24365935-24388427 GCF_004916995.1 Morone saxatilis | reverse complement strand
AACTTTGGTACATTGGCAGCTCTACCAGGGTAAGCTATCAGGTGCGCCCCATACATTTTTGCAATTTGCAACCTATTTTCAACCAATGTACAGCTCCATTAAACAATGTTTGAATATGAACACAACAAATGCCTCCATGTAATGTAGAGAATCTCTCTATATCATTCCCCACTAAGAATCAACACCCTTTTCAGTCCAGCCCCAGCCAATTAAAACATAATTATCCTCAAAATTGCACTGATATTTATACGCCATTGGACCTTCCTCATACATGTCCTTTTTGTCCAGTTTTCTTTAGTATAATAAGGAAAATAAGATTGTCCCCTTTGTTGCCTTTTCACAGGAGTCCACCATGTTGTTCGCCATTTTTCTACAGTAGCCCAGAACGGACAAACCAAACATGGCTCTAGACAGGGCCCACTGAATGGATCTTGTTAACAGCAGTTAACGTCAGAAAACCTCATCATACTTTAGCAGTTACCTAGTTGTTTCTGTCAAAACCCTAATAAATATTAGCAGCCCCCCTGCTCCATATTAGCCAAACTCCTTTTAAGAAACATGACATATTAACAATTTGTGTCCGTAAAAACACATAACTCACCAGAGGAAAGCCTTCATAATATTTCAACCAGGTCTTCTTGTCAATTCGGGCCTCAATTATAATACATAGGACACTGTATTTGCGTCCAAGCTTGGAATTTGTCGCCTCAACTCTCCTCTTTATGAGTTTCCTCAGCCGTTACCAAAGTGTTTTTTGATGCCTCCCTGAATAAAAACGCACCCACTTTACAATAATATTATATATACATATATACAGGGACGGCTGGTATATATGGCACGGCTAACAGGGCTAAGCCCCGCCCCCATCTTTACAGTAAAGATGAAAAACTTATTAAAAAACCTTAGAACATATTGTTTTGAATTTTGGTAGAACCTAAGCAGCAACAGCACCAAACAGTGACAGAAAAAACCAAGGATATATGATATATATTGGGTTTATTCCTGTGAATGGGCTAAATTAATTCAGCCCAAGCTCAGTAGCGTAAGCTTCCATTGACGTTTGATTGACAGGTGTCCTGACACGCCCCCTTCATATGCTTCCCATTTGGGCTAATTTCATTCAGCCCAAGCAAGGCTAGTTCGTAGTAGAACGTGAGAGAGGGAAGTGAGCAACTGTAGTATGGGCCTCTTGTGAAGAGAGGTAGCTACAGTACAGTGACTTCGACAATACAATACAGTGAGTAGTTCGTAGCTATGGCGGGCGTTAGCATGAACATGAACGAGGTCGGTTTTTACTTTGTAATTTAATTTCCTTTAAAAGTTTTTGGACGAAAATGATTGGAGTACAGATATTGGAAACACATTGTGTTGGCCGTAGAGCCCTTGGCTATAACAAAGTATACAATGTTGTTTTCTGTTTAACTGTTTATTAGCGGCTGTTGCACTGTTGCTGCTGCTGTGACGTATTGATTGGTGTAATGCATTTGTTAGCCACCACCCAAAGTCTCACAAGGCCGAAATCTCCACCAGCCGTCACTGCTCCTTCCTCTTATCCTCTCTCATTCATTCATACATCCTGTCCATCTTTTTTCCTTTTTTTCCCCTCTCACTCAATCTGTGACTCACCTTCACTCTTCCTTTCTCTGTCTTCTGTTCCTCTCACATTTTCCACCATCCTCTTTGTTTTCCCCTTTGGACCAGAAACATTAGTAATTTGATAAATACAGAAGTATATTTGCACATACAAGGAATGTTTTTTGGTAAATTGGTCCCAGATAGCATGAAATACAGAGCACCTGTTTTCCCTGTGTGAAGCAATGCTGTTTAGTCTAACTAGCTGCCTTGTGTATAGTCTGATTAAGCAGGAACAAGGATTTCTCCTCTCCCACAGCGCCTGAACTCACCATGGGAGATCACAGGCAGAGACAAGAGAGAGCTAAAGGAGGACAGGACTGACTATATTTGTGCTGTACTGATTCTGTTTTGAAGATATCTCCACTGTCTTTCTGACAACCTGACAACAATTGACTTTTTTCACAACAGCCCTTTTAACTAGTCACAGGAGGAAAAGCACAAGTGTTGCTAATGACATTAAGGATGGCTGCATTTAATTTAGGTTCCCTGGTATTATGGAGGAATGGAGCTTTTCATCATTCATAGAGGGCACTGGTGCTCATAGGCCTTCTCACAGCAGCCATTTTTACAACCCACATGTTATTAGTGTATTAGTATAGTATAGTAACATGAATGGCTTTGTTCTGTTAAGGCTATTTCCAAAACTTCTCTCTCATTCACTCATTCACTACTCCCTATAGACAGTTAGTAGTTTACTGTATATTAAGCACCTTATTGAGATTTTGGATACTTACGAATCATCTTTCTTTCACATAATCATCAGCAGGTGTTATATATGTTTTTACGTTTTGGGATTATTAAGAGAAAGTAGTGTACAAACAATGGACGCTACCATTGTGGGGATGTTTGAGGGCACTATTGACTATAGAAGATAAAATTCACATTTACATTACTATACATATGTGTTACAGAGTGAAATAGGGACAAATGTCCAGTAACAGCAGTGACAGTGTGATAGTATATGCATACACAGTAACAGGATCATTCATTCATTATAATATTTTCCTACTGTGACATATACAAATATCTTTGTAAAAAGTTGTGATACTTGTCTTCCTTCTTTTTTCTGTCAGCATCTAGTGGGAATATCTACAGTGTGTTACGACATTACAATGTTAGCCTGACTCCAACAGGACAAACAAAGAGCAGACAAATAAAGCCAGATGCTGACAAAACAGAGATTCAAAGCACGAGCAACATTGATCAAGATCAACACTCCTTTGCCTAAATGTCAAATTAGTAACATTTTGTATTTCTACTGTCAGAACAATTGCCTCTTTGTCAAAACACCAAAACTTTATTTTTGTTCAGTTGTATTTAAGTGCTTTACCATACTGGTTAGTGAATATTTATGTCAGTGAAATGGACTGCAAACTTGCCAGTGGTTTTTTTTTGTCACTGTCTGAGAGACAGATGTAAAGTGAGAAACAGGAAAAGTGTATCACATCATTGAAGTGCCATTCATCTGTATCTGGTTGTAAAGACAGAGGGCTGCTTTCTATAGCAGGTGAAGAGAAACAGGCGTGTGTGTGTGTGTATGTCCACATGTTCTCTCTTCTGTTGGTGTGTGTACTATACACTGCAGGGCTGAATGTTCAGGGCCTGCTGGGATGTGCAGTCAGAGGTGCCCCGCTTACAAGCCATAAAACAAGCTATTATATTGCTGCTGAAGCTGAAAAAAAAACATCCTACTGCAAATATGATGTTTTAGTTTTTCTCGCTTGAATTGTGTTCAGATACACTTTCTCTACAATGTTGTGTTTGTACAGGTTATCATCGCTCAGTAACAATAGACTAAAACTCACACTTCACATTTCACCAGCAGCCCCAGTGGCTTGTCCACTAGTGATAGGATCAATACAAAAATGGACAAACAATAAACAGTGAAATTAGGTGCTGAAGCCAGTTATGTCAAACAGCAGGAAACCTCTGACTGTACAGTGGAAGGAGATGATTTGATTTTGGTCTGAAAAAGGTAACAAGGACCAGATGCCTGCTTCATTGTGTGTGTGTGTGTGTGTGTGTGTGTGTGTGTGTGTCTGGACATATGTTTATGTGAATATGTTTGTGCGTGGGTGCGTGTGTATGTTGTTATACTTTGTAGATGTCTGGATTTAATATCACTACATGTGATACTTTCATGTGTGTGTCTGTCTGCGTGTGTGTGCACAGGTGCACATAAATGAGATCATCCTTTATGCTTGTAAATGTGTGGATATAGTGGATGTGTATGCAGTCTAGATGTCTGGTGTTACTGAGTGGGACAACATTTGATAAACTGTAAACATATGTGTGTGCATATATGGTATGTACATATTGTGTGTGTGTGTGTGTGTGTTGGTTCTCGAGATTACTTTCCCTCAAGCAGCAGTCTACTGTTTATCATCCAGAGGATTTTAGTGAGGCACTGACAGCTCTGTCTTCAGCTCAGTCCTCATCATTAACACAGTGGATAATGTTTTTGGAGTTTTTTTTGCCTTAAGCTTGAATCTCTGCTCTCGCCAAGTGGAAAGAAACAGTCAACCCTCATATAAGGGCAACATATTCGGACTGAACATGATCCGTTTACAGATTGTTTGCACTGCATCCAGAAGTCCACAGGGGCATCCTATTCAAACTATCACTCTCTTTTCTCCCTTTGGCGTTTTCTCTCTGTATACTTTGGATGGTGATCAACAAACCCCAAGCTGTGGGAACAGTAACCTGTTCATTTTTCTCACACTTGGAGTTGACACAAGATTCTTTCAGCGAAGCTATACCGCTCTGTGTTTTGCTGTTTCATTACACTGAGAAGCACTTAACGCTGTCCTCCATCTTCATTTTCTCAGAGAAAACTTTTATGAGGCCTTTGAGTTACACTTCCTGTGTTTAATGGTGGTATAATTGTCTTCGTAGAGCTGTAGACCAGAGTCGGACCTCCCAAAAAACTCTAGTCATCATCTTCCATCTTTTTCTGATTAGTGCGCACCTGAGCGGCCCTCTGGACAAGCACGATGGCTGTTTTTTCCCTCTGTTTTGTGTACAATCTGCTCTAGATTAGCTCTCTTTAGCCCTTTTATGGCTGTTCTGTCACTGTCAATACATCAGCAAAACAAATCACCAGCCAATTGACAACAGACTGGAACAACATTTTTGTTGCACTATTGTTTGAAGTGACAAGCCCAGCAGGGTGCATGTTGCTATGCATGAAGCTTTGTCTCATGTAACAAAATTGAAAATGGAGAATAGAGGAGGTGTGGAGTGTGCTGTTACAACTGAAAACAGTTGTACATTTCTCAATACCTTTCTCAAGTCACAAGGCCATTTTCGGAGAGTTGGAAGACCTTCTTGGTCTTATCAGTCCATTACATTGAGCCTCAGTTACAGTCTCTTGTGTGGTTTTTAGCAAAATGTCCTCCTTTAAAACAGCTTTCCTGTCTGGCATGAAAACCCAACCAGACACATCATTATGAAGGATCTGTCGTTAGCTTGACCTCACTGATAAGCTGCTCTCACTCACCCTTATCTTGTGCTTACCGATCCCACTCTGGTCACTGTTTCCCCTCCACTCTGTTCCCTATCTCTGTATCGGACCATCAGTCACTATCTCCTACTCAATTCATTAAGCTAAAGGCTATTTTATTGCCATTTAAATACTTATACTTGTAAAAAAAAAAAAATACATTATTCAAACACATCCAAGTGAAAATAAGTGTTGCTTTTGACAGCTTCTCTCTCTGTCACTCACACATACTGATGTGATACATTCTGCCAGTCCACAGCTTGGTTTTCATCCACTTCTTTTTGTGCCAGTATGTTTTGCCAAAACATCATCCAATGAATAATGATGGAAACACATTGGTCTGGTAAATAGCGATATTGCAATGTTTCCTGTGGCTTTCCAGATACTTTCACAATGTGGGCAGGAGGCAGTAACATCTGGTATCAGTGGGCCAGTAAGTAAATCAATGTCTTCTTGGCATAAAAGATTACAACCATTTTACAGATGGCATTGCGAGTGCATCAGTACACGGACTAATAAATCGGTCTTAATGTAGCTTGAACCGGCCATGGCCCGATTAAAAGTTATAAATCCGTTTATGCTGGTGATGCAGCAGCAGCTGCTGAAAACTGCATCTCTCTCTCTGACCGTCTCTCACTCCCTCCCTTAAACTCTCGCGAGACTTTGTCGCAGTTAGTCAGATAGCGCTGTGAGTTTGTGAGGGAAAGTTTAAAAATGGCTGACTCGGGCAGGATTCACAACGCTCCGGCAAGTTTAAAGTCTAAAGTGTGGAAGAAATTCGGATTTTATTTGAAGAATGGAGTACTGGATAAAAGCGTCGCTATATGCAAAGACTGTAAAACTGCGATAAAGTACTCCGGTAGTAACAAAATCTCCACACTACATTGGTGAGACGGCATGGGGAAAACAGGCGAGGGAGGAGGCTAGCAGCAGATAGCACAAAGACACCCCAAAAATTGCATCATACCCTCTCGAATTGAGCCGTGCCACATCGAATCGAATCGAATCGAAATCCTTCTGAATCGAACTGAATCGAATCGTTCCATTTTAAAATGTATCGTTCTGAATCGTATCGTACCCCATGTATCGAGATACGCATCGAATCGTCTTTTATTGGAGAGATGCACACCCCTAATAAATACTTACCAATACAGAAATTGCATTATCACGTGGATGTGTCTTCTTATTTAGTCAGGAATGCCATGATTCACTTCAGTCATGCTGGGCGGAAACTCATTTATGTTTTATTTTTGGCAGCATTTTAAATATTTACTCCCATTTTTCTGCATAGAAATATAGCTGGAAACATAGCTTGTCTGCAAATCACTCCCCATGTTCTCCTCAACATGTTCTCAGACCGTGTTTGCTGTCAGGAACAGTAGGATACCAGACCTCTGTATCCCTAGACTTGGACAGATTACGTGCGTGTCTGTCACAGAAAACAACTCAGAGTGCTCAGCCCTGAGACACACGCTACTTTTCTGAAAACACACGAAAATCTGACTACAATAAATATGTTGCCCCATGAATCTTCCTGTCTCTTAATGACAGAGCACTTACAAACCCATCTTGTCTTGACCTAAAACCATAGTACTTATGAGCCAATTTGAAAATCTGGCATGAAGTGTGAAAATGAATCATTCGCCTACTTTTCATTAAAATCTGGTCAGTGGTTCCTGGGAAATCATGCATGATGAAACTATGTAGGGTAATTTACAGAATGTCACAATGAGGTGGCGAGATGCTGCATCATTCTCAGTCATCAGGTTTGGCTGAAAATCTGGCCTGTGGTGTCTGAGGTTTTGTGTATAATGGAACAACAAACCAAAAGAAAGGAAAGGGGGGCTGGTTCCACACAAACACATTAAATCACCCTGCATATTTTTTTTACTATTTGGCATATTTGAATGAATTGACTGACTTTAAAAAATGTTTATTGTCGGGTAACTGGGACAACGTTAGCTTAGCTTAGCATAAAGACTTTAAACAGTCAATAACAGCTAAGCTAATCCCCCCCTGACTCCAGGTCTAGATATTGTACAAACATAAGAGTGATATCAAAATATTGAGCCATTTATTTAACAGCTTAAGATTTAGTAAGAGAGGTGGCGAAGGAGGAAAATGTTTTCTCTGTTGCAACTCTGTGGCGTTCAGCCAGCTCCTTCAACGTATAATAAATGTCCAAAAGTTATTACAAACATCGAAAGCTCAGCACTCATTACCTGTGGGAACAAGGGCAAACAGGGGGCCAGTTGACTGGGAAGGTGGTGGTTGTACAATAGTAGAAATTTTTTATTATGATTTAAAGATATAGATGTAACATGTCTGCATTAAAATGTCTATAAATCTATGTTATATACAGTTGTTTGTTGACAAATAAATGGGGAATTTTATTAATTTCACCTGTCATGGCAGAAGCTGTCAGACAACTTAAAATTTGTATGCAATTTTAAGCCACATTTTTACAATATACTTTTTATATCTTTTAACTGTACATTTTAACAGGATGAATGATTTTAGTCATCTCAAGTTTTCAAAGAAACAGGATCAGTTAACATTAGCAGCAGCTCGGCTAACACGCTGCCATGGACATTCTTCTGTATCTTTTGTCTGCCAGTGTCGGAGAAACACAGATTGTTAAGGTGAAACGGCTTGTTTTTACCGGTTTTAATCTCCAGGTCTGTTTGTTTTGGAGAGGAGACCTCTTAATAATAACTCAGCAATAATTCAGCTCTCGGTAGAAACCTCCTGAACGATGAAAACTGAAGGAATCCTAACCAGGAGAAGCTGACTTCCGATGCTACTTCACAACGTCATCAAACTTTGTTGTTTGTTATTGTTTTAATGTGAGAGACCCCCTAGAGGTGGAAATTACCTATTGTACATTTAGGACTGAGAGAAATATAATCTGTTCAGATGTTCAATGTTGTACTAAAATATTCCTATAATCCTGCAGTGATGACAGTGTGTTGGAGCAAGGTTAAAGTTGTTTTTTAAAGAGGGGGTCAGGTTGGGAGAATGGCAGGAGAAATGATGGAAAGATGAGGCGAGTGGGGAGAGGTGAGGCATAACAGATGGAAGGAGGAGTGCAGGTCAGCCTGTTTTCTGGTGGAAGTGGTTCAGACCTCCTGTGCTCCTAGTCAAAGCTTCCTCTGTTAGACCAGAGCTCTGATGTTTCCCCTGAGGCCCCGGTCCTGGAAGTGGGCTGGCAGAGCAAATAAACAGAGAGGAGGTGCTCACACTCGCCACACTAACACCTTCACATATGTATACTCACACGAGTTTCAAAAGAATACACACACGCAATTACACGCTAACACTAAAAGAGCTGTACATGCGGTTGAGCGCAACACCTTCGCACCTTTAGGAGGAAGCTGACATAGAGGCTGGTTTTGTTTCATTTGTGGAGACAAAACTTAAGAGATCATGAGAGGAGTTTTGGAGTTCAGGACATAATGGATATAAAGGTTTTTCATCTGCAAACAAGTAATAAGTTGGAATGCTGTTTATTCCTTAGCTGTATTGTGAGACAAATGGGTGGAAAAGTACAAATTAGTTTAGCCTTCTTATAAAGTTTTATAAATGTGCTTTCACTGGGGATTTAAAAAAACACACAAAAGCTTATGACAGAACCCCACCAGTCAGAGCAACAGCAGAAAATTAGCAACACATTGAAAAGACAAAAAGCTCAAATCAGAAATGAACGATACTGACTCCCCAAAGTATATACGTATAAAAAATGGCAGCCTTCCAAAAATGTGTTTTATTGTTGGTCTCGTCGTGCTAATGCGTTTCAGCGTAATCCATCATCACACCATCATACGCAACACGACCGGCCAACTTTTTGAACTGCTTGCGACTGTGAGGGTTGCTGAGCAAATAAATCAATTACAGCGTGGTTGATAAATACAGCATGCTGTAATTGTAATACGTATGAGCCACATCAGTAAGAGGCATCCATCAAATTGACAAGACGCACACACACATATACACACACATGGCCGGTCTCCTGTCCTGGCGTGTCAAGAGGCCGTTGACCTCCACTGAGCTCTACTTCCTGTGCTCCACCCACCAGAGTCCCAAGAGGGAAACTCTAAGCTGACAACAACCTTCATCCCTGTCTTTTAACCATCCTCCTCCTCCTATCAATGTCCTCCTCCCTCATTTCCTCCCCCATCATCTTAACATCCCACTCAGATCATCCCACATCTTTGCAGTCTGAGGCGATACACAGGACATGTGATTTATTTCAAAGGACATTGGAGGAGAAAAGGATGCTGAAGCCTCATAAACACATGTAGAAACTCTGCCTCCAAACTAGCAAAACAACACTCTGTAATGTGAGTGGGACTCGTAATGCATAGTGACAGCATCGTCTATGGAAAGCATTATCTATACTGTGCCCTGCTCTTAGAACCCTGCACTGTCTGGACTGGGAACTTGGGAGGTAGTTTCTTAGTATGTGCTGTAATGAATATTCTATCCTTGTAGCACATTCCTGCCTGGCAATGTGCAAATAAATCAAGGTAAAGCTGGATGGGAAAAGTAAGAACCCCCCCTCCCTGGAAGGAGACCCCTTCCTAAACTACATTATCTTCAGTGTAAAGTGATCCAGGCCCAGGTCTGCCTCTGGATCCTGTCTCGGTGTTTCTTCCAGTGCCGCCATGCTGATTTTGGCAGCAGCTCCCGTAGCAGACTGGGGTCATACATGGACCTGCATCCACCCCTCGCTTGGCAGGTAGTTTCTGGGTCAGCCACCACCAACACAATGGACTGGTGGGAGAAAGTTGGTAGCCAAAGGCCAGATAGGAGAATGGACAGGGGTGAAGTTTAGGATGCTTTGAATAGGATGAGGTCATGCAGTCACACTGCTAGAGGTTGCATGTAGACACCATTAGCCATGACATTTAGTACAAGGCTTCAATTCAATTATTGTGAAGAATAGAACAATTTACTAATTTTGGTCAAAATGGGATGAATACTGCAATGCTGTGGTTGTTAAGTTGATTTATTTTAATGTGACCATGTCTGGCTGTTTTATTACACAATATATGCCGTTGAAAAAACAATTAGAATGGATCAGTAACTATATTGTCAATCAATATTATTTGCTAATGTGTGTGGAGGGCTGTCAAATATATATATAATATATAGTGCAATCCTTATGTGTGTACTTGCTTACACAAATCTCTACGTATGCATAATATGTGTGCATGTGATAGTACTTTTACATGCATAGGAATCTTAAATGGATAAGACTTTTTTTTTTTTTACAATTGGTTGCACGCAATTCACTATACTCGGTCAACCAGTGTGGATTTTTTTCGGTGCTTATAACAAAATGTTTTTAGTGACCACAACTTTAAACTCAACCACAAATCATAATTACTGTAAATTAAACTGCAATAACCTAAATCTCGTACAAATAGAAAAAAACCTTAACTGCTAATTTGACCACACAACACTGTTTAAATCCTGGATGACCTCTGTGAAAGTCTTGTGCCAGGTTAGGGGCAAGACAGGACATAAGATGTGATCTGGATATGACACTAATGCCGTTTCTCTTCATTGATCTGTCTGTTCTCTGCTGGTGAAGATGTGTATAATCCAAGGAACTCAAATACTAGTTAAACCAGTTGCTGCATTGTTTCACACATGGTGAGCTGTGGTGACAAGTCCAAAAAGACCCCAAAAACTAGCTTAGACTAGATAGTCCTGTTTGGTGCTGTTTAAAAGTGGTTGTTAAAGGCTTTGAGTAATACTCCTGGCTTCAGGAAGTCCTGAGAGCACAGAAAAATATTCCTCTGAATGAAATGAAGATGGAAAAGGCAGACACTTCATCAGCTTCATAGACAGAGGGCAACACGAGGCCAACAAGATGTCAGTCTGCAGAGAAGAGAGAGAGAGAAATTATGTCAACAACAAGAGAACCAATAGAGTGCACAGTGAAACGAGAGGCCATAAGAATGGCCTGAGTATAAATTGGCGGTTCAAATCACAGGCTGGATGTAGGGCGAGTGAAGTAAAGTGCACAGAGAGGACATGAAAAAGGAGAGAGGAGGAAAGGGAGCTTGCTAGCGTCATGGATCACTCTCACTAATATGCCCTGACTGATATTAGAAGGCTGTGCCCAATTACTGGATGGTATCCCAGCCCTCACACAGACTCACACACGCACACACACACACACACACACACACACACACACATATGCTATATGTGTAGATGTATTTTCACAGACATGATCACACACACACACACACAGATTATGCTGTGTTTTGGAAGGTAGGTTACTGATATTTTTTAATGAAGGCTGCTGCCAATATTCTGCTCCCATATTCAGTTTTTACCCATTTCATGGCAATATAATACTATACTACTGCAACTTATATTATACAAACTGATAAAAGAAAGACAAATTTCTACATGCACGTGAACGTGAGTCAAATTCCAGTGTGACTGTAATGGTTCATGTTTTAGAGGCCGTGTCACGTTGACCAGGCCTGTTGCCTGTCTGATCGACATACTTTCACTTTCTAAAACAAAAACACACGGGTCACCTCTCCCTCCACACTCATCTGCTTCTCGAGACACACCGGCCTCCCCATCCTGTCCATCACAAACTCCCAGGGGAGAGCTGCCGAGGCTGCTGCATTTCTGACTGACAGACAGCCTGTCGATGTATGTGGATGTGTAGTGTGTGTTGTAATGAGATCAGATGACTTTCCCTGCTTCTCTTGATCTTTGATATATGTTCTTGTTCTGCTATCAGCCACTGTCTTGGTTCTGTTATTTAGATGCTCTAAGTCGGGCCAGTATGAGGCCTAAAGGATGGCAGTGTGTTTCAGCTTTGGTCTAGACTGAAAAAGCAAAAAAAATATTGAATGATTTCCATTAAATTTGGTACAAAGATTCATGGTTCCCCAGATGACGAATACTACTGATGTTGGTGATCTCTTTGACTTTTTTTGTAGCGCCACCAGCAAGTTGACATTTGTTGTACATCAGCTGTATGTGAATAGAGCAGCAAATGATAGAATTCCATCACATTAAACTAAAATGGTGAACGTAGTATACATACCTCCACCGTGAGAACTGCTAGTGTGGCTGTAGAGTCTTATGGAGCAGACACACTGGATCCGTTGACTCATGTCAAGTCGAAGGATCCTATTTATTTTCTATATAGAGCAGGAGATGGTGCATGATGGATACACCGCAGCAAGTTGACTGACCGTTTGCCATATCTGAATTTGCATGAACACAACTCAACTTCAACTCTATGCACTCTGCGCTCTTTTTTTCTCATTGATTGAGATGTTCACCCTCTGTTGAGTTCATGTCTTTGGTTTACTTTATTTTCTTGTGCAAGCTTTCGATTGGTCTGTAGGCTTTACCACAGTCATTAGGGTTTCACTGAGAACGTAAAGATGTGTGTGGGTGTGAAGCCGTAAATCTAGAAAGAAACAAAGGAGACGGGAGAGAGCTTAAGATTCTGAGATAACGCTACTTTTCTGTAGTCCTGCAATGAATGTGTCACAGAGCAAAGTTCACAGACTTTCACACATATCCCTATATAATATGCTGTTCACTGGACTGTGTTAGTGTGCTGATGTTTAGCTCAAGAATTGCTGTGCCTATACAGATTCACAGAGCAGCTAGCATGGCTGAAGTCTTGTTAACTCACCTGTATTTATTATTATTATTATTATTATATATATTACATTTATATATATATATATATAGTGTTTTCTCTTCTACCTTCACAAACATATCAGTAATGAAAATGAATAAATGCATAAGAATTTTGGTTTAGTTAGAGTACACTGCACAGTTGAAGAGTTCTGAAGCAATATTGGACAGTAAGTGTGTCCTTAAAGTCAAACACATTCTGTCACTGTTTGATTCTGACATAAGACAGTAGCTATTGCTAAATTGAGAGTGCCTGTTAAATATACGTCTAAATATTGCTTAATCCCATTTATGAGAAATAATGAATTTAGCAACATTCAACAGCTGTGCTGGAAATACGCATATGTAATACATTTATTCTAAGGCTGCCATGAAATCAATTTCTGTTGCTTAAAACCCTTAAAACCCTTAAAGTGTAATGAGGTCTCAATGGAATCTTTTTTTATGTAACTTAACATGAGGCCAGATATTGCTGTAGCACTAAAATAATCATGATTAAAGAAACTTTACATAATATGGTTCTGTCACGTTATGGCCGGGGTATCAGATCGATGCATCCCTGGTTTTCTGACTGTTGTACAATTATTCTGTTGTGATCACCTTAGCAATGCTTTCTCAAGTCTGTTTTTGTGTAGTCCTGAATTGTGGACAATTATAAAAATCCATCTTGGATTACAGTCTCTGATCTGTCACATCCAGATTGACTTGAATCTTTAAATCAAATAAACCTTTTTGTGGCTTTCATGCAAACTCTTAGAGCTCCTCTACAGGACAGACTTGCGTCTGCAACGTATTAATCCGAATTAGACCAATGACTGACTGATTGATTGATGGATTGACTGACGCTCTTACTGAATGAATGACAATGTTCATCTCAGCATTCACTTTCCTTTCTCCACCTCAGCTCCATGCCTATCCATCCCTCTCAACACTCCTAGCTACAGGCTGCAGATTAAAGCTGCTCTCATCTGGATCTCATCAGTTTAGGCTGGCCTTGGTGTTTTATAGGTTATTTTTCATTCAGGAGAAGGAGGGGGCATCTCAGAGTGATTTAGGGTTACACTGCATGGAGGCTGGAGGAGAATAAAAGAAACTTGTTGTCTTGAGGGGGAAGTGAATGAGGCAGCGTGCAAAATGCCCTCCAGTAACAGCATGCAGTTTTTAGGACAGGAGTCGAGCATTCTTCCCTTTTTTCTTCAAGTGTGTGTGTGTGTGCTGCTGAGCCAGTTTCTGAGCCATTTCCTCTCTGTTTTTCTAACTGTAATGCCTGTAACATGTGGTGGATTGTTGTGGGATGGCTGGACGAGTGTCACTGCCAAACACCGTAACTCAATTTTGGGAAAAATTGTTGCCCAATACTCATTGCACAATGCCGTGTTTCAAAATTATGGCATCCACTGAGCTGTTACGAGCTTACATCACAAAAAGCAGAGTTTAAAACTGGAGTTTAAGTAATAGTTTTTAGTTGTATATACGGTCAGGGTTCAAGTAGGGAACTAAGCCAAAGCAAAACTGTGGCTACTCTTCCACTTGTATTTACATGTGTCAGTGGACTCTTTTACTGTAGAGTGAAAATGGGACAGCCCTAAGACAGCTGTACTGACAATCTGCTAAAATGTTTGCAAGAAGCTTTTAAGTGTTTGCAGTAACTAAACAATATATAAACTGGCTGCAATGCAGAACTGGCAAAATAATGACCACAAAAAATGATTTGATTGAACTCCACCTGATGTGCAAGATCTTGTGAGTCAGAGTCTTTTCTATGATGAGCATCAATTTACAAAGGTAAAGACGACCATGACCATGTGCAGGATCCCTCTTAGTAGCCATGTTGTTGTGATGTAGGCTACTAATAGGTGAAATGTTAACTTGTGTTGCTAGTTACTGCGACCCCTGTACTGTTGCTTCTCTATGTCTGTATGTTGTTGTATGTTCAGCTGCATGTGTGGCTGAATAGCTGTTGTCAGCCGAATGCGTGAAGTGGGATGTCATTGATGTCCACACTTTAATCCACGAAACCACAGTGAACACCGGTTCATTTGTCAGTGTAACAGTTACCTGGATCTGTATCCTTTCAGACCTTTCAGTAATGCGCCCTGTCTTTAATCCTGGATGATGGTGTCTTTATTAGGCAGTCCATCAAACTAAACCTCTGCACTGACAAAAGCCTCCTTTATGCATTTTCTGTCTTTATGCTAAGCTAAGATAACTGTTTGCTAGTTGCAGTTTCATATTTACCAGACAGATACACGGATGGTATCAATCTTCTCATCTAATTCTTCTACCTTTTCAGGAGGAAATGCTGTGACGGATTCAGGTTTGTGATGGGCCAGTGCATACCTGAAAGTAGGTAAACCATACACACTATCCTAAAACTTTGGCTCATGAACTCTCACATCTGATTGAAATGCTCTAAATTTGTTATAGTTCCTTTCATTAGTGCGGTTTATAGACTAAACAGGCTGCAGAAAACACAGCCTGCAGACCAGATTTGTCTATTTGGACCTCCAAAGAAGTCCAGATAATGCACATATTGTGGTAAACTTTTATTAGTTTAGAGTAATTATTTTTAAGGACTTGTTACAGATGATTGCAGTGCATTAGATCAAACAATATAACAACCAAAAAAGAAACAGCCCACAGGTTTGGCATGGACAGACATTTGTGATATATAAAACATCTGATAATTGTGAAAATGGGACTTACATAATCATGATTAGGGAATATGGGTGAACAGCTTTGACAAATGTATTTAGCGTCAATACATGGAATATAGACTGTTGTGTGCCTCCATAGAGTAACAGTGATTCACTTCAGCCACCAGAGAACACTGTTCCTCCATAAACATAACAATCTTTTAAACCCTGTAAAATTTATTTATTCTTTGAATATGATATATAATGGGCATATGGATCTATTTACAAGTTTAAAGCCAGCTAAGTTCCATAGAATTACTTAAATGTGGGCCATACCTTTTCAGTCAGAGTCTTTAACTGAGCAGAAAGAACTGTATCCTGAGACATGGCTCATTTTTTGTTCAGTTGGATTATAAAATTAACTGGAGTGTACTAACCTGACTCTGCCAGATGGTTTGTTGCACATAACCATCTGGGAAGACGTTGGAAACTGTTTGAAAAAGTGCAGGCACTTTTCAAACTTCAACCAATTAGATCATCAAACCACATAACGTAGTCAACCTCTTGAAGAGCGAAAATATCTTCTCCATCATGAAAAGCCTTCAGTGCCATCCTTTGTCTTCCTCCAGGAGAAATACTTACCTAGTTCTGATATTAACGGGATGCTAGCAGAATCTATTGCTAACCTCTTTTAGCAGTCGTCAATTTCTTGGTTTAAGAAATAGTGTTTTTGTGCCTGGTTTAATAACGAACCTTGAGAAAGTCAGTACTGGGGACGGCAATAGTCTGTGTTTGTTTGACCCATCCTAGTCCACCCTGACCTTCCTTCCTACGCCAGAACTCTTTATTCAAGGCACCTTCATTAAATGCAATAGGTGAGGAAATCCTCTTAGTGGGGATAGAAAATGCAATGGGTTGGGTGCGTCTTTATAGATTAGGTTATTATAGATGCAAAAGTAATGATGATTCATCAAGTTGTAGAAAATCTCAATTTGACTGCCCTCACTATTAGAGTAGACTACTGGGGGAGTGTTTATATCACTGGGGGGAGTATTGAATGGAGGGTGGCAACAAGCGTGTGATTTTTGACACAGGCTTTTAGTTATCCCCATGGCAGTGGTGACAGTGAAGCCAGGACCTTGAAAACCAAAGCAGCAAAATGGGAAAATGTCAGTCATTATTCATTTTATTATTTACACGGTGTGTTTCCTACTGGTACATGTAAAATGTATTCCATGAGAAAGGCTCAATGGGCTGACACTAGGAGCTGTACTGGTCAGCTCCCAGTTGTGGATGTGGAACTTTATGAGTGTAAGGAGGTGGTAATAGAGACTAATGGAGCTCCTGGGTGATTACAGTAATGCTGGTTTTCAGACAGTGATCCTGAATAACTTTAACATGCTCAGTCTGTGTACTCTCTGCCTCCTCTCTCTCTGTCTCTCTCTCTCCTCTTCTCTCTCTCTCTCTCTTCTGTAGGCATCGATGTGTGTGCAGCGTCGCCTTGTGAGCAGCAGTGTACTGATAATTTTGGACGGGTTGTCTGCACATGTTACCCCGGCTATCGCTTCGACCGAGAAAGACACCGCAACCACAAATCTCCTTACTGTCTGGGTCAGTACTGATGAAATACTTTTGACTATCATGTCTGTTACTGTGTCAATGTGGGATACTCCTCGTCCATTTCCCTAAACCACAGTCCTTTGTTGCTTACAGTGGCACCAGTGCATCTTCTGCCTCTTGAAACAGCACTGACACGTTGAAAGTGATTGTTAAGGATTTTTCTTTAACTGGAAGAACAGCACCCTCCTCCTGATTTGTGTAGCAGAGCAGTTTCTCTTTTTACCATGGAGATTTCTCACCAAATCTACAACCCAGTGTTGCATAATCTGAAATGCCATGTAGACGCGATTATATTATAATGAAGTTAGAACAGAGTTATTGTACATAGCCCTAGAGCACAGTTTCAAAGGGCCTAACAACTATCATATTATGAAAAACGAAATGAAAACAATCTAAGACCCATGCTGAAGTGAAGACAAGAACTGACTTTAACACTAGACACCTCCAAACTTAACTTTTATTTTTCATTGTGATAATGTGCTTTTTTCTTTCTCTCTCCTCTGTCATATACACACAGACATTGATGAGTGTGAGCACCCAGGCAGCAGCGTGTGTGACCACGAGTGTGTGAACACAGTGGGCAGCTTTCTGTGTCGCTGCCGCAGCGGATACATACTGGCGCCGGACCAACACTCCTGCATCCCTGTACACAACTGTGAGTTAATGTTTCAGTTGAGTTTTACAGCTTTTGGAGTGGCAAAATTAGAATAAGAGGCCATCTGTTCTTGGGTTCATTGCTATTGTCATTTTAGGCTTCCACTGAAGGCAATGTTCTTATGTAGCTAATATCAGTATCAGTAATACTAGTGATCTTGTGCATAAAAGTTTATTTTGAAAATGGACAATGATTCCGATGATACCAATTATTTTCATGTTTCTATAGTATTTTTTTTCCCACCATTATTATACTATATTTAAACACTTTTACGCATTTGATTTGACTCTATATTGCTCAAATAGTACAGTGTGACTCCAGTAATTGTGATGGGTTGGATTCCCAGTGCAACCATCCATGCTGAAAATGTGTGCTGGAAAACATTTTTAATGTATTATTTGTGTTGCAGTGAGCTCCTCAGGGAAGTCAGACACCCTGATGAGTGCTGGTACCTGCTCGTTCACCTGTCAGGATTTTATGAACATGAAAAACAGTCTGCTGCAGATAAAGCTAAAGCTGGGCAACACACAGTCCCCCAACCAGGTAGCATGTCTACTTTAGCCCCCTAAAACTGAACCAAATGGTATTTTACAGTACTTGATCTTTTTTTTTTGTCTTACTTTCCTCTGTTTATCCTTCTTACCCTTTCTTCTTTATTCTGTAGGTACCTGGCCTGGCCAACAGCAGTGACAAACCATCTCTGGGAAGGGCAGGAAAAAGTCCAGATAGCCCTTGTCTTCCTGGTCTACCCGGCCCTCCAGGAGCTCCTGGGGTCCCAGGTAATGCCGATATAACTGTAAGGTTGGAGAAGTTAAAGAGCCAGCATCTGCAACACAACACTGTTGCTTATATCAAATAAAATAAAATGCTTATAATTTAAGCACTGCAAAAACTGTGTATAAGATTAAAGCAGACAAGTGTAAAAGATGTAAGTAATAGCAAAGCGAGTTGAAAATATAATGAGGCTCTGCAAGTGGGTTCAAGTCACGTTCAAGCTTAATGTTATTTCCAAAACTAGATCCTTAAGGTGGCCAGAGTTTTAAATGATCTGTCTGAGCATCATAGTAGAAACAAGGATTGCTCTGTTTCCTGTTATGATATTGACTATCCAATTTTAATTCATTCTCTTAATCACTGTCTACATCTGTCCTCACCAGGACATCCAGGAGAACCGGGAAAGAGGGGAGACGCAGGGGACAGGGGCCCACCTGGCCCTCGGGGGCCACGGGGAGACATGGGACCCATGGGTCCAGAGCCTGACCTGAAGCACATCAAAAGAGGCCGCAGGGGACCGGTGGTAAGAAAAAGAACAATTACATCATAATTTAGGGGTTATCACATCTGTTTCGTACACAGAAGTTTTTCAGTTTGGTTCCCACTGGAGCCTCGTGTTTAGAACATCAAAGTGACGTCTGAAAATCTCACTCCACTGGTTTTAGTGTGGTCCTTTCTTTTAATACCATTAGCTTGACAAACCTTCTCATACCTGTCTCTTATCATTCATACAGGGACCCCCTGGGGCACCAGGAAGAGACGGACTAAAGGTCATTATTACATATCTTTATTTTCCTCATATTTGTTTTGATTTTTGTCTCTGTGTGTCTGTGTATGCATGTGTTGAGCTACACTGTTGCCATCTAGTGTCTACATGATCTCAACACCTGAGAGAATGGAGTCCACTAAAGCTTCAAAAATGACTGCTCTGACTGGGTCACACACAGCCTTATAAAATCTAACTACATGCACTTCTAAAAAGATAACCTTAGCATATTTCTGGTTTCTTTCTTCCTTATAAATATACACTGACAGTGGTTATATTCTACACTACAGACTCTCTTAACCTGTTTGCTTGTAAAAGTGTGGCTATTGAAATTGGGTTTGTGCTGTTTCTCATCTACAGGGTGACAGAGGAGCTCCAGGTCCCAGAGGTCCACCTGTAAGTTATTTTTTAAAGCTACTATAGCTACTCATAAACATGCCCCTATGCCAATTCCTTAGCCTGTTTTTCTATTTTAGCTGCCTCCTTCATCTACATTATGTGATCATTTTACAATGTAAATGTAGACCTGCACTCTCTTTTTCTAAAGGATGTAGACAGTCAAACATGTACATTGAATTTACACATTAAACAGAAACAAAATAAAACAGTTCTGTAGATGCATGATGTATCTGTACCTCTAACTCTTATTTTTGCATTTTAGTTTAACTTGTGTTCTTCACTGCCATACGGGTCAGGCTTTGTTTTATGGATCAGGCGTTGAAGTGGATGTAGTATCAATCAATGAGGGACTATAGCTTTTATAAGACTCAATTTATACAAGTGGTTGCTGCATAAAATGTATTTAGTATTTTTTTCTATTGGTGTAATAGATCTTTTTTATGCAGTAAAAAAGTTCTATTGGGCCTCACACCTCCCAAAAGGACACCCAGTGAAATATGACTTTCAGGGCATCAATCCCTCATTGTGTCCTCTGTCCCCAGGGACCACCCGGCTCCTTCGACTTCCTTCTGTTAATGATGGCTGACATCCGCAATGACATAATTGAACTGCAAGAGAGGGTGTTTGGGGAGCGACGAGGCATCTCTCTGGACAGTCCTCCTCATTCCAGTGGGGAAGTAGAATTTGTAGAGTGGGGCTCTGGACAAGGAGACCTCATGCTCAATACCTGACCTTTGACATCCCTCTCACAGTAACAGTCACTCAAACCCAGCAAAACAAACACCAAACTTGACTCTTTGTTTCTTTCTTGATAACGGATGCTGGTGGTCTAAGTGCCAACATGTAAATCATTTCTAACCTCACAGCTGGGATGACCTGAGCAAGGAGCCTTGATTACACTCTCAACACTGCCACAGACAGTAAAACAGAGAGGCAGAAGGATTCTAAAAAAAGAAATTGGACCACAGACTCTCTTAACCACTGCAAGCACTGCCTGGCTGCCTCTCGTATGCTGTGGTGTGACTGAGGGATATGTGTGCAGGACATAGAGTGAGAAAGATGCAGTGTGCGCCTTTATGTCTGAGCCTCTGAGCTGAACCACTTCAAACGATGAGCTTTATCGTCTACATCTCTTCCTCTTCCTGAGTCTGTCCATGGAGGCACTGCTGCCACTGACAGTTTGCCTGCAGGGCGCTGGTACAAAGACCCAGGACCCGCACCGTGAGTCTCCCCTGCACCTGTCTGCAGTATCCAGCCCTCAAGTCAGAGCTCTGCAGCTACACTTTACTCTGAGGCATCTTCAGAAACTCATTCATGAGATTCAAGAGTATTACAATCTCAGTCCTGTTCACGAAAACAGCAATGCCTGGTGTATTTTTGGTGTAAATTGTACAATTAAACAAACCATCTAAATAAAATCCAAGAGAGATGTAAAATATGTCAGACATCCATATCTGCAGCTTATGAATAACACCCAGCATTAAATATTACTCTAAAAGATTGTAGAAAATCAAAACTTTAAATTAAAAGAAGAGAATGGATTTATGTATTGGGAAAGGCAGATAATCACTTTTATAATATCCTTTTTATAACCAATATATCATCAGGTAGGTAACTGTGAATATATTCTCCCACATTCACTTGGAGTTGACCATAAACAAGAGACACAAAGAAGGAAGGCTGCGTGAAAGTTTTTAGGTTTTTTTTCCGTGTATTTACTGTGAAGCAGCTGCCAACAAGGATCAATTCATTGCTCAATAAAGGTTTGTCAAAATCTAGATTTGACCTTTTTTAATGTTTATTTTTTGTTAACAGATCATCAAATTGCAAAGAAGTAATAAATGTTAAATTTTTTTGAGGCGGGGTAGTTGCAAAGAAACATTTCGTAGCTGCAACCATGTAGGCCAAATAATTTATAATCAGTTAATGACATAAATGACATCAATAAAAGTCTGATTTTAAACATGAGTCATGATGATAAAAAAGAAAAAAATTGTATATTGTAAATATTTTAACCCCCAAAGTCTCACAAATCATGTTTTTATGGGAGCTCATGTCTTATTCAGAGAAGTCAAGCTCCCCCTGGCTCCCTTGTAGTTCGTACCCTGATTTTGAAAAGCATTGAGCATTTTTGTGACGAAAGTGGATGTGTAACACTCCTCTCCTCACTCTCCCAAAGTGTGATCTACAACCCAATTTGCACCAGTATCACTGATTAACCACCTTGTGTTCCTGCTTCTAAATAAATTACATTTTAATCTCCACTCCTGCTACCTGAAGTGAAGCCTTTTTACCAGCAGAGGGTGCTAAATTACAGAAAGTTGGGCCTCACAACTGTTATCGCTCTGAATACCAACAAGGTAAGACAACCAAAGTCTCAGTGAGTTTTCACAGCACAACATCCTTATAATAATTACCACCCATAAATATTCATAGTTTCCCAAACATGCAAGTTATGGAGAATAAGTAAATCATCCAAGCATTTATGTGCTAGACACACTCTTTATCCTCAGAACCGACTGCTGAACTGTAGCGTGGCTGAGTGTCATTATAAAAGTTGTAAGTATCAGAGGTTAGAGGTCAAATGCCTGGGTATAAACAGCTGGAGGGATAATTATAGACCACAGGCTGTCAGAGGGGGGCCTGTCTGGGCTCGTACCCACCACCAAAGACACGGCTGAAAAATAACATGGTGTGTTTGATCTGCTGTGGTCGAGTTCACACTGTCTGGCCTTTTGCTGCGTTTGATGCTTTGATCCTGATGAACAGATCTTAATAAATTATGCTGTGTTTGTGTGTTTGTGAGAAAGAGTGTG
>NW_023339663.1:24346374-24365899 GCF_004916995.1 Morone saxatilis | reverse complement strand
TGTGTGTGTGTGTGTTATTTGACAGGCTTCTCACCTAACAGCTCCGCCTCCTGCCGTGCGGTCACTGCTCACAGTACAGTCGTTGCTGGGGCAACTGGGATCAGGAAAAACAACATGAAACAATTTAAGAACCATGTCAGTGAGAGAAAGGCAAGAGAGTGAAAAAGATTATTGCATTTCCTTCACCACTTGTCATGCAATTGGAGGCTTTCCTCTCAGCCTGTAGGGGACAGCAGAGACGAGGTCAACAGAGTGCACGTCGAAGCAAAAAGTTCACATACCACCTGCGACAACAGATCTGACACTTCCATCATAAAGAGATCAGTGAGGAGCAAAAACTGCCCTATTTTCAGTAAGGCGGAGACTCAGATATCATACATTTTATTTTCTTACATTTACAACTGATACCATCATTATAATTGTCAGCTTATATTTAGTAGTAAAATATATATTTTTTTATTTGCATCACTGATGATAAGCCTTTTACATCACAAGTTTTCTAAAAATACGCACTTAATCTCTTTTAAAACTCTTCATACAATCATATCTCTAACTATCTATGACATAACAAATTTCTGGAGTTTTCTTCGAGGGCGTTGGGATGCCAGACTCCAATGATGTTGTACTGTGAGGAGAGTTGTGTAACTATTTGCTGGCATCTTTAGATGAGAATAAAGATATAACAGATAAAATTTGGCCAGATGTTTCCTAGTATGAGAGGAATTTCCTTACTGGCACACTATGGCCATTCATAAATACACCTCATGCACGACAGGGCTGTCACTTCAAACAGTTTGGGCCCTGTCTGTGTGTGTGTGTGTGTGTGTGTGTGTGTGTGTGTGTCTATGTTAAAGTGTGTGCTTATGAGAGTGGCCAGTGTGTATGTCTGTTTGTGGGGATGTGTGTATTGAAGTACATATTCAGGTCAGTTAATTAATACACTAATTATGTTGTCTTCTGTTGATCTGTGATTGGAAATACAAAAAAATTCAAAATTCTTTTGGCTGTCTTCAGCAGAGGGTCAAAGGTCACATTTAGAAGTGGTGGTTCAGTGTTTATCTCAAGGATGAATAAACAGGTCAGAAAGGGTCCCGGACAGTCTCTAACTCATTATGACCCAGTTGCCATTAAATGACTATACCAGTTTTTTAGCTAATTTAAACAATATGTACCATACATTCTGACTTCTGATCAATATAGTACAGTACAAAATCAACATGCTGAATGTATAAACTTGCCATCATAGCAAGCAAGACCGTCAAGCCCTTCCACTCTCAGCCTCGAAGGTGGAAAAATTACATTTTAAAACATAAGGCGCCCTGGTGGTCTACGATGGCTAGAACCTTTGCTGAATGTCATTCCCCAGCTTTCCTCATTCTATTTAATAAAAGAATCAAACTGCACCAAAAATTTAAATAAAATAATAATTTTATATAATTAATTAATTTAAAAAAATCTTAAAATTGTTATATGCTTTGTGAAATGGTAATGTAAACTGTGTTCATTTATATTGAATGGGCTCAAATATGCACTGATGTGTCTAAACTACACAAAATAACGTGTCAACAGATAACCACACTTATGCTATGATGACAGTACTGATGGCTAATGAAGGTGCTGAATCTTCCTTTCATCACCTGACAAGATTTAGCAAGCAGGCTTCAATGCATGTAGTGATTAAGGAATTCACAGGTCACCGCAGTTGCTTCATTGCAATAAAACAAACAGCATTTTTAGAAGCTTCTTGAGGCCAAGTATTGATGTGGTCTTCTAAGCAAAACAGAGGTCTACGGACAGCCAGGACCATCTGCGTCTGGAAAACCCCATGCAATCAAAGCACATATTACAATCATTATTCTTCAGTACTCAGTTTGGTCCTCCACCAGTCTAGGATCAACAGCTACTAACCGACCCATCTCTTCATTTCACCCAAAAGGTATTCGATCCCAAACAAAAATTTCCACAATGACATCAGGGGCTTTTATGGGGTTATTTATATGTGGGCTTTCTGAAACCTCCCTGCACTTCTTGTTTCATTTTTCCCATGAAATAATATGGAAACCGCATTCATCGCATGAGAAGGAACCACTGAGCTGTACTGAACTTTTCACAACAGTTTCATGTTATAGAAGTAAAAAAAAAACTGAAAGCAGCATAAGTAGGCTTCCTTCATACAAATTGTTTCCAGCATGAATGCAGGCTCCAGTAGCAGGTCAACATAGCTGCAAGTTTATCATTAATCTGAGAGAAGAGGCACGTACACAAGATAAAACTAAAGGAAGTCCTGCTGAAAATCTTATTCAGCATCCATGAAAGAGCCAGATTTTTTCAGGAGTTGACAGAGACTAAAACAGAGCTACAAGGAGAGTCAGTATAAAATAAATTTCTCGGGTGAATGAAAAACTTAACTCCAAATGGAGGCTAATGTTACTACAAGTATGCTGTATCTGTAAATAGACGTTAGCATGTTAACATGTTAGCTATAACAATCTATATAAAATATATCTGTTGTGTTTGCAGCTTTTTTTGCTCTCCCAGGTGGCAAAAATCTTTACTTTTGTTATCCTTCAAGGTTGACAGGAGTAGTTTTTCATCAGGAGGCTTGTAGCTGTGACATGCAGATGTCAACTACGGGACTGATTTTTGCTTTCAATATGGATTATGTAATGAGAAAATTGCAACCTGAAAAAATGTATCATTGCTAAATCACAATACAGGTTGGAACAGCTTGAGTCAGAGTCAATGAATCCAACCCACAGTCACAGGTAATTGGGATTTCACACAGAAATCTTACAGTTTATGTAATCAGATTTAATGTGTCAGCAAAAGGGCGAGGAAGTTGCCTGGCCCAGCAGCTGAGCCGCTGCAATTCCTGATAAATATTTAGGTGTTTCCAGGGATCCGTAACCATTGCATGCGTTAGGTAAATCACAGGTGTCCATCATTGCTGGGGTATGCAGCTGCGTGCAACAAGAAGAGGGAGCGCACACACATATACTTGTCTTACTATCTAACATGCAGCCATGCACGCACATATGGTCTCCCGCACGAAACACAGGCATGCCACGGAACACCTGACAGGTGCAGGCGTGGTCTGCTGCGAGACACGCTATCTTGACACGCTAACTCATTCTTAAATCTGAGTTACATGCCTGAGGCTGAGTGCTAAGCACCTAAGTTTACTCTCTGAAGCTTGTTCCTCTTCCAGTCCTTGTCTCTGGGCACACCCTCTTCCGATTGTAGGCCGACTTCTGTCATTCTGTTTATAATGGAGCTGCTAAGAGGCCTGAGAATCGGAGCTTGTCTGATGAGTAATGGACTTATTAGCTGTGTCAAAAGCATGCCACCAATCCCATGATCAGTATGTATTATCTGTTGTCCTGCAGGTGTCTGTTTAAGAAGCCACTGCATGAGGCTCTTTCAGAAGCACTGATCCCTCAATTAAGACAAGAGCTTACAACAGTGGTTAATATGACATTTTTCCAGAGGAGGCTGTCTGCACACAGTAACTAGTTCAAGTGTGTTTGAATTTGTTTCTGCACAGATCCGTCTGAGGCACACATGCACGCTCAGTGAAGCTCAGTGTAGGCAACACATAAACGGCTTTAATGTGAAACTTCAAATAGCCATGACGGCAAGAGCACTAAAGCTCCATATTTTCTCACAGTTAGAAAAGTCTGATTTATTTACCATGTGAATGACACACATGATTTGATTCTCCACAGTCGTGTCTGTTGGCAGACTTTACATAGATACAATATCACACATCTGTCAAAAAATGCATATCAAAGGGTTGTCAAACGCTTTTAATTAGCTTCACAGGAAAGTTGCACTTGATTGGCATTGTTATGGCAGAATTGGACAGAAAAATCTGAGAGGGCGGATTAATGGCAACACGCTGTGTAAACTCCCCTGGCCTGAGGCACTTGGTCTTTATACACCTTGGCTTCCTCTGTCATTTACAAGCTGTTTGCATGCACGCAGCAGAGCCAAGAGTGTGAAAAACCGGATGAGCAAGTCCACAGCTCTCTTGTCCCTTGGGGAAAAAAAAAGTGTTACCTCTGGTTGCAGAGTTGCTTTGCGTGAGGACAACAGCTTCGTCTTTCCAGACCTCCTGACCTGGCCTGTGGCAGCCGCACTTTTATAACTTGCTTTTTTCTTTTTACCTGCTTAGAGGCATACAAATTCTCAGTGACAGACATAAACATATATGTATGTCTCCAACTGACTATTTGGAGCATTATAGCATGAAAGACGCATCTCTGCACAGTGATCAGAAACATGGGAAATAAAACCCAAAACAGTTAATATCATGTTCCTGCATCCCTGTCCGACAGTCCAGTCATTTAGTGGCTCCAAAAAAATGACATTTCCCTCATGCAGCAGCATTACTTTAGCAAACTGACTTTACTGGAGGGGAGACCTTCAATATAAGGGTAAATCAAGGTTTTCTTCTTATTTTACAGTGTGGCGGTGTTAGTAGTAGTAGTACTTAACTTAAGTACATACTTACATAGGTTCCTAGAAAGATGCTGTGGATTGAGAGATTGGTTCATAACAAGGGAGTCACTGAATTGATGCCTCAGGTGTCCTCAAGCAAGTTGTTTACCTGTTCCACATCAGCACTATTAACCAGTGGTGTAGCGGTGCCTGGAAAAGTGGGTACATTTGTTTTACAGTGGCCTGTACAGGGATAAACGCCCTGTGGCTATACTCAATGTCAACTAAAAATAAGTGGGTATATGTATACCTGTGTATACCATGCACTACACCACTGCTCTGAACTTACTTTACTTGCAGCCTATGTCTTCGACCAGCAAAACAAGTCATTTGTGCTCCGTGTCATATACAGACATTAAACACTAGCATTTGCAGTGCTTCCACTTCATCATAACATCTATGAGACTAGTTCACAATGTCAGCAGTGTTTATTTAATGTTTAGAAATGTACTCTTCTCACATTGCCACCCTGTCAATCACTTTCCTGTCAGCAACATAATTGCAGCATTTTACACAGCTTGTTTTATGATTGAATAAAACAATAATAATAATATAGCTATAATGACGTGTGTTCCTACAGTCTTCACATTCTTCAAAACAAATGCAAGTTCTAACATCTCCTGTCAACAGTGTTTGGCTTTGCAGTGGCAGTTAATCTGTTACGTCTGCTTCCCAGTTACCTGGTGTGTGAAACTGAGGACTTGTTGATATTTGGTGGCAAGCCACAGCTGAGTAACTGTGATGGCACGCCGACGAACCATTAAATCAACCAATGGCACTCATGAATGCAAAAACATTTCTGTTTAAGACACCTGGAGCATTCAGGTTTAACCCCTCTGTTTGTTTAATATCAGTACAAATCACTTTGATTGTCGAGGCTGATAAGTACACAGCCACTCATCCTGCTGATACTGGTACAGAGAAATAGACACACACACACACACACACATCCACACAGCGCAGCATCACAAACTGTTGTTTTTGGCCCAGGCAGACTGAGAGTTTTCTGGCAGGATAGTGATATCTATGATAGTGGAATTTCCAAGTGGCCTGCTTTGGAAAACAGGCTGATAATTCAATTAGAGCTTGGCAACCAATGTGCAGACACCAGTAGCATTACGAAATGACTCCCACCATAACAAAGGTCTTGCTTAGACAGCAGCTACATGGAACTGGCTAGAGAGGGGCATGAGAATGGAGTCTAATGCCCTATTTTGAATCACTATTTACCCAGCAGCAGGCGCTCACAGATTTACGCAATTTACGGCCTGGACACCAGGAGCTTATAATTTTCTCTTTCTAGGATTGTATTTCTCCTCTTTATATGCGCTAAATACAGCTAAACAGTTCTCATAGCATGCAATAGTGTTATGATAGATTACTGAATGTGTTTTTTTTTTACCTTCCAGGCAGTGGTTTTCCAGTGAAAGCCAACTTGCAGAGACTTGAGACTTGCTTAATCTAGGCACTCCTTAAGTGAGTTTATGTTGTTTACATTTTCATCAAACTTACCTCACTGACACAATAATTAAAACACAGTGCATGAAAGATGTAAAAAAATTTCGCTTACAGCTGAAATGGTGCTCAGCAGTGCTGTCCTGCTGTTATGTTTCATTATTTTAACAGATAAATGTACATCACTAATAATGCAACACAGACCCTTCTCCAGCATTATCTGAATAAATAATATAATAAATATTATAGATAATTATGATTTAATGATTATTTTTCTAGTCTCTAAGTATATGCAGTACATCACTAACAGCAAGTCTTTGAACAACCCAATCTTAAAACCACCATCAACCCGAATGGAATTACATGTCAGGCACTGTTAAATTCATATAAACACTATGCTTTCTCTTTGTATCTGTAAGCATTGGAATGTTTTTTATCCATAGCATTTCACAACCTGTTGACTGAGAATAAAACCAAATATGTTAAAGCCAACTCAGCTTTCCCCATGACTGGCTAATAAAAATACTAAATGTGTGTTTAGATTTGGTTCAGCAGCAGTCTAAACATATGTGACTTTGATCGGAATCTACAGGTGCAATTTTTTTTATTGATTTCTGTGTGTGTGTGTTTTTTACTATGTACAGGAAAGAAAACAAAGCAAAATGTACACTGCTGGTAGTTGTTACAAATGTTAATCGGTTTTTGAATAAGGTTTTATTACTTCTGGAAAGGAAGCTGGAATTTCACTGCGATATGTGATTGATTGATATGTGTACCTGTATACATGGCACCAATACATTTTTAATACCTAAACATCCACCACCAACTATGATAAGCTTTTAAAGGTGTGGGGCCAAAAATGACTTTCCATATATGAATTCACAATGTATATATGTGCTGGTATGTGTGTAAGGGTGCTAATGCGTGTGCCTATCACCAGGTATGTGGACTGCAAGTTAAGCACAGCTTGTCTGGCAGGAAACTTTCCACTTATAAAAATGTTTGACAGACAGTTAAAAAGGAGTTTTGATTTACAGTCCATCAAAGATTTAAGGCAACATCAACAGGATGTGTAGGCGATTTATCATGTCTCTTTGATGGATTCATCCTGAGGGATCAGTTGCATTTCCTCAGCAGTTAGATCTATAAAATACAATTCACATTCAGCTGTGGAGTTTCTGTCTCTCTTTCTATTGTATCAGTATCTATCTATACACATGGATTCACACATACACAATAAAAGTAAAGCACACATATAGAGAGAACGTGCCCATCCAGTTAATAGTTAAGACAACAACAGAGCAATGCCTGCTGGGTCATGAAAGTTTGTTAATAAAACAAGAGCATGTAATTAACCTTGGCACTGCTCTCAATAGTATTTATGTTTTGTATTCAACCCTTGGTTACTGTAATATAGGTTACATTCCTCATTGTGTGCGCATTTCTCTGTTGCATAACTGTGAATCATACCCTTGCTGTTGACTCATACAGCTTACTGAATGGTGAAAGTTGTGCCGATAGGAAGCAGACAATTTCGGATATCTTGTGCCTGAATGTGCCTAATTTGAATTTGTAAAATGTGGTGATTTTCATATTTGAACTTACCTCTAAATCGAAAACTAGGATTATACAAATTTCATGGTGGAGGGGTGTGTATGACTCATCTGTTCTGGGAGCAATGTTTTTGGGACCCTTGTCTCCTGGAAGGGTCAGCTAAAGCAAGTCCAGGTAAACAACCGGGCATGGTGATTCAGAAATCTATCATCCTAATAAGAGTATCCAAATAGTATTCAAATATGATTATAGATACCTGACAGGGCTCATGGTGAGTCAAATAAAAATGCTTACATGGCAAATAAAACATAGTGAGAGTTTAAGATATTGTTATTGTTGCTGATAAATGACAGGGCTAATAAATAAATAAATAGCTAATATCACATATTCAAATGAAACATTTACAAATCCCCTCTAATTATTAATTGTGCATTTGTAAGCTATAAGACTGATTACATAAGTGGAGCTGATGAACAGGTAGAGGTTCTTGGGAATCAACATCAGCAACCCAGCATCAGTGATATTGGTGAGGTGAGGTATCTGCATGAAACATTAGCTAAATAACAACACACTGAGATACCAGTGTGTCCATCACCCAGACTGATTACCTGTCAAACTAAGGGGGGAGAGATGAAGGCATGGCCTGTTCACAATAACAGAGCTTTCAAGTGTGTTATGTATCGTTGTAAGTTTAGTCACTGCACACTGTAGTGGGAAAATCACCTGGAGAGTAGGGCATCAGATGTGTTATGACTACTGCTTATCAGACATTAGACGTCACCAATAGACACCCTTGAGAAAGAGGCATATAAGAGTGATTTTCTTTGTTTTAGTTAGTTGATTCTCGAGACAACTCGGTTTGCTTGTATCCTGTGTTGATGCAAATAAATCTTGCACGTGGAGTGAAACGGTCAATTCTCTTTGCTTTCTGTGAGTCTGTGTCACCATTCTGGTGAGAGTTTGTGGTCTCTCACTAGAGTCAGATAGCTAAAAGTTTATGTCAGATAGACATCGTTGGAGGTGCATTGAGACGGAAAAATTAAACCACAACAACAACATTCACTTTCATTATGACAAAAAAGTTCTGTTTTTACAAATTAAGTCTAAAGAGAAGAGAACTGTTTCACCATAAATGCATTATGACTTTCTGCACCTTGGTGCCCTGCTGCATGCAACTGGTGCCCTTTGTATTTTTTTTGCCCACTAACATGAGATCATTGTCTTTTTCAATAGCCTTTACTTTTTTAAATATTATCTTGTTTTCCTACTGGTGTCAAAAGCAAGGACTCAAGTAAACTGAGCTATGAAACACTAATGGTAAACAGCTCCCATGCCTGCACTGTCTCTGTTCTCTGTTCTACAAGTTGGAGGCCTGCTACTGCCAAAGAAAACAGCTTGTCCTCAGTATGAAAGGTCTTGAAAGACAGAGAAAAGTCTTTGTCAAGCAGCGGCTGTCATTCACAAAAAGTTTTCATTCATGTGTGCCTGGGAGTGTCTCCAAGGAGCTCAGAGCTTAATGACTCTGATTTGGGGGAAAAAAGAAAGGATATCTGCAAAACTGGCATTGCATGTGAGTCCTTCTGTTCAGTGTGTACTGAAATAGTGATATTTCTAACATGGCAAAGAGATAACACACAGTATTGTGCATTTCTATCTTTTTTTAAATATTTGTTAGACAATTTGTTAGTCTCTGATCATCCTATTGTATTCAACTGAATCTCTCATTGCTGCAGCCACTACCGCCACTCTTCACAAACAATATCTCTTTGTGCTTGCAAATCATTGGCATTTAAGCTGATTGCTCGAAAGCATATGTGTGAGTCACGCTGTGGGAAGTGAAATGCAAAGTGGCATACTTGCACATTTACTCACTTGCCTTTGTGCACATACAAGAAACTGAGGCGTATACTTAGTAAGGACATTGTTGGTGCAACACCCATGCAACATCTATCCTCGGTATTCCTTCCTTTGCTGTCCCCTTTATACAAACTGCATGGATTTAGATGCAACATTTTGATATTTAAACATCTTCCAATTCTTTTGTACATTCTTCATGTTATTACCAACAGCAACAGCAGAGCTGGTATACCTACTATTGGGGGAACTACCACTGATGTGATTTTCAGTACTTTGCCAGGTGTTTATATGTCTGTCTGTCTGTGGACATATTTTGTCAACATGATAGTACCAGAACTGTGCAATATGCTGTCACGAAACTGTGCAGGTGTGTAGTAGAGATCTAAATGAAGGCAGAGTTCAAAGATGGGTGTGGTCCAACACAAACTTGTGCTCATGCTGCAATGCAATTGCATACAACTGTACATGCTACCCCTAGGGCAAATCATGCATAGACGATAGATGACACCCAGTTGAATATGCTGATAAAGCCTGGTACCACAGATCACGTCCTACTTGTCTAAAGTTGTAAATTATGTGTCCAAAATTCTGATGTTATTATAACTACCCCCTATGGCCCCAGCACTAGCAATATTTATAACCTCTCCTCCAGTCTGGGTGCATTGTCTAATAATGTTCGAAAAGAGGCCTGCACCTTGGTGTTATTCATGATTCAGAATTGTTATTTGATGCTCAGGTGACTAAAGTGAGACAGCTAACCAATATTAGGTCAGTTCTTTCCTCTGTAAACTTAAAACAGGTCAGCCATGCTTTTATCTCTTCCAGGCATGACCATTGCAATGTATTTTATTCTGGTATCAGCAGACATAACATCCAAAGGCCGCAGTTGATACAAAACGCTGCTGCCATGCTTCTAACTCGTACTTTGAGAAATGACCATATCACACCAATCCTTGTTACCCTTTGCTGGTTACTGGCGAGTTTTAGAGTAGATTTTATTATTTTACTGCTCGTTTTTAAAGCCTTGAATGGTTTGGCTCCAGCCTACATCTGTGATTTGCTAACCACTGATGAGTCTAATTGCTGCTTGAGATCCTGTGGAAGGGGCCAACTAATGTTTCCAAAATCTCAACTCGTCACCAGTCCCTCAGTTGTGGAACTCCCTGATGGTATTATGTGCTGTAGCATTATTTTAATTATTGTATTGTTTATATCTCAAGTTCTGCAGCTTATTTCTTTTATAATGTGTTTTCATTGTAAAGCATTTTGTAACTTTGTTTTTGAAAGGTGCTATATAAATTAAGTTTTTATTATTATTATTATTAGTTTATAACAAGTTGGGTCTTACCAATGTATGCTAATTGTTGAGATAAGGGAACTCAGGAGAACCACAGTCAGCTTAACTTTTTGGGAAACACACTTATTTGCTTTTTTGAGTTAGATAAGAGGATTGATACCACTCTCATACACTAAATATAAAGCTGCACCCAACAGCTGGTTAGCCTATTTTAACATTATCATAAAGACTGAGAAACATTTAGCCTGGCTTTGTCCAATGGTAACTCAATCCATCACCTTTAAAGTTCACTAATCTAGCCTGATATTTACTATATAGAGATGAAAGTGGCAACAGTCTCTCTATCTAACTCTTGGCAAGAAAGCAAAAAGGCGTAAGTGTCAAACTATTTCTTCAGTGGCATAAAATCTGGCTGGAAAATAAACTGTGATATTTTGAATGAAAGTCTCAGCGCTTGGATGAAAAATCACAGAATGGCAATGAGCAACAACCCTATGAATCTTGGAATTTATGAAATCAGTGCTGTAACTCACACATTGTTGTGTTGTCTCATTGTTGGTTGACCTGTTACACAATGGGTCAAGTTGTGTCTTTGTGTCGTGACAGTGGGAAAGTCTGTAGAGACACATTTAGAGAGTGAATCATGTGTGATGTAGAATGATATTTACTCGTGGTAAGTCTTTTTCTCTGATCGCATGCAAAGACCAGGTTCACAGACATCACGTAGATCATGATCTAATGATTACAGTTTTACCACAGTAGTCTGAAGTCTAGCCGCCCACACTAAAGAACGATGCAATAGCACCAAAACAGGAAACATAGTCTTGATTTCCACTGAAGTGAATGGGCAATGGAGAGAATATTCACAGAGACTGGTGCTAATGTCTTATCTACTTATTACTATCTACAGGAGCAGTAGTATCCACCTTTTCTGCTGACGTCAGTATTAGGTCAGCTTCTTCTTTTACAAGCAAAGGTCTAGTGTTTATTTGACACAATAAATGATACACAACAGCAGATACTTTATTAATCATTGATATCATTGGAAAGCATTTTCTTTGAATTAACTTGATTTGAACTGATCTTTGAAGTGCTATATGTAAAACTTTATTCAACATATTATTTTAGGGCAACTTGTAACATACTAGAAGTATTAAGATAAGATAAGATGTTCCTTTATTCAAGTTTGACACAGCAGCACAGGAGAAATGTAGTCCAAGTGTAAATATACAATGAAGAATAGTAAAGTAAAAATATATAATAGAAAAAATAAAAACTATAAAGAAAATATATATGAATATACATACTATATACAGCATGCAATAAAGGAATAGTATTCAGAATGATCTTGGAGTATCACTCTGCACACACATAAACATCAAAGAAACTCAGTCCAACAATAAAAAACTACAGTGCAATCACCTGAGGCCAAGCAGTAACGTATTAGGCATACGTGAAACTGCTACAATTATGATTGCTCATAAATTAGCTGGGAGCTGCAAGACGTGGCTTGAGATCAAATCAGAATAATTTCTCACCTGACAGGCAGGGTAATAGGCTGTTGGCAGATCTATTTGTAACCTCATTTGATGTGGCACTGGAGGGCAGACTGTGTGAACACTGTGTCCTATCACCCCCTGACATGACATCAACAACATTTCCTTGTGAGATAGTCGTCTTTTCCTCAGTCTAAAATATATTATCAAATGCGATTTTCATATCACTCATCAGCTCTTGGTTTTTATCAAGCATGCTTGTTTGAATGATAAAGGATAGTGTGGATAGACAAGAGCAGTGGACAGCGTTGTGTTTCTGTAAACATGTGAAGGAGAAGGAGTGCAGGAGACGGGGAGGAGAGCCATATTTTTTGTTGTAGTGTTTACAATATGCTCACATATGGGTGAGAGATGGGTGGATGGGTGGATGACAAGCAGTGCTGCCCTGTAGGGATCAAAATTTATTTAAGCCAGGTTACACCCATTGGCAACAAACAACTAGACTCCTCTATTCTCACACACACACAAAGCTTACACGCATCCATACTTCTACACATACCTACAGCAGCGAAAACATGCACACACACCGACAAGCATTGCGACATATACGCATGTCAGGTGTGGCAGTTCCTTAAGCGGTTTCTGTCGTGTCTCTTTAACATTCCCGTATCATGATCACCATCTTTAATCTCCTGCTTTGTGAGGGCCTGCAAGGTAACAAGCTGTTGGATTACTGCCTTCACTTATCACACATGCCAGCACACGGTACACAGCAGTCAGTGTTGTTAACTCACTTCTTTACTTTTTATCTGCCTGGATTGCATAATATGTACATGCATATATAAGCATATAGAAGTTTAAGTTATCTTTTATCACTTTGCCAATCATCATTGCAAATAATTTGACGCTGCACAAATACACGTTACTATGGGCCCTGTCACACACACTAACCCACATATTCACGTGCACATAGAAAAACATACATACAAATACATGCACAAGCCTAGTGGCCAGAAGGTTTCTTTTAATCTTCCTCCTTGTCACTCACTGCATTAAAAAAATGGCATGTTGAGACACAGAGGGATCAGATGTTAGAGTGCCTCACAATGCACATGATTAAATCTATTCCCACTGGTACAAAAGAAAGGCCAGTGGCTTTGTAATTTACACCGCTGTCCAGCGGCTAAGTCAGCACTATCAGCTAGGGTGTCGTCATCTTGCCTCTGTTCTCCCACTGCGTGTAATGAATCCAATGTGTCTGAGCCCTGGCATGCACAAATGATTAACTGGTGGCAAAGAGAACTGATTAAGGAGATAAAGCTTGGCACACAATAGCCTCAGTGCTACACGTGTACCTGCATAACCAGAGCTTCCTCACGCAAGGGAATTATTTACCTCTGCTGATCATTCAGTTCAGATTCTCACACCTTCAGGTTTCTTGAATCCAGAAATGGTGTATTAATCTGTGATAAATGTACTAATTTGCATGTTGAGTCCTTCGGTGTGATTGTTTGCTACGTTTGAAATCAATGACAGTACTGAAAGATCAGGACTGCAATCTGTAGAAATTTAGGGAAAAGTTTGGGTCATGTTGATGGAAAATTAAACTTATGAAAGAGACGGAGGGCTGCAGAAATTTAAGTGAAATTCTTTGCCAAGAAAGTGGTAAAAGCCATAATAATAATGAATGCGCTTTAATACACAACATGCATAACGTATAAACCTAAACCGGGAGAACCAGTAGAAATAGATTTGGTTAAGTCAAAGAGCAGAGTGCAAATCACAGTCAAGTGTACAAAGTGAAGTGTGCAGAGTAGGTTGCAGTGCACCTTTGTTAGTTTTGTGGTAGAGATGGATGGAACAGCCGTGGGCCACATGGAAACGTGGTGGATTTAGAAAGAATCTATTATCATACATTATCAGTGGGTCTGTAAGTGCCTGGTACTATTCACTGACATGATGGCATGGTGACAGTTTGGTAACAGGGAAGAAAGTGAAGAGCCACACCATGCATGACAAAATATATTCATCTTTCCTCTATCTTCCTGTTATTACTATCATAATTGGAATAAAACAATATTATTGAAGTCATTACACTCTATAATGAATAAAGCTGGACTGTGTCGTGGTTCTAGTCATTGTCAGCAAATAGCCTGTTTGACTTGGCAAGACTCCCTTCCAGGAAAGAGATCCTGACTAGGGGTAAAGTGTGGAATTTCAATACCTCTTCAACCAGCTAGAGGCAGATAACCCCTAAACATCATCTTTCTCTAGTGCCTTTATCTTCTTGTCATTTTTTTGTCCCTGAAGGCATGGAAAGGCAAAAGGACAAGGAGGTTTAAAACATGACCCAGGAAGAATACTTTAGTGGGTTGCACCGATTTGGCAAACCTGCTGTAATAGATTTAATGTACATGACATAATTGTGTGATGCTCTGCAGTTTTGTTCTTATTCACAAGTGAGTGAGGGAATCTGTTATGACTTCTCCAACACTAGTGGATCCCCTCTCCTGAGAGATTAAGGCACCAGAATGATGTTATTCATTAAGCTTCTCCGAAACTTTTTCTTTCCAGTCAAGTGTATTTTGGCAACTGTGTCGTTGCATCTTAGCCCAATATCATCAGGCTGCCCCTGTGCTCAGGCCGGATATCAATTAAGGACCCTGATTGCAGTATACAACGTCCACGCCCACTATTGTATATCATGTGTATATCCGCATGAATATTTTCCTTTTTGGCTTGATTCACTTGATTAACAGTAAAACAAGAGCAGCATATGATCCACCGCATTACTGTTATCAGGGTTTCACACTCATTTCAGTTTGTTGATCATTCGTGATCATCATTGCAATGTTTTTCGTCACAGTTTTTACTAATTTGGCCTGTGGACAGAGAGCAGACAGTGATCAGAAACCTGGACAAACATCTCTGTAAGAGTACAACAGCTAGCATGCCTGGGTTTCTCTAAACCATTTTAAGAGCTTTACCAGGCTTCTGAAACCAGCATAACTGGGATTTTAACATGCATGGAAGAGCACTCACACTCATGACTTCACACTAGAGAGGGTCTGTCTGTTGCTCTTTTTTTTATCCCTGACTGTGTTTTGGATAAAGGTGAGCATAGTCAGACTTCAGGCTCCATGTACTGTAGTGTGCAAAACAAAATATTTATCCTTTTTGTTTTTCTGTCAGATGATTTCCTTTTTCCTTGTTTTTTTCTTGTTTTTACTAGACAGCAGGCTCACATTGAGTACAGAGGGCAGACACACAGTGACAAACAACAGCATTAGTCCCTTCAAATAGTATAAAACAACTTGTGTTTGGTTCTGTTCAAAAGCAGAAAATAGAATGATGTTTTTATAGCACAGTGAGTACAGCAGATGGATGTTCAGTGTGTCCAATTTTGACAGTGGAAACACAACTGGAGACTCAGGGTTTGCTCTCCTGTATCCACCAAGCGTTTTAGTTGCCTATACTTGACCATACCTTTAACATCGAGGGCAGCAGATCAAAAACTACTGAAGTGGGTTGTTTTGGGTTATACCATCCAGCTTATTTAGTCATTTCTCTATGAGGAGCTGCTGTATTCATTTTATTTATTTCATAGCATTATTTCAAGCTATAATTTTGCATCCTAAGGTCATGCATTTCCTAAGGAAACTGGCCTGGGAACCAACTTTTTTTAACTGTGTATCTTTAGAAAGTATGAAGTACATCTAACTGGTCCAGCTGATATTGTACAAATGCACAGTTGGCCTACAAATGCATAACTCTTTTTATTTGACCCAACTTAGCGTGCTGTCTAAAAAAACGTCCCATAACTGTTTTGATAGAAAAGAGTGACCGATACCTCCCTCAGCTCTTTCTGTACACAACCTCTCGACCCTTGGCTCTGCCCAAGCAAACACAGTCTGCACGCAATGCACAATGATTAACCCGTAGATCGTCTATTGAGGGAGGAATCACTTAGTAGGCAAAAAAACATAAACAAAAAAGGGACCTTGTTTCCTGTCTTCAACATGCACTTTCCTGCTCCCATATTTTTCTTTCCATTTAAAAATTCTCTCAGTGTGGACATTTTATACATGAATTTTCTGGGAAAATGGGATGTTGCAACTTTACCAGACAACAGTATCACTTGGATGATGGTAGGAACAAGTTCAACGGTAATGTGACCCATCCATTAAACCTTTACTTCAGCACTTAAAAGCCATGTAGTTGTCAACAGAAATCAGAGAGCTGTGTGCTGGCTGGAACATTTTGCTTTATTGTGTCTATGGCATTCGCTTTTTCGCATTTCTCACCACGTTGAGCAAACAAACACACAAATGAGTTGATTGATTTCTCAGTTAAATACATTAAAGGTGCATGTGAATGTGACATTGGGCAGAAATGTTTTTCAGCTCTACACAAATTGCACTTTTGTTAAGGATATTTATAACTGTTTATTTATGAAATATTGATCATTTATGATGCTGAATGTAGCATCTGTGGATAAAATATAATTTTGACTTTAACTTTATGTTTGTTTAACAATATACAGCTAATTTATGTGTGGTGCTTAATTTGACCAGAGCTCACAGCCTACTACACCTAAAAGGACACAAATTGACTAGAAGCCTAAAAAGATACCGGTAGAGTGCACATAATCTAATCTTAAGTCTTAACCTTTGGGATGGTAAACACGTCCACAAGAGCTAATTTGGTCAAACTTAATATAATTATAATTAGTGCTGCAACTAACAATTATTTTCATGATCGATTAATTGATCGCTAATTTTCTTGATTAATTGATTAGTTGTTTATAAAAAAAATAACCCCAAGGTGATGTCCTGAAATTCACAACCTTAAGATATTCAGTTTACTGTCAGGACTAAAGAAACCAAAAAATATTCACATTTGAGTAGCTGAAATCAGAGAATTTTGATTGATTCTTGATCAATTATTAAAATAGTTAGCGATTAATGTAATAGTTAATCCATTATTTGTTGTGGCTCTAATTCTAATGATGCTAAATTTTCCATTGATGCCAATACACTGAGAGCAATTAGCCTACCTCAGCCCATTCTTTATATTCCCCAGAAAATGAATCAGAGTGAGACCTCTTTACTGAAATTAGTCTCTGTGGATTAACCCGTGGATGATAGGCTGGTTGACGACCCGTTGGTTTGCACTGCAGAGAGAATAAAGGTTGTGGTGGGGGCAACGTGTGTGTGTAGGGGGCAGAAGAGGTTAATTTCTGTCATGCATGACTTGTTTTGCGTGCCAAGCTTATCCATATTTTATTTCCCCATAGAAAAAAAGGACTGACTACCAGAACAAATGCCACAGCACAACTATACATTCGTATTTATCCTATAGAGAATAAATAGGCTAATATGACGCAATTAAGAGTGACCATAAACTGATGAGATCAATACTAAATTTCTACTCAATGAAAGAATATGAAACCTACAAGGTATACAAAAAATCCTTTCAAACTATATTTTAAATATTACAACAATTAATGTGCATATGGTGGTAATATTCATCAAAGTCATATTAAGAGATAAAACATTATTTTAGATATAAATGCAATCATCAAATTTTAAACAGAAAGGAATAATTTTGCCAATTATTATTATTGCCAATTTGCATGTAATATGTTTTTACTACTTTTTATAATTAATCATATGTTTAAAGCTGCATTAATACATTTCTGGCCACTAGAGGGCAGAAGTTAGAGTTGAGACAGATTGACACACAAAGCTCGAGATGCTCGTAACAAGCAGCTCTAGCCTGTGAGTATGTCGTGAAACCAAAAACGATCAACTAAAATAAAAGGTTTTGCAGCGCTGCATAGTGGGGTGATAATTCAATGTGAGTTTGTCATTTCAGTGTTCAGTAAAAATGTTGATTCATGGAGCTTTAAATATTTTCCTGGGAGATGGGATAAAGCTTTTGCTTTTTCTTTTTTTTTCCACTGTGGCCAGCATGCGGTCATGAACAGACAGTTAATTGGGGTTATGACCTCAGTTCACTCAATTTACTCATTTGCAGGGCTAGTATGGATGGTGTGTGCTGCCTGCAGTTCAGATCTGTCCCACCACAACAAAACTTTCACAACACACTATCAGGGACCAAGTTTGTGGTCCTAATTTAATTTTTTACCAGGTCCAGAATGTATGTTTTAAAAATACTTTAACTTCCGTGTTATAATTTTTGTTTTGTGTTTTTAGTGAGCCTATACTCAGGCCTGTCCTTCACAGTGGGAAAATTGTTTTATATGAGTTAGAATAAATGGATACGCCTTATATGTTCTTTGTCTATGTAATATTTTTAATTTCAACTTACTTAGATAACAAAACTCCCTAGAAAACTGTATAATAATTGTCACTATCTATGTGCTACTAGTTAGTCCTGGTTGATGGTGAATATTATGTGGTAGCCTGTTTTTATCATTATATTGGAGATGCACAGGCATGTCAGTGGCCTTGCAATTGACTGTGAATAATGAAGCCAGAACGGCCAACTGAATTAGTGTTTTGTTCCTTTTCCTTTGGGAATGAAGGAACCTTAGAGAGGGAAAAAAACAACAACATGAACATAAATTAAACACTGGACAAGGTATGTTTTGATCATTGACATTTTGGTTTTGGAACAGGGTTCTTCTAGCTGTATTTTTATTTATTTATTTTTGAACTCGCAAAAAAAACAGATGTGCTCCATGTTCTGGTCATTGCAGTAGTAACTTTCTTTGATAGTTTCAGTTTTGGTCATGCAGAACATTTTGAGTCAAAATTCCATTTTGTTTGTTTTAATAAAAAAAAAGTTAAAAGCTGTTCTGGTTTAGCATTTATGATGTCATAAAAAACCCTTTTATAAAAACATCAATTGAGATCTGATTTATAAGCTATATATATTATAAGTTGAAACTAAGAGAAATATTCGTGCGTGCCTGGCAGGTTTCGTGGGGGGGGGTTGTTCTTTTTTTTTCTGTGTGGGTCATGACTCTCCTCAGACAAGCATTTTAAGGGGTTTCCCTTTATGATCGCGCCTTCCTTAGTCTTGCCTATTTACGCTCAGTTATGACACCTTCGTGATCCGCTAGAGAGGGAGAGGTGACAGAAAGATGAATGACCGAGATATTTCCGCACGCAACTATTGTTACTGCTGCACAGCACAAATACTGGCTTGCATAAGGACGGAGGAGCAGGATTGGGGGGAGGAACGGAGGGGAAGCCATTAGCTCAGTTACTAATCTGGTATTCACGCCTGGTCAGGAAGGGAAGGTGATCCAATACCTCGCACCCGCCGACACCCACACACACACACGATTTCTTTCCCTCCCTACCATGCAAACACACGCACACACACACAATATGTG
>NW_023339663.1:24333701-24346358 GCF_004916995.1 Morone saxatilis | reverse complement strand
TGCTGCGTGTTTGTGGTGAGTTCATGGTTGCGTGTGAAAGACATATCAGCAGCACCCACCCTGACCCTGTTATCTATCGATTGTCTCTGTTTTGACCTGAACTAAGTAAGAACCATTTGACTTTGTCCTCTAAAATAGGGGCAGTCACCTGTTGCACAGTCTTATCACATCTCATTCAGATCAATTGCAAGAAAAACAATCATCTAAGAGAAAAACATGAATTTGTTGCTTTGATTCTTAACACTATGAACCTTCAAGCAGGGAAAGAGTCTCTCTGACTGGACCAGAGACAAAGTTGTATTACTGGGCAAATGTCACCATCTATTACAGCATTATGGGATGGATTCCCATCATTCGTCAGATAAACATTCATTCAGGAGCCCGACTAATATGGGAATTTGGAGACTGATATCGATTGCTGATGTGGTGACTGATATAGTGAAGGTTTGAGCTGGAATTAAAACTAACTTCTGTGTGGATTTTGTAAACCAGGTAGACATAAGTCATTTAATGCTGCATCAGTATCAAGCTTTTAGTCTCTGATAAATACGATTTTTTTGTGTGTGTACAATGTATGTTTTAAGGAGCACAACCATTGCAATTTTATTTTATACAATACACATAGTTTTCTAACAGGACAGATTTCCTTGAGTAGTGTAAAGCTTTAAGGTTGTTGAGTAGTCCACTTTGTGACTCTTTATACTTCCTTAGTTACTTTTCAGGTTAAGATTCTATATAAAAAAATTAACAGTTTATAAAATATGATGCACATTTTAAACTACACTATTAGCTCCACAATGAAACAAGAAACAACATTAAAGTACCATTTACATAGTTATACATCAATAATAATGATCCAATATTATAATAATATAACACTTCAAGTCAAAAGTAAAAGTACATTTTGTCTTTAGTTTTACTTTTCACTTGAGTAGTAAGTGTTTTGGTCCATTCACAGGTTTTATGGTTCACTTCCCCTTAAAATAAACTGTAATCACGCTAGGATGTTTCACAGGAACTTTTTAAAAGTAAAACTAAAGAGACAGAAAATTATAACAATACTCTAATCAAACTGTAAGATAAAACATAATCAAAATGACTATCACTCAACAGTCAGAGTGGCATGTTATAAGTTGCAACCACAAGCTAATGAAACAAGAACTTTTACGCCCCTCAAATTGAGTACTTACCATATCACATGCAACAGATAAGATAATAATAGTACAATAGTACAGGGAAAACATCAAATGCAGATTTGTGGAGCACGAGATGATGTGCAAAAACGTAACTGACGTAATCATAGTCATTATAGGCCCATATTAATTCTTGTCCACAAATCAGTGCACAGGATATGCTGTAAGTTTGCATTAGGTCATAGGCAACATTCATGTGAGGTGTCATGACCTGCAGTCTAAAATAATCCTATTAAATTTTGCTCGATCGGGCACATGCAAGACCAGGAGCCTGTTCACTGACGTCCTAATGGTCAAGCCATTGTTCTCTTTGATAGTGAAGTGACTTGAGTATTATGTGAGTGAGTATTATTACATTTATGTTACAGTAGGGTTTAGCTTTTGAATTTACAATTATTGTAACAGTAGAGTAAGCATTAAAGGGTCACTCTACCAATTTTACACATGAAGTTCAGTCAAATCGTCATAAGGAGTACTACTGTGAAAACAGCTGTACGTCTTTTGTGACTTTGGAAAAAAAGTTTCAAAATAAATAACAAACTCTTGCTTCCATTTTGACAATATTTTCTCTACCTAAGTAGTAGGATTAAAATTTGAATTTCCTATTAACCATATTATGATATTTAGTGAAAGTTATAGGACCAGTGTGTAGGATTTAGTGGCATCTAGTGGTGAGGTTGCAGATTGAAACTAACTGAATACCACTCGCCTTCGAAGCGTGTAGGAGAAACTACGGTGGCAGCAAAACTCGCAAAAGATCTAGAATCAGTGTTTGGTTTGTCCGTTTTAGGCTACTTGAGAAACATGGCAGTTCAACATGGTGGTCTCCGTGGAAGGCGACCCACTTCGTCTGTAGATAAAAACGGCTCAATCTGGGATAAGGAAAACACAAGGATTCTTATTATCAGGTGGATATACACTAATGAAAACATATCTATGAATATTTTACTCCATTTCTTTCAATTGATCCTCCTAAGTGTTACATACTGGACCTTTGAAGTAACATGAAATAAAGACAAAAGAGGCCTTTTGTTGCCATTAGCTACAAGGGACACTGCACCAAAATGGGGGAGTGGCATGAGAGTTTAATGTGATACTTGACATGACTGAAGGGAAATTCCAATTTTGTTTTCCCACTTCCTTGAATTCCTGTAGCAGTCCTGGCTCAAGATCTATTAGAATTATTAAGGAACTCGGAATTATAATAAGGAATAAGGAAGTATTGTTCATTATTAAGCTTTTTTTGTCAGGGTGGAGGTGGTAACATGGCAGCACAGAAGGAGGTACATCTTTATCTAAACAGTTCTTGTTAGATTTTCTCACAAGCAGCATAAGAAAGTACCTGTAAGTAGGAACACTGGCTATGTAAAATACCAAAAAATACTACGAGCACAACAGATTTATGACTTATCTATATCTTTTGAAGAGGTTTTACAGCTTCATGATGGTAACCCGCAGACGTGCATTCATTCCTTCAGCTCATGCTAAATCATGAAAAGCCACACACCACCTCCTGACAGCGCCGGTATGCAAAGAAAGACATCTCACACAGTGAAAACAGAGGTACACACCTGCTCTAATGGTGTGTGCGTGAGAGCCTTTGCGTGAGTAGAAACTAACAACCTTCACAGTCATTACACCTGCTTTTATGTCCAAGAATTCTTTAAGAGGTATATGGCTTTTGGCAAAACGTTTTTTTTTTCCTGTTTTTTTCCCCCTCCCACTTCTGTGAAACGGACACAGGCAGAGTAACACCACACACCTCCAGGCCTGCAGCATCCAGCTCTGCATTCCAGCTCATCTTGTGCATCCAGACACGACCCACCACTGTGGTCAACTCTACACTCGCCTTTCGAACTTTACAGTAGCACTACTCCTCATTTACTGTAGTAGTCCGTAATCTGTTGAGAGAACAGAATCTCCCTGCTGAGTCACATCCTTCCTCTTTTGCTCCCCTAGTTTTCTCTGACTTCAGATTTTTTCGTAATTTTCCTTTTCTTTGACCTCTCTGTTTTCTTGCAGCTCGCCAGGTTTGATTAATTGAAACTTGGCCGATGAGAGGACTTCTGATGGCCAAATGCCCAAAATGTTAATGTTTTAAAAGGTGAAGTACAGTTTTCAGCCCGGCTGTGTGTGACATTTACAGTTGCACCGTCTCCGGCTGTGAGTGCTGCTCACCTGTTGTGATCTGACACACACTCCTGCAGCCTGAGCGCTCACAGAGAATGCAGCCGGCTATCACCTCAGGCGGTCCACAATCACAGTCACACTCATCTTTAATCAGGTTCAGTTTCATTCCCAATGATTGAAGTTTGGATCAAATTCACTACTAATACTACAGGAGTTCATTTGGAGACATTGCTTTAGACTTCCACTTCATTGAGGTTCACTGCATTGAACCTGGGGCGGATCTACAGCGGTGGCACAGGGTGGCAAGCTGGGTGTCAAATGCTGTCAAATTTAACACATTCATTATTTTAAATTTTACAAATAATATGTAAAAAAATGGAAATTAACACATATAATGATCTATTATGGCCATATTTTAGACCAACAGATAGGGTTAAATTCAATGAAAGTCTTTGGAAAAATGTCTGAAGATCTGGAAATAAAACAATTCTGGAAATAAAACAATTTATTGATTTCTCATGCCACCTTTAGATATTTCAATCAATGTGCCACAATAAAAAAATCTTCATTTGGGGGAATTTCCAAACAAAAAATGATATATGTGATTGTTTGTAATGAAATCAGCATATATTTCTGCTACCCCTTAAAGTCTCCATACCACCCTCTGGCCACCCGTATTTCTCTAGATCCACCCCTGCACTGTACTTAAATTAGTCTGTAGTGACAAGTGATTCTTGTTTCATGGGTTCATAGTTTGAACTAGGTTCTGTAAATCTGTGAAAGATGGGCTTTCTACTGACCCACTGGAGTAACAGGATGTCACCTGTGCAGTATATAACAAGCACTGTGTCCACCAAAACCACACCAACAGTGCTTCATTCTTACTTGTCCAGGTACAGTGTGGCCTATTGTTGCAGCGGTAATATGACAAGTTGTTTTTTGAATGAGCTATAAATAGTGTATTATTGTGTATTCCTGTCTGATTTTAAACATAGCCTATTGTTTTAAAATTCTTCTCTCTCATTATGGAATTCTCATACTAAATTCTCTAAAGTATCAATATATTATTATTATTATTACATATTTTTATAATTTAAATGTATAACTTTTGTGTATAAATCAGCACGAAAAGTGAAACCATTTATGCGTCCTTATTAAGTTTTCTCCTTGTCCTGACTTCAAGTTAACGATGAATTCATTCTTCATTTTGCTGAAAGACTCCCTGCACCCTCTTCAACAATCCCAGGCTCCACGTTGGGACCCTCTGCGTGTGAGAAAGGGTGACTAGTTCACGTTGTTTCATAGCTAAGCTCCAGTTTTTTAAAACTTGTTTAGCCGTTTGGTGGCTTCTCGCCTGTGTGGCTGCTCAGTCCCACCGTGTTGCATGACTGCAATGAATGGAGCCTGACTGGCAGATTGCATGACTCCAAAGCCCTAAGATCCTCGCATTTACAGAAGCTATAGCGCGCAAATATGTGCACCTTCGTGCCCAAGCAGGGGAAAAAAAGAGAGTCTCGCGTCCTGCGCTCTTTGTTCTGCAAGTTTAAGACCCTTGTGTCTTTTCCAGAGGCTGCTGCCTTCGCGTGACTTGACCAAGCAGATTTAGGATTGTCCAGAAGACCGAGACCCTCCCCTCTGGACGGCAGCTCCGCTTCTCACGCAACCTGCAGCACCAAATGCGCAGCCCCCAGGCGCACGGCGAGAGTCCCCGGAGAGTCCACACACAGTCCGGGAGGATCAGGACAGCGCTGAGCCGCGCGGATTTCGCAGAATAAATGAGCAACTTGAAAACTTTTACCTGCCGGACTTTTTCCTCCATTCACAGCCTCTTATAGCTATACTTTTAGGTTGTAGTGTTTGTGTGGTATAAGATGCTTTTGCCGCCTGAAATATATGCAGTTCTAAACACAAACAACTTAAAGCGTGAGTTGTATAAACCTAACAATATAAATAATAGCCTTTTTTTAAAAAAAACATCCTAAATGGCTATTTGGCAAAAACAACAAAAGACCATCATACATGCATGTACGGTTTTCATACATACCTTGCTGTTATAACTCGATCTTTAAAACAACAAGAACTAAGAAATAATTCCCCCTCAATAAGCAAAGACATATAGACACACTCCAAGGCTATGGTGAACATATAGGCCACAATGTTTATATATAATATGTAAGAAATTATATTTTTTTAAGTATTTCTTTTTTGTCAAATCTGTCCAATTTCAGGAAATGGCAGAATGGTCATTTATTTTTTCAACAGAATAAATCACAATTTGAATCGACCTTTACATGATCCTATTATTTTGTATTTTAAATAAAATAAGAGGGCTGAAGTAGAAATATGTATGTTTTTCCTATAGCAGTCCTAGGTTACAGACGATTCCCTTTATACATTTTACTAGTCCTTCATCCATCCATTGTCACATGGTTGCAGTCGGACCCAAATCTCAGAATCCATACTGACTGAATAAAATAGTTTAGTACCAAATTTTAGGCCTATAGAAGTTCAGTAAAACAAGTTCAGACCCTTAAAGTTACAGATGACATAAAGTGAACAAATTATTCGAGCAAACGAGCTTCTTGATGACCTAACTTAGGATGACTGATCACTGCGCACAGGAAAATGCAGCATATACCACACTTAACCTGAAGCAAATCACATTTGAAGAAAATTCAATCATTCCACTAACAAAGACCCTATACATAAGGAAACATTTTAAGTCAACGCAAAAATAAATTCATCCATATGAAGTTGTTTGTTTTGATAGTATAGAATAATAATAAAATGAATCTTTGGCCATGTATGTAAATAAATGAGTTAACCATCTGGTTAGTTTGTGTAAAAGCTGTTATACAGAGCAGATAAGAGAAGCAAGTCTAATTATTATTAATTATTCTATTCATCATATTTAGGCTCATACTTTCACCATAATCCTATATTATTTACACAGTCACGTTTTAATAGCAGAATCCTTCTGGCTACTTTAGTGCATTCTCCATCGCTGACCGTCACAGACTTTCAAAGTTCACAGATTTGTGTAACACCTGTTGCACAAGTCACGACAGGCTGAGAGGCCACACGCACATCCCGGTGTAATATGTAACAGTCTGAACGTTTTCAAAAAATGAATAACACTGCTGATCCAAATTTTGGCTTTTAAGCACCAAATGGAAGAAAAGATGGATGTGAAGCGGAGCTGCGCTGACAATGCCTACTTTAGTGTACAAGGTTGAAAAGGGGACAAAGAGGAATATTATTGAACTCATCTACCCTTGCACCTCAAGCAGGGCTGCACGATCTCCCTCTCATTCCCTCCCTCCCTCCCCAGCATCCTCTGCAAAGGGGAGGTGAGGGTTTGATCACTGCGCTCTCACGCAACTGGTCAATGTTTAACTCCAGCGGGGAACTGACAGGTACAAGCACGAAATGGCATTTGACTGTTTTATCAGGACTCACTGGGTGGCTGCTGTCACAAACTCCTATTCTCACCCCAGACCTTGATTTTATTACTGGAGGCAAACAGGATTGACTTCAGAATGCAGAAAGCCAACATTAAGAGAAACTATGCCACTGTTGCGTGTGAACGTGCTGTTGTCCTTTGTCAGGTCAATATTCAATATTTCTAGAAGAGAAAAGATATCCTGGTGTTTATTGATGATTGCCTTTAACATAGGGCTATTTTTTCACGCCAGAGACAAAACATTTTTCTCAATCTTCGCCAATACATTTCCACATCATGTTCCTAAGAAGTTCATTTGAAATCACAATATCATCTCATCAAAGGATTATCTGAGACGCAACAACATGCCATCGCCTTAATGAAAACTCGTCTGCAGTTATCAACTCCTCTGCAGTTATCAACAGGGTGATCAATAAAGCTTTGACACAATAATAGGCAGCCTAGATGGTATAATTGGATTTGCTTCTATAATCTGAAGGTTCAATTAAATTGGTGTCTGCGTCAGCAAGCACAACACAGACACAGATCAGGTCAAAGCGCGGATATTTTATTTAGACGACGCATTTAAAATAAATAGTAATATTATATAATATAGCTCAAATATGGGGGGTAAATCACCATTGCAATTGCAAATCCCTTTAAAACAACCTGCAGAACAGTAGGAGACATGTATTACATTAAACCCTGTTATCACGGTTTTTTATAGTGCTTGAAATTATACTTGCCTGTGATTGCAATTGTGTCTTATCTGTCCATAAACTATCAATTTTGGCTGTAAAGTCCTGAACAACTAAAACATTTGTTTCAACAACTGTGAAATATACAACCAACTTCTTCACTGACATGAAGTCTCAAAGTGTTTCCTCGCACGCACAAAAACACCACACACACACACACCTTTCCTCTGTGCTAAACTTCATTCATGAGAGAGAGACAGACAGACAGAGAGAGAGAGAGAGAGATTACGTCATGAACAGCAGCCAATGAAACGGTAGAGCGCACTATAAAGCAAGAGCCCATTCTCTGTTTTAGGGACATCAAGAGAGTAAACTCGGTCAATAACTCTACTATAGGATATTTTTTTACTTTTCCGAAAAGTATTTGTGGAACCACAGCATTGTTCCTCTTTTACCATTTGACCAAGGTAAGCTTAATATATGCACATGACGACAGATTGATTTCTAACTGAGCAGGCAATGTCAGAGTAGAGAGCAAAGTGCTGAGTGGAGATTATTTTGCAAGCACAGTATTCATATTTACTGTATTAACTTACTGTTAATAAGTATGAATTTGTCATTTGCAACATTTAATATGCACATTCTTTATTTATTTATTTATTCATGGGATTTCTATGAGTCATAGTTTGGTGGTTGTAAACTTTACATAGTCCATTACTTTACATAACTTATCACTTGTACTGAGAGTCTTTGTGCGGCATGTGAAATTACAGTCCAATTAATAACTAACACATGCCGTGTGACAGTTTTTAGTTACTTTCAGCTTTATGGTGCATGTAGTCAACATGTTGCACAACACTTCTCTTCCTCCCTCACTACTCTAATGCTCCTCCTATTTAATTTCCAGGTTGTGCAGAAGCCATAAAAAAAGGAGTTGGCATCATGGTGCTAATGATACTGCCATTCATTGGATCAGTGTCGGCATCTGAGAGTTTGGTGGCCTTGACAACAGTGTGTCTGGTCTACCTAATCCTCAAGTTTTTTCACACTGAGATTCCTGAGGGGCTACATCGGCTGCCTGGACCAAAGCCCCTGCCTCTCATTGGGAATGTGCTGGAGGTGGGCAACAAACCTTACCTGAGCCTCACTGCCATGAGCAAGCGCTACGGCGACGTCTTCCAGATTCAGATTGGTATGCGTCCCGTGGTTGTACTAAGTGGCAGTGAAACAGTCCGACAGGCTCTCATCAAGCAAGGGGACGAGTTTGCTGGCAGACCTGACCTGTACAGCTTCAGGTTCATCAACGATGGAAAGAGTCTGGCCTTCAGTACCGACCAGGCTGGTATCTGGCGTGCCCGCAGGAAGCTGGCCTACAGTGCCCTGCGTTCCTTCTCCAGCCTGGGCGGCACAACCCCAGAGTACTCCTGTGTGCTGGAGGAACACATCTGCAAGGAGGGAGAGTATCTGATCAAACAGCTCAACACTGTCATGAAAGCTGACGGCAGCTTTGACCCCTTCCGCCACATTGTTGTCTCTGTTGCTAATGTGATCTGTGGAATGTGCTTTGGCCGACGCTACGACCACAATGACCAGGAGCTACTCAGCTTGGTGAACCTCAGTGATGAATTCGGCCAGGTGGTGGGCAGCGGTAACCCTGCAGACTTCATCCCTGTTCTTCAATTCCTGCCCAGCACAACAATGAAGAACTTCATGGACATCAATGCCCGTTTCAACAAGTTTGTGCAAAAGATTGTCAGCGAGCATTACGCCACCTATGATAAGGTACAGCACACACTTAATCATGAAAGCTTATTTAGTACATTCTTCTTCTACATTATTAGGAAATCAGACACTGTTTTTTTAGTCATTTATTGAGATTGTCTAATCATCTTCTTTCAGGACAACATTCGTGACATCACAGACTCCCTCATTGATCACTGTGAGGACAGGAAGCTGGACGAGAACTCCAATGTCCAGATGTCAGATGAGAAGATTGTAGGAATTGTCAATGACCTGTTTGGAGCTGGTAGGTTTAATGATCTGGTCTGAAGTAACATGTCCCTAAATAAAGAAAAAAAACCTGTCCTCACAGAGGTTATCTTTGTCTACCAGGCTTTGATACCATCTCCACTGCCCTGTCTTGGTCAGTCATGTACTTGGTGGCTTACCCAGAGATACAGGAAAGGCTTTATGAAGAACTGAGTAAGTAGAGCTATTTTACACAAAATATTTTCTTGCATATACATGTATCTCATGGGACAGTAAAAGTCTGATAAGTGGATAAGTTGTTCAGTGGTAAAATGTAATGCAGAAATGCATGTTTTGCTGCTCTCAAAGTTAAATGGTCAATAATGATTCTTTAATCAAGTAAAAATGTGAGCTAGGTCTATTCACTGCAACCCCCTCCTCACCTTGAACTAATAGTCAATAATCTATTTTTATTTCCAGAGGAAAAAGTGGGTCTGGACCGCACTCCTCTTCTCTGTGACAGAACCAACTTACCGTTCCTGGAGGCCTTCATCCTGGAGATCCTTCGCCACTCATCTTTCCTGCCCTTCACTATCCCTCACTGGTAAGTTTTAAAGTCGCATTATAGCATCACATGTGCTATCACAAGCATAATAATGCATGTGATCTAAACCTGTAAATACACAGTGGACTAACACTTTGTCCTTCCTTTTCAGCACGTCAAAAGACACATCTCTGAATGGCTACTTCATTCCCAAAGACACCTGTGTCTTCATCAATCAATGGCAGATCAACCATGACCCGTAAGTTCTTTCTGTTGTTTCTAAAATGGTTGAAGATGACAACACTCGCACTTCAGAGTTGCCCAGTACAGCCAGTAGAGAGAGCTCTGTTAAAGCAGAAGAATGCCACCCCATTGGTAGTTGTGAAGGAAGACAATAGCCATCCTCATTCACTTCCCTCGCCCAGTTTGTCCTGCCTCAATGAGGAGATTAAACCTATAGTTGATTACAGACCTGGCTTTTTATTGACATGGTTATGTGTGCAGCTTATCTTATGTATTCATTTTCTGCACTTTTCAGTGAGCTGTGGAAAGATCCATCTTCCTTCAACCCAGATCGCTTCCTGAGTGCTGATGGCACTGAGCTCAACAAGATAGAGGGGGAGAAGGTGATGGTTTTTGGCATGGGAAAGCGCCGCTGCATTGGCGAGGTCATTGCACGAAATGAAGTCTTCCTCTTCTTGGCAATCATTATCCAGAAGCTGCACTTCAAGACGCTGCCTGGAGAGCCACTGGACATGACCCCAGAGTACGGTCTCACTATGAAGAGCAAACGCTGCCGCCTGAGAGCCACAATGCGAGCGAGTGAATAATGTGTGACATGTACAATGTGTGGCTCAATGTGTGGTATAAGTTGACTCTATCACTGTATGGATCGCATTCAGGTTAAGAGTCAGTGAAAGAAGCATCTTTCTCAGAATGTAAGGCACTGGATGCCAAATTTGGTCTACAGAGCTAATGGCATTGAAGCAAATAAGTTAATTTTGCTTGCTGCAGATTTTCAACGATGTCTAGGTTCGTATGAACATATCTCATGTCATGTTTTTGGTTCTCTAGATATTCCGACACATGATTGGTGCTTCTCAGTGAAGTATAAGGAGATACCTGTTTCTCCTGCGTAGTGTAAACTAAACTGCTCCCATTAAGAAGTTGTAAAATACTCACAAAGTTACCTTGTTCAACTTTGGGACAAACAGTATGTTTTACTGGATAGGCATTACTAATTAAAACACTGCAACCAACATGTTTTTCTTCTGTGACACAGGACTCTGAACTGAACAGATATTTGATGACATTTACATGTGTAAGCTAATTATTTGTGTTCCATTGTAATGTGGATGTAAGACACTGAAGCTATATTTGTATCCCAAAATGTGATTTTTTGTGTATATCAAGTTATTTCTATTTTATAAAGACATTTTTATGTGCCTAGCGTTTGTATATATTTGAGGTAAAATAGTTTTGCTGTGCATGTTTGTGAAATATCAGGACACCAAAAGAGTTCCAGTGATTTTTGGAATGTATTGGAAGGCTATACATTTTTGTATTTTTATCTCTAATGTATCAATGATTGTATAACGTGTAAGGGAATGTGATCGGCGCACCCTTTAATCAGTCACGCAAATAAAATAAAAATAAATAAAATGTTTTAATGAGCATCTCGTTCCAATTATTTGCTTGAGTTGAATGAAAAGGGAAAACCAGTTCAGTATTAGAGCGATGACCATCATCACATGAAGATGGAGACAGTCAATGATGTGCACAAAGTGAATCCACCTCAGAAAGAGTCAGAATAGCCAACTGAGATCTCACATGAACGGATTTAAGTTTTAGAGGGAAAAACAAATCACAACAAACCCACGTGGGAGATAAAGGAAGTTACGTACCGACGTTACGTATCAACCCGGAAATCGGCACAAACAACAGCAGGAGCTTTGGTTTCCTTGACACATCGCTACAGATTTATCGACCAGGTAAACCTTCCCACCATGAACTGAACATACTCAGGCTGCGCATTCAACAACAGTAAGCCCTCACCACCAGAGTACAGTCGCTAGTCCTCTGAAATACAAAGCAAACGGGGCGAACAAAGCGATGCTAATGTTAGCTTTCTAGCTAGCCAGCACAGCCTGGTTGTACAGCGAAATGTTGTTATATTTCATACATTTCATATATTTCTCTGCACAGTGCCCTCATATGGATGCTGATTTCAATGTTATCTCCCCCCTAAGTTTGAATACTTTACCACAGACAGGCTGAACACGTAAAAAACCCTTTAAAGTAAGAGCACGTTAGCTAGCTAATGTATGTATCGTTAGTAAGCTCGGTACAATGTTAGTTACATTCAGCTCAGTCAGGTGCTGCATATTGTTTGTGACTAAGACCGAGTGTACCAGTTTGTATAATGTCTTTGGTTAAAGTGTACTGGGTAATATGTGTATATATCTCCATACATTTAGCATTAGTAATTATCAGAATATTCGATGGAGTTTGGTTCAATGACCCATAGTGTCTTTGAAGTTCCTCAAAGAAAGCCCCACCCCCTCTTACCATTTTAATAAGAAGAAGAAAGGCTCTAGAAATCCTTTTGAATACTTATATCATTTATTGGCCTAAGAGTACTCAAATTTGAATATATTCCCGGTCCAGTGTGTAACATTTAGG
>NW_023339663.1:24333068-24333620 GCF_004916995.1 Morone saxatilis | reverse complement strand
TGAGCCCTTTTTATGTACAGAGGGAGCAGGTTGCCTTTCATGGAGTTTGCCTTCCTGAACCTCCATGTTTCCACAGTAGCCCAGAAAGTCACAGTAGAGTTTTCTTCTACACACTTCACAGCCCGTTCTCAATCCCAGGTTGTCAGATGCAGACATAAGTGGTGGTTCAGTTAGTTCATCCTGCACACTGGTCCTTTAAGTCTAAAACCTCTGATATCTTTATTGCTACAGCCCTGGCTATATTGTTACGTCTGCTGTAGGTTGATTATCCTTCCTCTTGTTTATGTTTTTGAACCATAGGATCACAGCGAGCAGAATGGCCACAGACTGGTTGGGTAGTGTTGTGTCTATAAACTGCGGGCTGACGTTGGGAGTTTATCAGGGAGAGGTGTCATCTGTTGATCACACCAGCCAGACCATCTCACTGCGACAGCCCTATCACAACGGGATCAGATGTCCTGTTCCTGAGGTCACTTTCAGGTAAGAAGGAAGAAGGATGCTGCAGCCGTGAATCAGATTTGTAATTATTACTACCACCAAGGAGATTATATT
>NW_023339663.1:24329735-24333041 GCF_004916995.1 Morone saxatilis | reverse complement strand
GGAAAAAAGGGACTCAATGGTATTTGGTGGAAAGGGCAGATGAACGTAATCAGTTTTAATGCTAGTTAGATCCAGGAATTTTTAAAAACAGCTGCACGAGTTTTTTTTCTAATCTAGTACACTTATTTGGATGAAATTATTTGGAGGTAAATCCAAATAAATATCAGCATTGCCTGTCACTATGTGTCTTTTGTTTCAGAATCCAGCTCTAGATGCAGATTACAATTTTCTAACTACTGCACAGGCCGTGTGTGATTGTATTATATTTCGGCATGCCAACACACGTGTAAAAATCTAAGTTTAGAGCACAGCCGAGAGCCTAGCAACGCAGTTTGTCAGTAACTTGTGTGTCTTCTAGTGCCATGGATATCAAGGAGCTGAAGTTCCTAGATTTCCAGAACACGGTCAACAAGCCCAGCTCTGGCCAGGGAGCCGCAACAGAACCTAGCTCCATACCTCCAGGACGTCACGGTCAGAGTAACAGCACCACTCACCCTCATCTGACGAGCAGCAGCTCTCATTCCAGCGCTGCTCCAATCACCATCCTACGCAGAGGTGGGTCAGTGGGTGACCTAGGGTTCCTTTACCCTCACAGTTCATCTTCTTTGGTGGAGAAAATAGTTAAAAATTATTATTCATTATTTAGAGTTTCATAATGCCTAATAATGCCGTTGCAGAATGTCGCGTAACATTTTGATATTGAGACAATTCATTTGACATACTGACATCGAGTCACATAATACTAGTCCCTTCTTTTCTAGTCAATTTCAGCTTGCATGATTGAATTGTTTGATATATTTTGTGTAATTAATGACTTTTGGTCAAGAAATACATACAGGAACTTGACTTGCCACTGTTGACTCATTTGCTAATGTAAACTATGCTCTCCAAGTATGAGTTAAGTTTGCTAACAGCGTCAGCAGCAGATAACAGAATCAGGTTTTGTACTGAAGCCTGTGACCTTTAGTCTACACTGAACACCGCCGGTGCTAATCTAGCTAGAAGAGCATGATTGTGCAGTGAAACACCAAGCAATTGACAGGATGATTTACAAATGTTAGGACAGTTTGACGCAGGTTTTCACAGGTTAGAAAAGCCCAGTTTATTTCAAACTTTTGCTTATTCATTGTGAAGCTGCACTTCCTAGTTCTCAAATCACAGAGCTATTGTTGCAGAGTGCATTTTAGGAGTCATGTACAACATAACCGGAATTTACCTCACCAATGGCCATACAGTACTCTTCTGTTTAAGAACAGAAAATAGATATTGTTTACTAGCTGAGGGAAATGTGACTCACAAAACTGTCATATATTACCCAAGCCCTTTATAAGTCAAAGAGAGTCGCTACTGAAGATGGGCAGAAAATGCAAAGTCACTCAACATCACTGTTTTTGATTATACAATAGACACATGATTGATTATACAATAGACACATGATGTTTTCTAGCTTATAATAGGAAGGAAGTCAAATTTCTCTGTGCATCAAATGATTGTTCAGATGTCAGGTCATTACGCTGCTTTAAAAGTTCCAAATAACTCCGCAGTGGAGTAATCACAGTGCTCCAGTGTCACGAAAAAAGTGATGCTTCACGCACACATGCTTGTCTTTATAGAATAAGGCTGGTGATATTCAATGTCTTTGTTACTGTCATCAAACTGTACAGCAGCAGTCATTCTTCTCTCAATACTGTCTGACTCATGTATGTGGCTTTCAGCCCTGCGCCCATTGGTTTCTTCTAATGAATTAAATCTTTAAAAGGGTCACAGCTATATCATTTCATTACTGATCATTAATTTCATAGTTTTAAGCAAACATTTGTCAAACGAGAGCAAATAGTGTATTTGTAGGGGAATATTTTGAGCCATAGATTTTTTTGTGCTAGTACCAGCATGGCGGAATCACAGTGCCCATGGTCTTGGGAATGAAGAAACAACAGCGTGGCTCACTGATGTGTTTTCAACTGTATTTGGACAACGATGGAGCTCTATGGCTCTCCGGCTTTGGATACACAGATAATACCCGACAGTAGGATCATTTCATTGGTGGTTTTGAAAAGGGGCTTTAACTTTAAAGTAAGTAATATCCCTTTCAGACTAAGGCATCTGAATGGCTCAGTGTGTGTTAGCGGACCTTCTTCCTGATCAGACTGCTCAGCTTTGGTGAGAATTTAGTTTAATGTAATTACTTTAATGTGAGGTTTTGTTTAGTGTTATTTAATGTTTATGTCACCACCTGCCTGACTAGTCTAAAGAAGGGGAGACAAAGTAACAGGAACAATAACCAGTGTCATGCAGTCCAGCACAGTGGCCCTAGCCAAAACATTCATTGTGAAGCTTATATTATTGTTTATAGTAAAGCTTGGACTATGTAGTAGAAGGGTTGTGTAATATGTCATTTGTAGTGTTGATAAGCAGATGACTTGTAGAGTCACAGTCTTGTATACAGTGATTAATGAAGCGGATCAACTTGTGACCACTGTTCCTCTTTGGCAGATGTTGAGAGTAATTTAGGAATGCATTATGAGTCATCAGTAGCTGTTGTAAGTGTGACTTACCGATTTTAAAGTTAATATAATAGTGTAGTGCTTTGATATTTTGCTCAGATTGGTTTTAAGGCTGTGTGTTTCTGAAGTTTTTGAAACCTCTTAAATGTTGACATTTTAACTGTTAGAAACAGCTAATTATAAAACCTTTGATTTAACTGTAGTTTTACTTTTATGGCAGCAATCATTTTTAGTGTTTTGTTAAATTAAATGAACTCTGAAAGGTTTTTTTTTTTTTTAAACGACGGTACAGAAAAGCACATTTGCATTGTCCTTTTCCTAAGCTGTACATGTAGTTGTAAAAATAAGAATGTGTTACTCCACCTTCCTGATTAGATAAAGGTTAAAAATGGCATTTCCTCTTGTCAACCTCCAGTTAGCAGGAAGTCTGCTTGGACAGCTCTGTGGCCTCTGCCGGAATCAGTTAAAGTCAGTTCACTTTCACACTCAGGATCACCAAACAATGGAGAAGTCAGAGGTCAATAGAATTGGCTAGTGGACAGTGTGTAATATTCTTCAGCCTGGTTGTAAAAATGACCTCTGCCTTGCTGCCTTTCCTGCACATGGAAGATGAAGCTTGCACAATAGGAAGCAAGTCTTTCAGAGACAAAAAAAAATCAGCTTTGAAAAGAAAGGTGTTTATTTTGCAGGCTGCATTTTTTCTTTTTGTGTCAGAAAGACTCGTAGCTTGTTGACCCAGTGCTACTCCCTGTGTGTCACCAGTAACTATTAAGAAGCTTGAGCATGCAACCAAACATAGTCT
>NW_023339663.1:24328639-24329725 GCF_004916995.1 Morone saxatilis | reverse complement strand
GCTGTGACTCCCCCCTAAGATTCCCATAGCGTGCTAAAGGCTTGTACCAAAGTTCCTCTTTACAATATGTGTGTGACTAAGATCAATAAACATTCCCCCTCCCTCTCTGTGTCTGCTCCTAAAGAGAAGGTTATGCAAAGCCTGGCTTTTGTGCCTCGGTGCCCTCCTGTCCTCTCCCTCTCTCTCCCTCTCACTCCTGCTTAGCACAGGAAACCCCCCCCTCCCCCACCAACAGGAAGCCATGTTGTCCCAGTGTGCTCGGAAGGCCAAAGCGATATCAATTGTGGAAGCAATGTTTACCTTTTGAGTTTTTATTTTAATCTCCAGCTCTCAGGCTGGTGGCCTGGGAGCTAATGCCCAAATTGCATGGGGCCAAAGTGCTGAGTGGCTTGGGCAGGGCTGGTCCTTTCACACGCAATGCCATGCTCCCAAGAAGCCCCCCGGCCACAAAGAAGGGAAAGCAGGGTGGGCCGTTGCTTATACAAGATCGCGGATTCCAGAAATGGTTTCTGAATATCTGCCATTGATCTTTCTGGGAGAGTAGGATGGGAATTTAGAAACTGCTTTTGTGAATGATGCATAGGCCTCCACAAGTCGAATTCCATTAGATCCAAAAAGATCTCATTAAAAGAGCATTTTGGAAGAGGACCTCCAGAGTCTGCCCTTATGAAAACTGTTCCCATAACCAGAATGCTACCTCTGTATATGGAGTGAAATTGTTTGCAGCTTAGTGTTTTTCCCATAAATCCCTGCTTCAGATTTCTTTTAAACCTTTGTATATCTTGGAAAGGTTTTGCTGTGTGTCTGTGTTTTGTGTACACCTCCACATATTCACACTTTGAGCTCCCCCAGTGTGATAACAGACTTCTGCCATTAACCACACAGCAACTCTTGTGTGTTTTCAGCGGCTTGCTCGCAGGAGCATTAGCTGCAGTTAATGAGGCAGATCCATGTGCTAGATTTTTCCCAGCAGGTTTAGTCATTCAAACTGGCAACAAGTAAGTTTCTTACATGTAGTAGTGTTGGTAGCTTAATCTTGTCAGCCCTAGTTCTGTTTAGTATTGTTGCTATCTCCACCTGCTCTCT
>NW_023339663.1:24311630-24328498 GCF_004916995.1 Morone saxatilis | reverse complement strand
ATGAACTGGTATTCAGTTTGAATATCAAATATTAAATGATCAGTCCGGAGATCACTTAAAAATTGCAATGAATTTTCCCTAATTCCATGCCTTGTCACAGTTTAGTAGTTTAGTTTGTCTAAATATGCATGTATTTAACGGTAACATTTTTATAATAACCCATATTTCAGTTTGAAATATTCCTGGCCTGTGTGGTTGTACTAATTTGTGGTGGTAAGTTTGTCTAAACTGAAATCAGTGAAGTTCAGCTGTCAGTCTCGCTACCTGTTATTCATTAGCCTGTTTGACTTGGAGCTCTGCCCAGTTCATTCAGATTTTCGATTCACAGCATGACAAAACACTTCCTTGTAAATAAAGACATGGTTTTCTTGTGGTAGGAAGGACGCTAGCTTTTGTCCCACACTAACCCACCACACTTCTCCCCAACATGTTGGACCTGTCTCAAAATGTTTAACTTACTACTTATAATGAAATCTCATTAGTAAATCCCTTAGTAGCACACCTGTCTGTGTTTAGAGGGAAATTATTCACATTGATATTACTTAATATTTTGTCAGAGCAGTGCTGTAAACACATGTCGACACACCAACTCACTGCTGCAAAAAAACAATGGTCTGACAGTGTAGTGGTGGTTGTAAGGCAGTATTGTGATATCAAGGCAGGTCTCAAATTGGCTCATAGTTTTAGTGTCTTTGTATCACTGCCAGTGTACTATGACTGAGCCTCCCAGTGTTTTGCGTGAGAGAGTCCAAAGAACCTTAGCTGTTACAGTGACAGTAGCGTGCGACTGTGCCTCTCTGTCTCCTGGTTAGCGTGAGAGCTCAGCATGGTTGGGGTTGAAGGCCAGGTTTTTCCAGTTTTTCTTTTTTTTTTGTTCTCGGTTCATTCACTTTTTTTGTTTGTGCTTACATGTATGTAAACTTTATTGAGTCCGCCGTTGTATGTTTTGTGTGTCAGCAGCGTTTTGTCCTCAGCGAGTTATAGTAACTAACCGTGAGAGTTACACACGATAAACAGAGTTTCGAGAATCTAGTCAGAATTTGAAACTGCTGAGTGCAGGAACTTATTGTGTGTGGATTACAGCATTTATACAACAATGATGATGTATAGTAAGACAGCTCATGGCTCCTTTCAGGGGTGATTAGGACGGGGGGATTTCTGGGTAATCCATGCATTTTGGGTTTGAGATTAAAGCCGAGATAAACCTGTGGTAGCCTAGAGTAACCCCTCCCCAGTCTCTCTGTGTTTATAGTTATTAATAGTTAAATACAGTCACAGGGACCTATACCAAAGCTGTAGGTTTATTAAGTTAGCATTTACATAGCGGTCTGCACTGTATGTTAGAATACTTATCATACTGTTGTTGGGATATTTTATAATATTATATTATAATAATAATAATAATAATAATAATAATAATAATAATAATAATTTATATTTGGAGTAAAATAGAATTTGAATGGGAACCCTTTTCCCTGCCCATAAACATCACAGGAGTTGCTATTTCAATGTTACGAGTGTGTGTTTTCCTATCTATTGTCTTATGTCAATTATGTATGTTTGAATATATTATTGATTAACCAAAGTGGATATTAGCTGTTTGTATGAAGAAGGATTATTTTAGGAAGGTACAGTATACATACATACACTTATGTGTCTATATTGTGACATTTCTTTCATCAAATGCATCATAAAGTATGAACAGTTAGCAATGGGATATGCTAGCTGTTAATTTCTGATGCACTATTTTGGTGGCAAAGGTTTGTATGTGTGCTATTTTAAGCAGTTCTGAAAATGACCACGAAGAACAACCTCTCATGGCTTTTTGCTTGCATCTTAATGTCTCTGTGTTCTCCAGCTCCTTCAGGTTCAGTTAACAGCAGAGGGGCAACACAGGCAACACCAAAGAAACCCAGTGTGAGGAATGGAGGTGCTGGAGGCCCGATGAGGCCAAAGGACGACGAATGCTTCGGAGAGGGGACCGATGAGGACCTGGCCACGGACTTTGACTTCGAGGGAAATCTGGCTCTGTTCGACAAAGCTGCCGTCTTCTCCCAGATTGATGGGACTAACAACAACAGCAGCAGGGCACAGCATCACAGCATGCTGAGCGAACAGAAACCCGTGTCCTACCGCCATGATGAGAATATTCTGCAAGTGAAACCCGTCATATACCGACAGATAACAGTGCCGCAACATGGGGGCAAAGACTACTGTACTGGTGAGAACAAAATGCATGTGAATACTCATACACACACAGACACACAGAGACACACTCACGTCTGTGTAGGAACATTATTTATGTACTTGTAGTGTTATCAATCAATACGGCAGCAACACATATTGAAGCTGCTAGTTTGCAAAGGCAGTTGGTGAATCGTGTGATGTTTTAGGGCAACTGGCTTTCAGCTCAAATTCCCATGTTCAGTTTGCCTCAACAAGAAATATTTACAGGGCAGAATTTAGTAGACAGTAGTAGATTTAGCATGAGTGAATCGCACATTTACTTTCCTGCTGCTGTAAATACACTGCGGCACCAAATCACCAGTGGAACATAGTCCCCAACAAATGCGCTATTACTCCTTAACATTTGCTGAAAAAGCAGTGCCCAGCTGTTTTAGAAAAGGACTTACCCTTTTTAAAAAATAAAACGATATACATTTTTGATTTGTAGAGATTTCCATTTTCAGTAGGAACCCATTGCGCCACAGACAGGGCAGGGAAGTCAGGAGGTATTCAGAGGCAGACTAACGCACTGTTAGTTTCAGTCATGACACAACACAAGAAAAACACCAAAATCTCCCATTTGAAATGGTATCTGACAATCAAAAATGTCATCTTTTTAGCACTTGTGGAGTAGCTGCTGTAGATCAAAATACAATATTTTCTTCTTTGATCAGTAAAACTATATAAAGTTTATTCCTTTATAAAAATGATGGCAATTAACGGTTAGTTTTGTTGTCGTTTATTTTCTCGATTAATTGAAAAGTTATTTGTTCTATAAAATTTAGGAAAATGTCTCACTTTTCTAAAGCACATTATTCACAATAGATGTCCTTAAAGACTTTGTCAATTGAGATTTTGTGTACATGATATGAGGGCAGGTGTTGTTTAGAGTGGATTCTAAGGTTTTATGGACCCGCTTTGACTACCCATAACCCTCTCTAGTACACTGGCTCTCATCCACCTAGTACCCTTTCCTGTGCTTTCCACAATGATTTTGCGTCCCTCTGTGGGACATTTTATCAGTGTCAGCTTTGTGAACACAGTGTTTGTTTTGGAAGGAGACATTTTTTCCACTGTGTTTAAACTTTGACCAGAAGTACCACCATCTATCTTGTACCACTGTGCTGAAGGTAAAGACACAGTTAGAGCTCTTGCCAAAAGTTTCAATATTTTAAGCATTTTCTGCACTTGACCCTGAGGACAATACTGAGAAGCTCTCGCTGAAGAAAGTGCTGTAGTGTCTCTTCTATTTAACACAATAGGAAAAAACACATGCACTGTAAGGGGAGGTCACAGTGGACACATCGCTTTATCCCATTGGTCAGAGAGAGGTCATCTTGGGTTACTGTTTATCATGAAGGTGACTTTTGACTCCCCACGTCCCCCATACAATAGGCCCACAGAGATGATGAACCCGTCCTTTCCCCCTCCTCAGCTCACTCCAGGAACCTGAGTGTTACATAACTGTTTAATGGAGACATAAGATAAGTAAATGGCACGCAAACACAGGCCCTGGAGTCCACGGTGTAAGAGAAATGGCTCAAATAGGGTTGGTGCTGTCTGTTTCTTCCCTGGAAAATAATAGGATCAGGATGATACTACTTATTCCTCAGGCCTTGAGGTGACACAGTGAGTGTAGTGGTGATGGTGTTTCGAGGATTTCTACCCCATACTGTCTATCTGATTGTGTTGACACGGCGCAGCTCAGCAGGAGTCTGTCCGCCATTCAGCAGACAGCTGCCAAGCAGAGCCTCCTTTTCTTACCGTGCAGGCAGACCTGCTTCCCAGGGCTGTCATCATAATCCCCATCCTCTGCACTCTGTAATTAGCATGCCGCCGTACAGCCTTACATAAACAGCACCTCTGAAGCAGGAACAAACCGCAGTGCTCTTGACCTGGAATCTTTGCAAATAAACAGATAAATCAACAATACGAGAATAGAGAAAAAAAAACAAAGTGCAGAGGTGTATGTTGGCGTTGCCATAACGCAATGGCACAGGGGTTTGACAGGCCAGTTTCTATAGACTATTGTTTATTGTAAAGGTTTAGTCTGTGTAAGTTTAGGTCTGCTATTGTCTTGCTTCCCTGTGCTGTGATTGACTCCAGTTGTGCAGTGAAACCTCCGCTCAAACAAGCTAGGGTGCAACACAAATTGCATCCAAGCCAACTGTAAACTGGTTTTCCTTGTTATTTGATTATTTATGTGTATTTATTAATGGCGTATCCCTGTGGAGAGAGCAGGATGCAAACTTGGAAACTATTTTGTCATCACAAAATATTTGAACCCATCTGACCCTGAGGTAGAAGTTCCATGTGTGTTATGATATCTTCTTGAAACTGCATGCTGTCAGGTAGAGCTGGCAAGCACTGCAGGCTGGGAAACACATGAACCACAGTAAACAAGGGGAAGTGTTGCACAAGTTTTAAGCTGCAGTTTTGACATGATCCATTGACCTTCATATGAAATCATGTGAATTTTACTCACTTACTAGTTGTCAAACTCCAAAAGGTTTATATAGGCAGGTGTGTGGGCTTGTAAACCCTGTGAAAGAAAGTTCTGCACACTGTCGATCATTTGTACAAACTTCATAATCAATTTTACCTGCTGAAGATCTGAAGACTGAAATGTTAAATAAAGTACAAATGATCAACAGTGTGCAGGTATTATTTGGTTCTTTAACCTGTAAGACTTGTAAGAAGTGTCCAGCAACAGCAATCATGGCTTGTTTGGAATATTAAAAAATGTAACTGAGTAATTGACATGAGCAGTGGTACTCACTGTGGCTGAACAGACAAATTGAAGGATGCCACCTATAGAGATAAATGATTTGTCAGAACACCCCAAAATGAGCTGTTGGCACCAAAGATATTACCAAAATTATTTTAAAAACAATCTTGCAGATTACTGTGTTAAGCTTCTTCTCTGTGCTCCAATGAACCACTGCCCCATCTTGCCTACCTCCTTAGAGTGTCGGTCAACAAAGTTCAACTCTTGCGGAGTAGCAGAGAGTAATGGAACAGCCCTGTCTAACCCTCCCTATCCCAGCACAAGCCTTAGTCTCACATGGCCCAGATCCAGCCAGCGTATATTGCTTTCAGTCCCGTCAGTTCCCTTGTCATGCTTGAAGGATTGCTTCCAGCTCAGTTTATTTTAGTGCTGCTGCATACTCATGGCTACCCGGTTTAGCTAGTTGACTGTTGACTTTGTTTTTGCACGAAAGTGTGTGTGTGTGTGTGTGTGTGTGTGTGTGTGTGTGCGTGCGTGTGCGTGTCTGCGTAAATCACTGCATGTGTGTGAAGGAAGGGGGAGGACGGAGGAGATGGCGTGTGTCTGTGTATGGGGGTGGGGGTGGGTGGGGTGTTTTTGGTAGCAACAACTTCAGCAAGAGAGTTATTAAGAGATGCACCTGGTGGGATGGTTGAAAAGCAATTAGTGCATACTGCTGCAACTCCCACTTCCCCCGAGCTTGGCACTCAAAGCAGCAGTTTGCATGACAAGAGGCAGTTGACTTTCCTGTGCTTATCGCTCACGTGAGGATTGGCATGTTCCAGATTTCTGTTGCCCACTGAAACATATTAGCAGTCTTTGTGCGGTATCAATAAAATAATAGTGGGAGGGGAGCAGGGCCAACCTAAAGATAAGCGAGAATTTCAGTCAGGCACGGCATGATTCTCTGTGTTTATGTGTAATTATCCTGTGTGTATGAGGGTGTGTGTGTGTGTGTGTCACTCTGTCCGTGTTGCATGCGAGGGTGAAAAGTTGTGGGTGTACGTGCGTTTCGGACGAGGTGTGTGTGCTAGCGTGCGCGCCTGAGTCTGTGTGAATTTGTGCGCACCAAAGAGGCCACCAAGTTCTCAGCTAGCAGGACAGAGATCTGTAGGGGGCCATTAAGGACTTAACTGCCTCCCAGCAGCTTTATTTATCAAAGGGATCCTGAGCCATGCAGTTCCCCCAGCTTGACTTTCATTACCCTTCTAATGTGCCACAGGCAATAGACAGCTAGGGATTAGCACAGGCTCTTTAAAGGTTTCCACACACTTCAGTTTGTACAGTGATAAAAGGCTGAATTGTAGTTCTGTAATACAGTAATTCAAAAAAATACACAGACGAGAACAATTCTGACAAGGTTAGGTGACTCGACATGACAAGACGGATAAAAGCCAAGGGATTTAAGCATTTTTCTCAGAAGAAAGATCCCTACTAGAGAGAAGGTGAATTTTATAACTGAATAGACTTTTAAATGTGATGTGAGTGGAAACGTAATTTATTTTAAGATGTCCAGTCAACGTACAGCCACTAGATATCTGACCTTCTCCATACAACAGCTGAACATCGGAAACATTTTCAACTAGTCTGCAGTATTGCACTTCACTATGTCAGGCCTCCTTTAGTCAAACCCTTGTGATAATGAGTGACTACAACAATGCAGCCCAGAGCTGGGTCCCTGTGACTCAATTGTACCTTACACAAACAGACTGATCAATCGGCCAGACACATAAATCGATCCATTTCAGCTTGGTTGGCTGGTAAGTAACAAGAGATTGCAATACAGAAATCTCAAAGATGCAAATGTGGTGATTTACAAACAGAGACACCCTTACATATGAGAGAGCACTGACAAGTAAACTTTTCAAATGTAAAATGTTGCACGCAAGTTTGAAGGAGGGCCGAATGTTTTGTCCAGCTGATGGAGGGGTTTCAAAGTGCTCATGAGCCTGCTTCTCTGCCACTGTCCCCGTGACGTTAATAACAAGTCTTACATGAATGTTTGTGAAAATGCAAGAAAAGGTAGTTCACTCATTGTTGTAAGTGGTGCATGTATTTTATGTTTGCTGGGCAAGCACAACTCTGAAACAAACATGTTTGCTATAGTGACAAAATGGCTTCCTCGTGGCCAAATGGACTTTGTCTACAACCCACAGCCAATAACTGAGTTCGACCCCTAACATGAAAATGGGGAGTTGCTGTAGTTTTTGGTTATTTTTTTTCCACGGCTGTAACCATGAAACAGTTTCGGGGGAACTCAATTTGTTGACTTGGCAATATAGAGTTTTAATAATTCATTAAGTATTGACAAGTGCTCCATCGAAAACATGACAGTTCTATACATAAAAGTCTATGAATTATGTTGGTTGTTTTTTTTAATGGCCTTTGAGTCAATGATTTATTTGAAGAAACTGAATTGAATCCACTGTTTAGCCCAGTCACCAACATGCCTCCCCCATGTCCTCCACAATCTCTCACCACGAGCTGTTGGATACAGGTGCAGGTGTTCAAATGTATATGATGTTTGTCCCCTTTTTTGTCACGCCAACCCGCTGTATGTTTTGACTGAGACAGCAGCCGATGTGGGGGGTCGAGCCCAGTGCAGTCCCATCCCAGAGCTGAGGGTCGGGGATTGGTCAGAAACCATGTGATGGTGCGTGTGAACTCGGGGCCCGCGGGGAATAGGCGTCTCACTCTGGCTGCCTCGTGTTTGTCGTGTTTTGTAAAGGCTGCCAATCTTCCCTTTGTTGCTGCAGACAGCAGTGACAAACAGCAGAGGAAATGGAGAAACTTCGTGATGGGAACAAGATCAGGTCATGAGGAGGAGGAAGGGCTTTTCCCTGGGGAATGGGTTTCTCTCATGGGGATCTGTGTTGCTCGCTTATATGTACCTACCACCGTCTGAGAACCTGGTTTATCTGTAGACCAATGTTTGTTGTGATCTTAGAGGTCAGGTTTCCGGATTTTACTTCTACTCCAGCTGTTGTTTTTAAAGGTGCACTGATGAAGATGAATTGCTATATGACATGGTACTTACGATGTATTACAGTGCAGGTGTAACTTGGAAATATGATACATGTCAGAACTCTCCAATGGTTGCAGGAATGTAACAAACATGTTTATGAATATTGTTTTATTTATTTATCAGGAGGTAATTTTGAACCAATATTTCCCCAGATAATATTTACTTCCCTTTCCCGAAACGTGATCGATTATCTTCTGTCTTTCTCTGTTTCAGAGAACAATAGAGAGATTTTGAAATGTAAGATTTAGGCATACGTCAAATATACTCGATTGTGTTCATCTCAGCAAAATGTCTCTCACTACTAACTCCCACTGTGTCATAACATCAGCAATGTGACATGGATATGTTCTATGGGAAAGTTACCAGTGGATTCAGTTTATCAATTAGCAAAGAAAGGTTCAGTTGCTTGGTTTTGCCATGGCTCTTAACATGACTTTGATAGCAACAGAGAATGTTATTGAAAGTGTTTATTCATAGTAAAGAAACTCTTTTTGTTCCTTTTGTCTTTATTAGGCAGTTCATCTGGGCAGATGTTTTCTAGAACAGGATGATGTTTTTATTAAGCGTCATCCTTTCATGCTCTGTGCTGTTACATCAGCGATGTTAAAATAGCATTAACCTATCTCACCTTGTGTTTTGTCTCTGCAGATTCAGGCCTGGTGGTCCCCAGCGTGCCCTATGAGCTTCATAAGCGTCTACTAGCAGCTGCAGAGCGCTGGGGCCTGTCTATAGAGCGCAGGCTGGAGACGATAGGTGTTTGTTCCAGTCAGATGGCTCTCACTCTGCTGGGCGGACCAAACAGGTAAGGAATACTGCTCCGGTGTGATGGAGCAGTGTACCATTGTCTGGTTAAGTGTGTAAAAGAATGAAGTTAGTCAGTTCCTGGTATACATGTCCACTCATCTGATGTATGATACAGTGCAGATAGAGCCACCACCATTTGTTAAATAATAATAAGAATGCACAACAACAACAGACATTCCTGTCTGAGGAGTTATACAATCATTAGAGCCGGCCTGTCCTTTTTTGTTTTCATGTCATGTTTTCCAGTTTCCATGGCAATCCTCTTTACTACCATGTTTCTGCATGAGTTAGATGTTTTTGACCTTGACCCCCCTCAGGGTTTATTTTGTTAGGAAAGCACTACAGTGAGCAGTCACACTGCAGGTCGAGATCATCCTAATACACAGCAGCGGCGGTGTTTGGTATTGTTTACCTGCTCCTTTATGAGTGGTGTAGTCTTATTTAGATCAAAGAACCTCAGCGCAGAGGCTCATATAACAAACAGGTTTATAGTCTCAGATCCTTTTATCAATTTAGTACTGCAATACTTTCGTGTCTTAATTTTACACTAGGACTACTGGGAGCACAGATCGAATTTAATTTCCTATTGTAATAAATGGATCACAGACAATATAATGGTTGTTTCACTAGTTCCCTGACAGCCAACAGGCACTCAGTTCATACTCTGATGCAGAGTAAATAACAGTAGTTACAACAACAACTTCAATTTAATGTTTATAAACTCAAACCATGAACAATAAAGATGAATAATGTAAACTGTACAAAAGTAAGTGACATGGGCTATGGAGGTTTTGGGGGGAAATAAGTAGTAATTACAAAAAGGTTAAAAATGCCAAATGAGTAAACATACGACACAGCCGAGAACTGCTGAACAATACAGATACTTTATTGCTAACAATAGCTTTGTTATCATTGTTAGTGTTTGTTGGTTGGTAATGTTTGTTAATGTTTTCTTGAAGCAAATATGTAGTGTTTTTAACTGACCTGTAGGTAGTTCTTATTATTAACAGTATGAGCTGACATTGCGTGCAGGTTCAGAATGGCACCTGCTGTGTATGCTGGCAGGATAGACGGCTCCCATAATCAATCATGTCTTATGTCGTCTTCCTATGATATGGTGGATATGATGCTATCTGTTTAACGACATACTCACTACATTGAGTTACATTTGTTTGTGGAGTAATCTTGTCATCTCTTGAATGTCTCCAGACTCACCCCGAAAAATGTCCACCAGAGGCCCACTGTGGTCCTTCTGTGTGGGCCACACATCCAGGGAGCCCAGGGCATCAGCTGTGGCAGACACATGGCCAACCACGAAGTGGAGGTCATCCTGTTCCTGCCCAACTTTCTCAAGATGCAGGAGTTAGTCACCAGTGAGGTCAACCTCTACAGCAGGACCAGTGGCAAGCAGGTGGCCAGCGTCAAAGGTAGAACACACCAACATGGTTTTTACATGATTGAAAGAGCAATGTGTAGGATTTAGGGGCATCTAGCGGTGCAGATTGTAACTTTCACCCTCCCTTTTTAAGTGCAAAGTAACTACGGTGGGCACGAAAAGCACGAGAAACGCCAACGCCCCTATCTAGAGCCAGTTTTTGGTTTGTTCTGGGCTACTATAAAAACATGGCGGACTCCATGGAAGGCGACCCGTGGTGTCTGTGGATAAATATGCCTCATTCTAATGTAACAAGGATATAACTATTCTTATTTTCAGGTGATAATACACTAATGAAAACATGGTTATAAATATTGTATTCCATAAATGTTACACATTGGACCTTAATATCCCTGTCTACTCAGGATTCACTGACCCTGATGCTCGGTGTATGGGCTGGTCTGTGTCCGAAGTGATTGTGATTAATGTAATAATGATTCAGAATCTCTGTGTTAGGATCACTTCATCTTGTCCTGTTGGAACAGACCAGCACAGATAAATGTTGCCCTCTAGTGGAACAACAGTAAGACAGTCCTTACTCATGTTGTACCATTTTTCCCACCTATGTGTGACTCCACACAATATCTGTAGGTATATAGAAAAGATTGATTTGAGAGTGTCTCCTGGTTTCAGTTTTTAGCAATATCATGTGCACCAAAAATGTGTTCTCTTGTAGTTTTGTGAGTCAACTTTAAATCCCTGTGTTCATCGTCTCTTTTCTTCTCCTTTCTTTCTCTGTCCCAGACCTGCCAGCTAGCCCCGTCGATCTGGTCATCAACTGCCTGGACTGCCACGAGAACCAACTGCTGAGGGAGCAGTCCTGGTACCAATCAGCTGCCGACTGGGCCAACAAGAACCGGGCTCCAGTCCTAACTATCGATCCTGCGGTCGGCGAGCAGCATCAGACTGTTGAGGCAAAGTGGACCCTGTCTTTGGGCCTTCCACTACCGTTAGCTGAGGCGGAGAGCAGGGTCTACCTCTGTGACATTGGCATCCCCAAGCTGGTCTTCCAGGAAGTTGGAATCCGCTACCACTCACCCTTTGGATGTAAATTTGTTATTCCTCTACACTCGGCATAACAGAGAACCCACTTACATTGCAAATAGTTAGAAATGGACAGTAGGAGGGAATGGTCTGCTTTTCCATTGGGGAAAATGTATCATTGTCTGTGCGTGTGGCAATAGCTGAAGAGTAGCTACATGTACATGACCGAACCAATATTCATCCATCTTTACATACCACTTCATGACACGTCTGAAAGTGTATGGTGTAGGTTTTTCCTCTAACCCGCTGGAAACTGGGAAGCTGGGATTGCCGTGTGTTGCGTGCGACACCTCTTGTTGTTGAGAGGGAAAGGTTTCCTGTTCTTTGGTGTGTTTTGATAAGGGCTCCATGACGACGTGAATATGTTTACAAAATGCTGACCACTATGAGTCTATCTATAACCTCTGACCCCCGCGACCAGTCAGAGCAGGAGAGACACAGTTCCTGTTTCCTCCTTTAGATTGCATGTGGAGTCTGATCCCGACCCCGTGACCCCGGAGCAGAGCTCAGCCTAAAGCTGTCTGCCAGCCTAAATCTGCCATTCATTCATATCTGCCAACCGTCCATGTCCATTGTCTTTCAATTTTCTTTTTTTACTTACTTACATTAGTATGTTTTTGTTTGGTAATGGTTGCAGCATGTTTCACTGAAAAGGTGATATACAGAATATTTGTATTTATTTTTGGAATACATCTCAGGAATAACGAATGAAAAATGAAAAAACTTCATATTTGCATTTACATTACATTTGATAGCACTCTTTCTGCACTGTTAGTTGTCTTGAGTTTATAACCACCGACACTGAAAATGAAAAGTGGTAGCAGACTCCCTGGAGGATTCATTTTTTTTGTATTTCTAAGTTTTGCAGATTAGACAGGGATTTGAAGCACACATTCCAAGGACCAAAAACATCTTGGGCCAGGTTTATCACGAGGGACTATATCTAGTTAGTACTATTATTAAACAGTTTCCATTTGACACATAGATTCAGCCACCTTCAGTGAAATAACCACTCCAACAAACTTTCTCTTTTTGTCAGCATACGGATCATCTGTTAAAACCTCAGATCAGCAAAATGTCAAATTTAGAAGAACAAAGAAAACAGCCTTATTTTCAGACTGGCAGCTATGCACTTTTACACAGGTCGTGTTTTTAAGACCTCTTTAAGTCCTTGAACTTGTCATGAACTTCTTTTCTGACTGTGTACAATACAGTACGTAAAAACATGAGAATAAAAAAACTGTAGTCATAAGTTATATATGGCAGAGGGTTCTCACTATACTAATTTCTACAGTTTGGATTTATTGAATCCTTTAATGCACTCCATCAAACAGAAGTCTCTCAACACATTTCTTTTGCTAATGTGTGATGGTGGGGTGATTTCTTTTTTTTGTGGTAAACCAATAGTCATGGCTGTTCTTTTGATTCTCTACTGCAGCAAAGACTAAACCAAACACTTACAATTTGATGATGGCTGTGGTTAAGAAATCACGCCTAAAAAAAAAAAAAAGGAGGATGGCAATCACTGCAGTACCAAATAAGGTGAATTTATTGCTGATGTGTTTGTATTTGACAGTTTTCATGAGTGTGGTCAACTCTGGAAAATATTTTGTACCCGAGGTTTTGACTAATTTATTGCCAACCTGTCTGGTTTAGCTAATTTGCCGATTGTGAGTGCAAAGTACCTTTTTGTAAGCTTGATATAGCCTCTGGAAAACGTGATCTATAAACATGTATTTAAATGTGTCTTTAGGTATACATGTGAAGCTTCAGGCAAAGTATTTGAAGCTTCAAAAAACCTTCAGCCTAGATCTACTGGCAAAATGCAGACTCTAGGATGACGGTGGGTGCTCCCTTATATGCAAATGAAATTAAAAAAAAAATAATAAAAATCTTGCAAACCGTGTGTGTAGAGTGTGTAAGATCTGGTTCATGGTCACTGAGAAAATGCAACACCACAATTACCACCAAGTGAGCTTTTGAGACACTATACTTGGGTGTATTTCCATTTAATGCTCCTATATGCTTCAACTTCATTACATTTAAGAGGGAAACATTGTACTTTACTGTATTTATTTGACATATCGTTAAAGTTACTACTTTGGATTTTAAAATACAAAATATGTAATCCTCAACCAGCTGCAACATTCAAATGCTACATGCAGATTAATGCAGCAGGAATAGCAACCAGCAATATAACAGTGTGCATAGTGAGTTACTTTACTTGTGATACTGTTTTCCCTAATACTATTACAAGACTACTTGTAGTGGGACTACAGGTAAAGGTGTTAATAACATTAACAATGGCTCCGTTCTAGTCACATGTCCCAGTATGTCCCAGTGAGCCAGCATGCACAATATCAGGAGCCTGAAACTGAAGCAGCTAAATGGAATTCAGCCAAATTTAAATTTTTATATTTACACCTGTGTTTTTCCTACTGTGACACAACAAACTGTCTTCTGTGAAAAAATACAATATTTTCACTTTCATCACAAAGCTTTGAAACAACAAGAAAGAAAGAAGAAAAAGAGTACCTTTTTAGTGATTGTAATTTATAGTGATCTTAGTGTGATAATTTATTGAGAATAAAGACTTTATAATCTGTTATATAGCTATTACAAGTGAAAACCAAACCGATGAGGTTAACCCACAGAGGGGCTGCTATTGGACCCCTGTTTATAGTTATTGTGGTTGATGGTAATTAAACACATTTGTTTAGGAATGTCCAGTGTGTCCCTTAACAGGTAGACTGGACAGGTAATAATGCAGTGTATATTCCCAAACAAATGAGCAGTTAATCAAACTACTACAATGAATATGAGACCCCTGGGGCACTTCTTACTATATATTTAATGTTTAACAGGAAAGAAACGGTGTGTTTTGTTACAGTAGCTTATTCTACTACTACCACACAGCTGTTTTTAATCACTGCATGGAATAATTCAACAACACTGGGGAGCCGTCAATCAAAACCCGCGGTGTGGGAGTCCGGTTTGAACACGTTACGCTTGCTATGTGCGGATAGTACAAGATGCCCCGGTACATTACAGTATATTCATCCCGTACGACTGCACACGGGGGCTTTACTCGGTGGTTTGAAACGTAGCGGGCAGGCGGGCGGCTCAGGGGGAAACCTCCCACAGTAACAACAAGTCCGCCATGAGTTGACAGCCGCACCTGTTGGCCACACGGTCGCGCTCACAGACCGCTCGCCCCGTGGCTGTGCTCCTCCTCTGCGCATGCGTGTTCCTTTGACGGAGCGGAGACCATTTCCTCCAGCAGCAGGCCTCGCGGAGCTCCGCCAGCGCGCACACACACACAAACACACACAAACACACACATATGCAGACAGCGCGGACAAGCGTCAAAGCAAAGCCACGTTTGGGATTGTCTAATCTTAACGCCGCCAGACCTGGATGCCCCCCAACCGCAGGAGTCTTCCTAATGGGCCTTCATCGTTAATTCGCAGCAACATCTGGTCGACACTACAGTGGTCTCTCTGGGTGAGTTGCCCACCGCGCAGACACTGTCTGTGTCGTTGTGCTGCTGCTGCTGCTGCTGCTGCTGCTGCCGCTGCAACGTTTTTTAGCTCGGGAGGACTCGGGATAGCGCTCGGCCAAATGTCACTGTGGGGCTGTGTATTCCGTGTTTGTCCCGGGTTTGTTTTCTCTGCGTTCAGCAGCGGCTCTGAAGTGTTGTGTTGCGGCTGAATGTTTCCACCGCTCGGAGCGAACGTTAAATCTGAGTTGGAGCGTTAGCGTCGAGCTAGCTGCTAGGTAACGTACAGTGTAACGTCACGAGTTCCATTATCGGACGCCGTTTATGCTAGGTCTTAACAGATTTTGCCCCTCCAGTCTACCTCCCCCCCACTCCTCCTCCCCCACAATACATTCATTGGGTTTGACAGTAGAGCAGCATACACGCACACACAAACAAAACTGGACAACGGTCAAACGGTGTGTGTGTTGTTTGGTTTATGTTACATATAATAATTATCTTGTTGCTTTGGGCGATTTTGCGGCTGTGCCCAAAAACCTCCTCGTCACCCACCTTCCTCTCCTCTCCCCCTTTTCCACAGTCGGCGGCTAACGCTTTGTGGTCCTAACCTTACCTTTGACTCTATTGTCCGTTTTCCACACGTATCTGTTGACACGGTGTGGTCCAGTGTTGTAGGGAAGCCCACAGATAAAGGTTGGAGTCAGGGGGGAAAGAAGGAGCCATGCAGCATTGTGTTGCAGGCGGATGCGCTGTTTTGGGATTCGTGTAAAATGTCGTGGACCTTACTGTAAATAGACAGTTAGTGTGTCGTTGAAATACTCACCATGTGCATATTAAACTAGTGCTGGCCTATTGGTTTTGTTTTGTGTTTAGGAAAATGATCCTGTCCGATAATGGACCCAGTAATTTTAGCCACCTCCGCGCTGCACTAGAGCACAGGACTGGAGGTCCAGCCCCTCACATTGAGACAACACTGATCGCCATCTGTCCACTGATATTGGTTTTGTATCATGTCTATTCCACTGTTACATTCTTTAGCATTTGTTTTGCTTGTATCGGAATATGTTTCATTGCATGTAGTTGTGCAGAACTAACATAGAGTTAATTTTTTTGGGGGGTTGGGGGGCAGAAACACTGTTATGATGATATAGTTTATCCCACAGGGAAATTGTTTTCCTCCTGCACCCCTCCCAGTAGAGGTCAGAGGTCAGGTTATGCTGGAGGTGGTAGAGCTCCAGTGTCGTACTCAGTGACATTTGATCTTGGATTCTTCCTAACACACAGGGTAACAAACATGAAATGCGTTACAATTGAATTGTGCCATTGTTAAATGTTGTTGCACTTTGATGAATCAGAGCAGCATGGAGCCGGTCATCCCTGCAGCTTTGCTTCTGTAATTCAAGATAACTGTTTGACTGAAATGTTGAAATGTACATACCTTTGCAAGCTGCGGCTTGACTGACAAAAGCAATGTAGGGTCTGCCGTGCATTGTTTTACTTTACATAGTGTTCCCACGTACAGTACTTGAGGTGAAGACTGCTCTGCTTTGTGACTAATCACTTGCAGTCTTACTCCTGGGTTGTTTTCAGGGAACAGATCTTACGAATAGCATATTATCTCAGTGTCTGCGCTTGTTATCCGACACGTTACTGCTCAGAATCTCAAATATCAAATATCATCCCTGGCTGCCTATTTTAATAACGAGCAATCTACAGTCTCAGTTTCAGGCTGACCAGCGTTTAGATTTTGCATTATAATCTGGAAAGAGACAAGTGGACTGTTTGATTTGATGGATAATTACATTAAACGACTCACTTTGAAGCCCACCTATCTTTACTGTTGATTACAGTGATTGCTGAGTGCTGATGAAGCAGCATGATAGCTTCGAGTTTTCTATTGGAGAAATCTGTTACCAAGATTGGTTGGAGCTCGTGGGGGTCTTAGGGCTTGGCATTCATTATCCCCAGAGGAATCTGTCGAACCAGACTGCAGCATGTTAGGTATCCATATGCTGCGTCTGTCAGCGAACCTGCTGTCTGTGTGCTGGGATGTCCAACAGCGCGTCTC
>NW_023339663.1:24309477-24311583 GCF_004916995.1 Morone saxatilis | reverse complement strand
AAGAGTTAGGGTTGAAGTCTACATGGACCACTCCTCTAATCACAGTGTGACTCAGCCCTGGTCCCAGTAAGTGACACTGCACAGCGTTCCATCTCTGAGGCTCGACCCGTCTAGTAAGGAGGCAGAAGACCCTCACATTAAATCTTCGACCCCACTAAGTTCTTCCCTTGCCTACCATCTCTTCGTCAATAGCTCCTTCCCCATGTGACTGACTGATGACTATATTGGAGTAGTCTCATCGAGGACAAGAGGTGACAGGACATGCCCGTGAGCCCAGCGACGTGTCGGCTCTCCTCTTTTTAGCAACGAGTTACGAGGAGGGGTAGAAAAGCTCTGTGTGGTCGATCCTTAAAGCTGCGAGGAGCTGAGCTGTGTTACTGTCTTACGTTAAGCTCTGAGTCTGGCTTATGTGCTCAGCAGGGAAGTAATGGCTCCTCTGTCTGTACACTGACCATCTCATTGCACATTTGAAGCCTGTCCAAGGCCCCGCTGACCTCAACACAATGGCCGCGTTTAGTTCGTTTTTCCCCCCCTCCAGCTTCTTCTCTTCAGAGTCCGCCGTCCCTTTAATCGGCGAGTGCGATAGGAGGGTTTTATCGCGGTGACTTTGGTGCAGAGCTTAACAGTATACTGACACTCGTGAGCATTAGGACATCACAGATGGTGCAAAACGTACTCCCCACGGTAGGCTGTGTCACTCTGCATAGATGCACTCCGAAGCATTTACTTCATGGCTGTGTGCGTTTCAGTAGCCTCATGTCGTGTGTTAGTAGTGAAGTGCACTGAGTTGTTAGCAGCGTCTTTATACCAAAATACACAAAGTCTACTCCATGAGGTATTTTACTGTCTCTGATAACATATGTGCCGTTCTGAGTCATACAGGTGTGTTTTAGACATTGGAAGATGCAAAGTGGCGAGCAGTGCCACGGTGCACTTCTTTGAAAAAGGATGCTAAAAAGTGAAACTGGCAGAGAAATCTGAACTGCACCTGCAGCGCTTCCTCTTTTTAAATGTGTAGAGACGTCATAAGCATCGAGACATTCTTTGTGATTTGTGGATACTCTCGTGTTAGCTGCTCATCATACTACTAATCCGATTGCTAGCAGTGTAAAGCTAATCTACAATACGTACTGTACATTTATTTATATACTGCATGGATTCCCATTAGGGCCGCAACTAATGATTATTAGAGTTCTGCCGATTATTATCTCTGTCAGCTTATTAGTTGTTAAAATATATAAAACGTCAGATAATTATGAAAAAGGTCTGTCACGGCCCACATTTAAGAAACTGGAACCAGTAAAATGTTCAGTAACTGGAATGATGAATCCATTATTAATATAGCTGCAGATAAATGGTTAATCTAGTAATCAGCTGATTGTTTCAGCTCCAAGTGCCAATTCAACAGTGTGCAGGATATTTTTCTTTTCGTCTCTTACAGTGCGATGTGAGTGTTGGTTTGTGAAGCATCACAGATTAAGTCAATTATCATAATATTATTTCCCAGACACATTTGGTGCATGATGGCTTTAAGTTCCTGTGTTTTCTCTTTAACTACATCGATGAGATGTCAGCTTTCAGCACCATCACAGTAAATCAGATATCACATTTATTCATTTAGAACATAAGGTGCTACACAAACCCAGAGCCCTTGAGAAACCAATCACAATCGTCACTGTTTCAAGATATTCCTCCCACTGATGTGTCACTCCTACATCTTCTTCTCTGTCCAGCACCTGCTGAGTGTGACAGAGGCAACCCCCCCCTACAAAATACCCTCCTTCCTTGTGATCATGCTGCCCAGTAGAATAGTGGCATTGTGGCTGCCATCTTGCGTGCGAACTCAGCGAGGCCTCTCCATCTGGGCAGCGGCTGGTCAGTCAGGCAGCTCCTCGAAGGCCGGGAGGCTTCTGCCGCCACGCCTGCTGGCTAGCTGCACAATGTAGGCAATGAGTAGAGCCGCAGGCCTGACACATGCCTAGTCTTTTGTACGCCTCCAGAGTTTTCCCACTGGGAGTGATGGTCCAGTATCAGTAGAATATACCATTTCAGACAGAGCCATATCTCATTACTTATTCTTCTTCTTTGCGCTGTTCATGTGTTGCT
>NW_023339663.1:24292846-24309466 GCF_004916995.1 Morone saxatilis | reverse complement strand
TAGGGACTCTATCCGTGCAGCAAAGAAAATGTTCTCAGCTTGAACACATTACAAATGTTCCAGTGCTGTGTACTGTATATGCAACTGCCAACAAACAGTATGACCAGAACATCTCTCCTTAAAAATCTTATGTTTTTGTGCTTGTTACATTTAAGAGGTTATGGACCCTCATCTGTCAACCCAGACAACCCCCACCACTTCCTGTAGCCTGCAGCTGAAATATTTATTGTACATATAACCATTCTGTACCTGAGGTGAGCATTTAGAAAACGGCCTTGTGAAAGACATTAATCGACCAAAACTACCAAGTCACCAGTTTGGACAGGACCTGTCTGACTAACCACCTTCACCTGTACCCAGAGCTACCCCATGCTGCAAGCCAGTGTGACACAACGGTTTGTTATTTAAATGACAAATCAGCTGGATGACATCAGTCTGCTTTTTGGGGTTGTGTGAGAGCTGATTTGAATTAATGAGCAGAAGGAAAAATGTCAGCTGAGGGAAACGGTCGGGCACTTCCTTTTAATTTAGTAAATATAATGAGCTGTTTGTCTCCACTATTTCCTACTGGACAAAAGATGTTTTTCACCCTTTTTCGCCCAAACATTACGATGTGATGGTCTGATTAATTGCTGTGTGAAGCGAAGCTATGAGGATTATCAGTCACTGTCATGTAGTGATGTAAGATTCTGATAACATCTTATCTTTTTTGATTAATTTAGTTACTACTTGAAGGTCTAAACAGAAGCCATAGACCCATTTTGCTGTGTAAAATAATACTCATAACCTTAAAGACTTTCCTTCAACTCTCTCTTTCTTTTTCTTCTTTTCTCCAACCTCAGACAGATTTTGGGCTGATTCCTTAATGTTTTATGGCATCTGGCTTGAGTAGCTAGTTATTATCTTCAGGTTTGAGATTTGTCAGTCGGTTGTGATTTGGCGATGCAGTTATGGAAGCAGCTGTCCTTTTTAATAGATCTAATATTATATGTAATATATTTAGTAGTGGTTTTTTTGTGGGGTCATTTGGAGGAAAGCTGCATGCAAGTCAGCACAGCTGCCTTATTTGGAGTTGCAGTTGCAATGAAATACCTTTCTTTGTCAGTTATCTTTTTCAGTGGATTAGCCTGAAACAGACATTACCATCTGGTCAACTGCTACTAGTTTTAATTCTCTGTACTATGTCACTATATATATAAAGCTCTCGTGATGCAGACGGTTTTGCAGCAAGCTATTTAATTTCTTTTTAAGGAGAGCTGCACGATATGCTAAGAAACCATAAAAAAACCATATTGCATATTTATTGATAGATATTATTATTGTGATATAATTCATTTGTTGGGGTCAGGTCATCTCTGCAGCGCTACATTACTAAGTTATAATGCGGTTTTGTCGCACGCTTTACCTTTTTCATAAAACAAAAACTTGCAGCCTCTGTGATTTGGATATATTGGGATTTCGATAATATATTTTGATGAATTGTTCAACCCTAGACTCATATACACACTGTGTCAGCCACATGAATGAATATCAAACAAGCTGCCTGTACCAAAGGCCTGAGCCAACATGTCATTGATATGTGGGGCTTCCGCTGCTTACTGCCACTGTGTGATCACTCCACCGCCCTGCACACAACAACACCTGTGTCCTGTTTCACTTAAGTCCTTCATATTTACACCAATACAGGAAGATAAGTAGTGCAGGCAGTACAAAGTTCATGGCGTTTTTCTCCATTTATAGAAGTATTCAATTCTGCTGCCATTGTGAGTGTCCTAACAGGAACACAAGATGAATCTGATGATGATTATAATGACAGTGAATTCTGTCTCAGCAGGAGGCTTCAGTGCTTCCTCTTTTATCTGCCGTTCAGTGCACTTCACAATAGTTTTTGTTCAATTGAGTCATCTGATGCACTTCAAAGGAAAACGTGAACGCCTCTGCTTTATTGATGTCACAGAGAGTGCTGAAAAGTAAAGTGACCTGAATTGGGTCTGCTCTTGTACAGGAAAATTTCACTTTATCTTTTGTGCGCGTAGAATTCCCTTCAGGCTATCTTTTTAATAAAAGCAACATTTAATCCCAGATGTTTTCAATTGAGAGATTAAACCAGAAGATCTGCGCAGCGTAGAGATGTAGATTGTTGACCGTGGCCTACATCTGGGTAGTGGTTTCTGATAAACCAGCTGATGAGCCCCATGGCTTACTGAGAGGTAGGTAGCTATAAAGATGGATGCAGAAATAGATACAGAGTAATGGATTTAGTGATGGGCAGATGGGACAACTCTTCTGGTCTTATGTTCTACCATATTATTGTAATCGGAAATCCTAGGAGCACAAGAATGTCATCATCGTGGGTCTGTGCCTCGTACCTTTGCAATAATTGCTTAAATCCTGAAAATGTAGGGAAATGCTCCGTATCTTGTTGTTGTACTTAACACTCTTAACACTGAAGCTGGCATCGTGTTTTTCGTCTGCTCCACATGTTGGCCGGTGGTACCTGGACAATAACTTTTGTAATGAATATGTTCACTTGTGGGAAGCCTGTGAGGGATTATGTCTCAACGCTCTAGCAACTTGGTCAGAAGCCTGTAAGGATTTGATGTTGGTTACTCAGTAAAACCTCAGTATGTCTGTGCTTTCTTCTCTCTTCACTCAGGTTATAGTAGTTGGGTCATTTAAAATATAAATTTTATTTATATTATTATTATTATTATTATTATTATATTATTATTTATTATTATTATTTAATTATTAATATTAATAATAGGATGCAGAAATACTGATATGCTCTAGTGATTTTTTATTACCTAGTGAGCATTGAGTTGACTTGTGAATTCTGTAGCAATATTGTCGCTCATTATCTTAACATGCCCTCTCATATCAGTGTCATATTCAGGATATTTCATCCTGTATGTGGGTTGTTGGATACACAGATCATCTCCATCCAACAATACACGTGGAATAAATGATTAACTAGTGGTTTCATGCAAATGCTGTATCCCAGTGAAGACCTTTTATCCACAGTATCATTTTCAGAATATGTGCATGTATACATTGCTTCTCTCTGTCCTCTGCTTAGTGCAGGTTGTAAAATCAGATCATCAATCAGTTTGCCACCTGAGACAGCGTTTCCTTCCGGAAATGATCTTATTTCTTGATACATTTATTTAGTAGATAGCTGCTGAAACACTAGCCACACTAAAGATGTGGCCGTTGCTGTGTAAACTAGCGGTTTAGCTCTTTGATGTATTATAAGTCATCACGTCTATTTCTGTCTTTTGAGATGGTGTGAGTTAGATCAATTCTTAGTTCCTATACTAGAAGTGGTGTCAGTAAAATGAGGAAATGCGATTATTGCAGTTGAGTGTTCGTAGTGATTTTGTATTTATAGTTAATGCTGACATTGCTAACTTGTTGACTTTTATTTGTTTCCCCCTACTAACTCATTCCAGTCTCTGACCTGCTCCAGTTTAAGCCTCGGTCACACCATCTGACTTATTTCTCGTTTCATCAGAAGTCATTAATAACATCATGTTTAATTAGAAAGGTAGTTTTAAAAACATGCACAGAGGACAACCACTTATAGCATAACTAAGATTTATCACTACAATAAGTGCTGGTTGGTGGATCAGATCCACGTCGAATCAAACACCGACTCATAACACAGTTGATTCACTGTCTATTACAGTATGTGTGTGTGAGACAGTATCTGATTCATTTTCTCGTCCGTTACCAAAGTAAGTACCCGGGTCGCTGCTTCCTGTCTGCTGCTGCAGGAAAGCCCATGTCTGCTTTCACTGGCTGAAGCTCGTTGCGTCAGACATGATCAGATATCTATCCTGTTAGATATTTTTCGCAACTCTCCGAGGCATTGGCGAAACCCTCTGATGGCGTCTTTGAACATTATACACATGGCGTGCAAGGTTTTGCCTCTGATCGCTCAAACGGCGAGTAGAGTGCTTAAAATCATGTAGTGTGAACTCTGCATTATGCATTCAGACCGATATATTATCACTTGGTCACTCTCTGACTCTCTCACACACACGCCCACACACACCATCCGCTGTTCTTGCTGATGTCCACGCCTGTGAATAGACCATGGTGGGGTCAGCATCGGAGGAAAATAAAGCCACTCGTCTCAAGTTTCTGCAAAGCTCCATCTTGAGTCTCGTGGGACTGCAAGAATGTACCAACCATGTAGGACACAGCGACCCCTCCCTGCATATTCTCTGACTCGTTTCAGTGTTAACTTCATTGTGTCAAGTAAAGGGTTAAGTTTGGATAAATGGTTGATGCCAAACATGCTTCCTGCATTTAGCTCAGACAGGCAACCAGAAGATTGCCATTGTTTCTGGGATAGGAGGCGCTTCATGGTGTCACTGTGATGTTATTATATATTTACTATTCTCTTTGTATTCTCATGTAAAGCGATGTTCTGGACCAGTCCTGAACACTGGTATAAGTGAAAAGCCTCATATCTATTCACATTGAATGGTGTGTTGTTGGTGAATACAGCGAATGACTGTAGTCTTGTTCTGGTAGATTTGTAGAGGCCGAGTCAGCTGCTTTTAACTGTAAAATGCAACGCATGGGCAGGATGTTTGCTCAGGTGTCCATAGTGCGTCCGGTGCTGTCCCTTCCTGCTGTCTCTCTACCATGTGTCAATATATTAATTAAAAATATCTGTCATTTAATGCTGAAACAATTAATTGATAAGAGGGTTGATTAAAAATTGACAATAACTTTGTTAATAGTTTGTCAATAATCTTGCCAAAATAATTCCAGCTTCTCAAATGTGTTAGCAACAAGCCATGAAAAACATCACCCAGGGCACTTGAAATAGCAACAGGTATTCTTTTGATATGGTAAAACAATAATTAATCAAGTAATAGTTAAGTGATTAATAGATAATACAAATAACTCTAACTGCAATCTGATGATTAATGGGTTAAATTATTTCTATATATATTGTTGGGTCTGTTAGAAATGTCTTCAAACTTATTGTTCTGTCTGACAAACGGTCCAAAACCTGAAAGTGTTCAGTTTACTATCACAGAAGTCCAAGTTTAACAGAAAATATAAAAGAAAATATTCACATCTACGGAGCTGGAACCAGAGAAGTCTGGCACATTTTCTTTTTATAATCACTTACAATAATTAGTTGGTTTATCAGACATTTACAACACCAGTGGTTCAATTGGTTGAACATTTTATTAGTTTGGACCGGATGAACAGAACTTGAGTTGTGAGGACCGCCTTAGTGCTGCTCCGGGACCCCGGGATGGTGTTTGATTCGGTTTACCTTGAGCAGACAATCATAGGTAGTGAGTTACTGAGAAGGCACATGTAGATGGATGTTTTGTTCACGAGGAAATTACGAGGGCCAAAGTTGATACATTGTTCCTGTGGTACACGGTAATGTCATGCTGCTCTGTTTGCACAGACTTCTGTTTAAGGGCTGTGAGAGTGAACAGGGCTATCACTGCACACTGTGTGCGTAAGGCTTTTGTGAATTTAGGGAAGAAATCCCTGAGCCCGGCTCTCCGCAGGCCAGATTTGCACTTGCTGCCTCTGCAAACATTGGCTCTGCATTAGGAGAAATTCTCTCTTATGTGTTTCACTGTCTATCTGGGCTCTCTCACCCACACCATCACCATCACCTAATAACCCAATGTTCTACAGGTAAAAACAGACTCTGAATGTGGTGCCTAAATGCACGTTTTCAGCCTACACGACACACACACACACACACACACATATTCAAGTACTTTAACACAGCTGCCTGTTCTTGTAGTCTACATGTTTACTGCGTTTCAGTGTTTTTGTGATTCAGCCGATGTGTTTTGTTTTCCTGCCTGCCTCTAGAGACCGGTTGGCAGGCTGTTTTGGCTGGCTTTGTGTGTGGGGAAGCGGAGTTGTTTTCTGCTTTGATCAAGAGCTTTGTGGAGTGTAGGAGAGCTATTTTCTAGGTACTCCTCACAGCAGATGCAAAGCCAGTAAGACGAGTAAGAGTTGTCGTGCACATGATTGTGCTCGCATGTGAATCATTGTATATGTGGTATGATTTAATAAGAGTTTAAACTAGGGCATGTGGTATATGGGGAGAAGTGACAATACATGCATCGGTGTTTCATCAGTGACTCACACACATTCAGACAGACACACACCCAGCCTTCAGACTTTGACGTATACCAAGTACGCACACAATGCATGACATTCTACCGAAGCAGCATTGCACTGACTTACATCTGTCAGGCAGTTCCCCTTTCAGCTAATTAGGCTACATTTCTTAACCTAGCCTATGAAAAGAAACTAATGACCTAGTTAACATTGTCTCCTGGGTTGTACTATTATGGCGGAAACAGTAATGATTATTAACTGGTTATTTTGCTACATATTGCGAGAGCAGTTGTCTATTTCTTTCAAATCTCAATATTTGGGGAACCAAACACTTCTCTTCTTGTATTTTGTGTTGACACTTTTGGCAACAGGCATTTTTAGTGTTGATTGAATGCCCATTACTCATAACTGATTATTACTCACTGACAGTTAAATGGTGATATGCCAGTACAGCTATTTTTATTCTAAATAAACCACATTTGTTGTTGTCCAAAAAAAAACCCCCAAAAAACCTACAGATGCACTTCCTGTCAGCGTGTGAATATGCACGCCAGAATGTGCATGTGTTAAATGTCTGCAAATATATTGCTTGTGCGGACACCACACACACACATACACACACACACACACACACACACACTCTCTTTCACTTCCTGTGTGTTTGCATGTGATTCATGTGCTTGCCCCCCACAGTGGAGAGCGTCCCACACTGTGCGCTAATGCAAGTCTGTGGTTGTGAATTAATAATTCAGAGTGCTGGCATAGCTGGGTGGAGCCTTTATTATTCATGGTTGGCATTGGAAGCGACAGATGACTGCTGTTAATATTAAGGACCAGCAGACTCACTCCTCCAACCAAAGAAACCAGGCAGTCTTCAACACTTTCCTGTCTGTCTCTGTCCCCCGTCCTCTGTCGTCTACACTCCTGCACTCCACTCCTCTAACTCCTCTTTTGCTAGCCCCTTGCTCTCCTGATCTCTGTCCTTTCCATCTGAGAGCACCTCTCTCTCTCTAACATTTGTATCTCCATTTCCACACCTCCAGGTGTCTCTATCTCTCTGTGCGGTGCTGTCTCTGTCTCTTGCTGTGAACTCTTAATTCAGATACGCTTCCTTGAAATATTTCTGAGATTTCAAGACACTGAAACGAAATGCAGTTAGAATATGTTATGTAACCAAAAAGGAAGACACTCAGCCGGGTCTGACATTTAATTATTTGAAGAGAATAATGAACATTGAGGCAGCTTCACTCAACTTATTCTTTTACACTTTTATTTTATCATGTTTTAGTGTTTTACTGATTAGTCAGTTCGTTTCGAGTGTTACAAATTGTTATGCCTTGAAAGTCATTTCAGAGAGGATTGCTGAGCAGAAATGGTTGCTCAGTTTACCAGAGCACACGATTTGGACTAGATTGGGAACGGTCGAACAGTTCCCAGAAAATATCGTATAGTATTTTTGCTCAATGTCCCTCCCTGGTCTACCCTTGGGTTTCGTCTGGACGTCGTGACGTGTGACAATCATTTTGTGTTCTCTCTTGGGTAACCAGGTCTGTTTGTGTCTACCTTCTTCACATCTGTTAATCTGCACATATTCAATTTCTTTCTCAATTTAGGATTACTCCCTGCCCAGGTAATCTGTATAATCTCTATTTTGAGCCAAATAGTATTCCAGTGTCCCTTTGTCATTTGGATTTTGCCTTTAGGCTCCATTTTCTCCCCACACGTCCCTCTCCTCCCTCTCCTCCCTTCTTTTTAGTCCTATTTTTCTCCATGGTGTCAGTGCTGCTGCCACTGAATGCGTCTTTTATTTGAGAGATTTGGAGCTCCAGTCACCACTAATGCCGCTGCCATATTGTACCAGCACCCTGCTGTGGCTGCTGCTAATGACATTCTTTGTGTCTCCATCCCCGTGCTTTGCCTCCTCATCTCCTCCTCCTCTGGTCTGAATGGAAGACTTGTCATGTGTTGCCATCAAAGGGGAGGACGAGAGGCAGTGAAAGCAGCAGCAAGCAGCTCCCCCCCACCCACCCTCCCACCCCCTTTCCTCCTCACTCATTCTCCCTCACCCCCTGGGATGTTTCTAGCCACTTTTGTATGTGTGTGTGTGTGTTTGAGAGACAGCATACATTAGGCGATGGCTGAAGAATGTGTATGCACATGTATGTGTGGCAGCATATTTTAGGCCAAAGGATGAGGGCATTTGGTGTGTACTTGTGGTTGTGTGTATGTTGTCAGTGAGAGTTCAGAAACACTGACAGGATAAGCAAAGGCTGAAGAGTGTGTGTGCTCTTGCAGCTGCCAAGCAGATGTCTTGTCAGAGGAGCACTGAGCCTCCCAGAATCCCACAACCCCCTGGCTCTCAGTCTGCATCCCCTTCACCTCCCAACCCTCCCATCCCCACTTAGGGAGCTTCCTCCTCTTACCTGTCTCCACATATCATTTCACTGTCAGGCCAGAGTAGTCCTCAGTCATTCTGTGCTTCTGTTCCACTCTGCATTATAACACAGACGCATGCATTCCTCAGCCAGACAGTCGCACTCATACACTGCACTTTATAACGCTCCTCACTACATGCTCAACCTAAAACTACTGTATGTAATGAGCTGAGTTCATAGTTCGTGAAGCAGCTAATGGTCAGTTTCATTTTGGATTAAGCTGCGGATTATTTGATCTACTGATTGTTTTAATTATTGATTATTTAGCTACTTTTTATACATAAAATGTGAAAGTGGGGAAAGATGAAAAATCCCCGTCGCAATTTCCAAAACCTCAGTTGACGACTTCATATTGCTTGTTGCAGTGAAACCCCAGTGAATATGACTCAAATGATTAATTCTCTAAATATTTGCAGATTCATTTTGTGTCACTCGACTGCTAATGAAGCCAGTACTGACTGCCTGCTACTGTTAAAAATAATACATATTTAAGGCTAACACTGGTATTATTCGATATTTTTGTTACTATCAATAGGGATGTTTTGCCCCCAATCTTATCCGACTCCTTTAATTTTTAAGATGTATTTTTATAGATCATACAGGTGAATAGCTCTGCACTGTATTAAGAAAATAAGCTGTTCATTAATGTCTTTTCCTTAAAGCAGGCTTTGAAATAGCCCAACAACCCGTCTATATGAGCTTTTTTTGGTCTCCCTTTAAAAGTGTCCTGCAGTGTTCGGTGCTTCAGTGTAGCCTTTGCCTAAGTTACCTGAATAAACTGTATTCTGTTGAATGTTCGTAATGTTGCACTGCCTCTTTAATATATCCCATAGCACTAACATTGTAGACGTACAGTCGTGGACAGAGCAGCCCACATCGTTCACACATAAATGGGGAAATCCTGAAAGAAAAGTAGAGCAGGCAGGCTCTTTAATGCACCGGCTCCATAATGTATGCAATGATGAAAACGGCTGCAGCCTGCCTCTGCCTGCATGGATATTGAGAGGATATAAATAGCCTTGATGAGTGTGCGCTGAGACTGGAACCACAGCACAGAGCTCAAACAATAAGCTGTCACCACTACCCTTCCTCCCCTCTGCCAGAGCTCAAGAAAGGGGGGGGGGGGGGGGGGGGCATTCTCTCCCGTCTTGCTCATTTCTTTCGTTCCACTTCACTTGCCCCGCGCAGCTTTGATGTGATATCTTGTCACTCAGAGTGGCGCGAGCCCAAGCTGTTGTCATCTAGTGTTACGTTCGCGCAGTAGGGTGCATGACAGGAAGACTGCCCTGTCTACGTGCCGTCTGTGTTTACTGGTGCAGACGTGCCGTGTCGGTCTACCTGCCTGTCTGTCTGTCTTTGGTGGGAGAGGTTCCTCTGTCACGCTGCTCTGTTTTTCATTTCGTTAGATAAAAATAGGGGGCGACGGCTGTGGATTACACACGCACATGACTCCTGTGGATGTGGTATTTTTTTGCTCTCCTCTCGCTCAGTTTAGCACTGTAGCAGGCAGCCCCGGTGTACTCTGTTGGTATTTCTGGTCACGTTTTTCAGGAGTTGGTGACAAATGGCGTATGTGACACACATTCAAACACATTCAATCCATTGCATCTTGTTTCCTCTCTGTTAGAGGGAGCAGGACAAATAAACGTTTAGTTCTCAATCCAGTGAAGTGAACTAGTCAGAAACTGTGCACTGAAGGTTGCTAGTTAAAATCTCTGAGCCATCTGGTCAATCTGTGTCTGGGAAAATGTCATTAATCTTGCATCCCTCTCTTCCCTCAACGATTAACAGCGAGATACCCTTGAGCAAGGCACTTATATCTAATCCCTGTAGTGCAGCTGCTGGTTGGTGCTAGAAGTCTGTGGTTGTGTTGGGCAGCATTTTAAAGTTAAATAAATGTTTAAAAGGCCGCAAACCAACCTCAACCCAGAGGACTGTATCCGTCTTTCTGTTGCTGCTGAGCCAAAGAACAGGGTAAAGAGTTTCTGAAGCGCAGTGAAAACAGCACCACAGCTAAAAAAAGGTGAAGATGGATAGAACTGTTTCATGTGGCAGATGGCAGAGGCAGGCACACAGTTGTAATGATTGAGTAAGCCACAGTCTCTCTTAACTTCCTTTTGCTCCATGATCTTCTCCTTCATTATTTACCGTCCCTCGCAGCTCTCTCCTGTCTCGCTGTTCCACTTGAGGCGTGAGTGTCCCTTCCATGCACCTGTTTATACCACAGTACTTACCCAGCGTTATCCTCCCTGCTGTAATCTCAGCCTTCTCTTTCAGGAACAAGAATTGATCAAAAGCTTTGAAATGTTTTATATTCCGTAATACATTTCTAATCTCCGTTGGTTTGAAGGGTTTGATTAGTGGTGTGATTTGTGGTAAATTGTTCCTGCTGGCTAAATCACCGACACAGCGTGTGCCCAAGGATTATTGTCAACATTGTCTTTAATTACCACTCCAGCAAGTGTTTTCTGACGGACATGTTTTGAAGTTGCAGAACTGCTCTTATCTGCTCAACAGAAAAACTGTTGCTGACAGATCAAGGTACTTCATCATTGATGCGAAAACACTGCCATAAAGCAGACTTGCTGCAGCGGCCATGGGTTTGACGCTGGCCTGTGGCCCTTGCTGCGTGTCATCCCCTCTCTTTCTCCCCCCTTTCCTGTCATTCAGCTGTCACTACCAATTGAAGGCAATGAACTAACCGTACCGAGGACCAATTCACAAGTCGATCAGTGCCAAATTTCATTACCTGAGAGCGCATATGGGTGAGAGAGCAAGGTAGAGTATGAAGAGAGAGAGATATGGCATCTCATAAGGTTGACACATTTCTATATCTCACTTGTTTCAGCAAACTGCGCAATCCGTAGTTGTTGTGTCGCCCACATGCTCGCCACCCAGCTATACTCCTGTTTCTAGTATATTTGAAATAAATGCCAGCTTGTGCTTCAGCTCATAAACTTTGTCTCCTTACCCATCGCTAATTTTTTGCGAGTGCCCGATCAGCACTGTGCATGTTGAGCTCTCTCCTGAGATGGCTCACCCCATAGCTACTTCTATCATCAGCTCTGGAAAAAACGTTGCTTAATTGTTTTTCATTACCAAAGTAAGTTTCTAGATTCACTAGCCTGACGTGGCATTTCACTTGTGTGGGCAGTCCGTATTGTTATAACCAAGAGGTATGTATGAGCCCATCACCCAACCCTAGACTTAAGTGTCTGATATAATGTAGTTTAACCTGCTGGAGAATATGTTGTTAGACACTACATCTCTCAAATGACTCAAATACTGTATCAGTGAGTTCTCAAATCCGGATTATTACTCAGTGTAAAATGAATAGAGACTGCCACCACTTGAAGGTACAATGGAATTGTTGAAGAGGTAAGCAGGTGTATGTAGGCGAGACTAGAATACGTGACTTTCAGTCCACTCTTCACTCTGTACGAGCAGCGAGGTCAGGTAATACATAGTACGATGTATTGTGATACATTCTCTTTTAATGGTGAGGCACAGATGCAATACTTTCTTTGCTTAAGACATTTTAGACCCCCCTCTTCAACGCTTTGAGCTCAGTGTCATGCTTGAGTCTGAATGCCTCTCAGCTACTCAGACCTGTTGTACTTGTTCAGCAGGTAATGACAGTGAGACCACGTAAAGGGTTGCGTGACAGAGAGCTGAACAACTGAAACGCCAGAGACCTATATATTGTTCTCAAGACTTAATGAGCAAACCCAAGGATGGAACTAACAGCTGTAGTTGATCTGACACACCTTATTTTTCACTGGTTCAAAATGTAGTTTGTTCAAATTACTGATATGATATAAATATAAAATAAAAGTTTAACTGAGTGAATTTGATGTGACATGATCGGCTAGAGAAAAGACTTTAGGAGACAAGTTTCATTTTGTCATCTTGGAATAGTAACATTAACTTTGTCATTTCATCCAGTGAAAGCAACGATCTGCCCTGGCTGCAAAGGAGAAGCTGCTAAGTGTTTTGCACACTAACGCGAGAGTGGAGAGATAATGGATTCTTTAGCATCGTAGTTTAGTGACTCTGTATAGACTGGCTACTGCAACAGAGAGTAGTGCTGCTACACTTTGCAGGCTGAGGTGGACAAAACACAGTAGAGCACAAATAAGAAAGGGTACGCTTTATTTTAGCCGCTATGAATCCTTTAAAATGTGGCCGGATTGGCCCCTATTGGTATTCGGACATCAGAAAGGACATTTCTTTTCTATGCCACTTAATCTTGATGTTGTATCAGAAGAGCACTGTTGTATGGTGTTTTTTTCCCTCATCCCTGTGTCAGTGTCATGTGATCATTAAAGCATGCGGAGGCCCAGTGGCGACTGCCTGCTGTGGTGCGAGACTGCTCATCAGGATGTAAAGGACATGAGGACACTGGGGCTTGTTACATGTCTGGGGATACGACTTCCATCTCTGGGCGCATTATCTCCCTGCATTGGTACCTCTCACAACCACATCCACATAGTTACAGATGCAAGGAGAGTGCTTGACACAAAGAGATGTCTGTGTTATCTGTGCGGATACAGCTGCAGCCCTGCTATATTGTATAGCATATGTAATGTTACTTTTTTTTTTGGTTCAATACAGTCAGTCAGGTTCCAAAATCAAGAGGTTGTTTTGTTTATTTAAAAAACAATTCCCCCTTTGTTTTTCTGCCACTCTGCCACATGTGGGATGACTGCTCAGATCTGCTTCTTCTGCTCAACTGTCAGCCTGTTGGCCTTGCAGTGTGCTGTGATTTAATGAAGACATGCCGCAAGCTCTAAAAGCTTACTGATCTGATCGTTAGACTTGCATGTATCGTCAGTTTGCACTTAAAATTTCCTTTGATCTGGCTATATTTTTTCATACACAGCTCAATACTGGAATCTGTAAGTAAAAAGACAAAATAACAGGATATACTTTTTCATGCTCACTAATTGCTTGTCTGTCAGGCTCAGCTGAGTGTCTGTAATGTAAATGTGAAGCAGTGACAGAAGTCAAATGCAAATTGTGTTGAATATCATACATGGGGACAGACTCTAAACTGTATTATCTCACTCTCGTGCACGTTTTGCATATTACCCAACAAAGGATATCATATTTGTTCCCTGTGTGCCTTGGACACTGGGAACTCATGTGTTCAGCATTTACTGTTGCAAACAGGCCTGCTGTCAAGTACTTTACATACAGGGAAGTGCAATGCATCCACGAGCCATTTGTTGTTGACAGTTCCATGCTGTACACTCTGTAAGAGCCTCCAGCAGGGGAAGCTTTTTTTGTGAGCTTATACTCTATATTTGCATACCCTGTAGGTCACATTTCCATATTGTTCTCCCGTTTCTTTTGCTGCCAGTACGGTCTACCATTCAAACTGCTGAGCCTGAGTCATATATATATATATACTGTTGCGTACATGGTCATAATACTGTAAATAAAGTCATATTTTAATTGTGGTTGTTTGTAAAGGGAAGTGTAGCTGTGTGTTTGCGTCCGCCCAGCTGTAGCGGAGCAGGCAGATCATACAGGATGGGAATTGGTCACAGAGAGGTCTCTGTGTCTGCACCCGAATTTGGTTGAACATACAATGGTTCTCATTTTCGAATTAGCCAGCTGTAGAAACCAAAAAAACAACAACCACACACCTGATTCTGAACTGTCATTACCATAAAGTACATGTACCAGTCATATTCATGGTTGAATACATAGCTATTCACATGCAAATTTGCCTCCCCACTATTTGTTGCCCATCCTCTGTATATGTGCATGTGAGCTGTAGAAGGCTTCACCTCAAACTATTGGTAAAACATAAATATTGATTTGATAGAGTAGCATTTTACCAATGTAGAAATGCTAATAATTTAATGTGGCACAAGTTAAAAACTGCGTTCTCAAAGAACCAACACACAGCTGCATTATAACAAATGTAAAAAAAACATGTAGTGTTGTGTATAGTTCTCACTGTGCAGCATACAGAGCTCTTGTGTGGCACTACTTGACTAACCAGACTTGGAATTTGATGGGAATGTTGTTTACTAGTTAAAGTATATAATGCTGTACTTTGTTGAGTGTGATGGGAGCTGTTGTTCAGCGCTGGCTCAGTAAATTGAATTCCCCTCAGGACAATTAATGACATCCTGATTTAAACAGTCATATATCTGGGCCAAGCTAACTTGTCACCTTAAGTAAAAGTAGAGACTTTTCTAACCTCTGGTAGACGCTGTGCTGGCAGGATCTGTTGGTGGCCTTGGGCCTGCTTGGACCAGTCTTCATTTACATAACCCAAAGCATTGCCACTGGTTTTGGAAACTGACAGCAGTTCAGCAATCTCAGTTAAACAACAGCTCTCTCTGGTGATTTCTGCTTAAGTGTTGTGATTCTTGGGTTGAGTGTCAGCTAATGAGAACTGGATTGGAATTTAAGTCCAAAATCTACTGAAGTAAAAAAATACAAAGATAGCAGGCTCTTTACTCCACCAAGACACAGATTGGCTCCTTTGACAAGGAACATGGAGACTGATTTGTGCTATTGTAAGATGGTGATTTAAGCTTTTCCTCTAGCTTCATTTTGAATTAATCTCCAATTCCGCCAATCCTGAATTGGCCGCGTGAATGGTGTTCATCTTGCGCTGGCAACCATGTAGTCTCACCTGAGAACTATATAAAAGTGTGGCGCAGATAAAAACACTCGCCTCAATCTCAATAAAGCAGAAACCTCTTTCTCACCGCCCAGCAAGAAGGGGGTTATGTCTGGCAGACCAACCGTTGCTTCGATATTAAATTCTAAGAACTCGGTATGTTAATTATCCAACCACGTAATTTTCGCGAATTCATTTAATATATCACTCGTTTTTCTCGTATCCGGTGAGGTGGATGTAAGCTCCCGTTATTGCTTCAGACATTCTTATCGAACACTGGTATCTCTAGCCTAGGGGGGGTTTCCAGTTAGGACCACTCCAGGACCGCGCTAGCCACGCACGGGCCCCTGCAACGTCAGGCAATGTAGAACCGACACAAACAAGGTAACAGAGGCGAGGACCAAACTCGCTGGCTGAACAAATTCCTGAACCGCACTTCCCCAATAAAAATAAAGCCAGGACAGCGGTCGCACCCTCCGCCTGGGTAGAGTGCGCATGCAAAACCCGCCGGCGGGCTGGCCGCAGATCCCCCTGCCGGTAGTAACGGCAGAAAGCCTTATAGCCTCCCACCCAACCAGTGGGCGGAAGGCGCTGCTTTTGGTGGACGGCTGTCCCCTTTTCGGGGGTTCAAGCCCCAGGAGGAAAAGAGCTGATCCGCTCCTCCTGATGCTCTGGTGTCCCTGTCCATATAAGAGCGCAGCCATGGTTGCGCTCGCTGAACTCACCTGGGAGAAGCGGTGAACGCTTGCGAGCTCAATCGGGGAACATGAACCCACCCCCCTTTAGGTACAAAGACCCGGGTTGGGGCTTCACTTCACCTTCACCCGCCAATCAAGATTGGGCGGTTATTTGGAGACCTTAAATGCTTTCTATTTCAGGGCTGCAAGGAGCTGCATGCCATAGCGAAAGACCACCTCGCGGAATATTTATTCTAAGAGGGACTGCCAGTTTTATTGTTCAAAAAACCAAACCACCGCTTCTCCTCAATTACCTCCTTTCAAATTGTCTCTTTGCCGCTGGGTGCACACCGAGGAAAGCTGGCTGGTGACAAGCGTCATTGGCAACAAAACAAACCTAGGAAGTGCTTACATCAAAAGGCTTGCTGTTACATCAAAAAACAAACCCTCGAAAGTACAGCACTGAGTCCCCTCTCCTTTTAATAAGGACTATGCCAGATTGACAGGAATATTTACTACCGTTTCTGTCTCGTGTGTCATTTTTCAATTATACCCTGATTTTGTGTCCTAACTAAACGCTTCAATACACACAGGAATTCTTTCTGCTTCCAAGCCACAGCTCTGGAAAACTGCTATTGTTACCTTAGGAAGCAATATGGTGGAAATGTGGAGGTTCCTGTTGCTCCTGTTAATATCATCTACTTTATAGTTTGGAAATGAAAATCTATTATTATTTATTTTCAAT
>NW_023339663.1:24289648-24292821 GCF_004916995.1 Morone saxatilis | reverse complement strand
TGAGATAAATGCTTCTATCAGGGCTGCAGGAGGCTGCATCCCATAGCGAGACACCGAGTGAATATTATGAAGAAGAACAAAGTGATTTCCACTCATGCTTGGCACTTCGGGAACTAGGATGCTCAATGTATACTTTGATGTATGACCATAACAAATGAAGAGCCATATACGCAGACTATTTCTTAAAAGGTTTCAAGCTTTGGTGTCAAGCACTCAGCTAGTCCTTGATCATGGTCAGAATATAAATTGTAAGGCCGTGTTTAGACCAACAATAGCACTGCCTCAAAAAATGCAAGGCTCCTGATTCATGTTATTTCTGTTTCTGGTGCTGCTGGCCAGGGCTACATCAGCCGGAAGGACTTCAAACTGGACTTCCTGGCTTGTATTTTGTCTTCTGATCAGTAACTCTAGCAACACGCCCAAACACACATATCCGCTTACTTTATTTTTTGACGCAGTGCCATTGTTGGTCTGAACACCTCAGCATTCTGCATAGATATTCAGCAAGTGTGATGTTGCACACTGTCGATGCACTATATAGTAGCATAACCAGCACCTGGTGGAGCAGTACTATCTACACTTTTTCTTTGAGCATCAGACATGTGTGGTATACCAATGCATGCGTTTCCAGTATGGGTGTCTGTCTTTACCGAGTACCACTTGACTAATTCAAGGAGAGCGATGTGAGCAGTGTGATGCTGAAGCTCTTGAATAGCTAGAAGACATTCCTCAGCACTGGAGAGAGATAAGAATAGCACTCACTTGTCTCTCCTCTGTTGGCCTGCTAGTGTGGCTGTGGGTTGGTGAGCAGTGCTGCTCTGTTTAAGCAGTGCTGCTCTAGACATAAAGAATGGCAAAGGGAAAGAAGCGAGTGCCCTTTGGGTGCAGCAGAGCAGCCTGGCCTTGGATATATTTGGCTCTCTCAGTTTGCATACAGATCTGCAATGGTCTGCAATTAGGCTGTTTCCTGTTTCAGTACAGGATATGGCAGTGCTGTGAAGCTTGGCCATAGATGCTCTCAGGGAGCATGCTAGCCGGTAGCCAGGCCCTCTGAAAGAGATGCATCATTTTCATGGCTCTTAAATTACACAGAGCACGAAGTTACTTTGCAAGTGAAAAACAACTGGCTTACACTCAAAGTGGACAAAGTGGACATCAAAGGGAAAGCTGAGGGCTCTTATTAAGACCCACCTCAGACATACAGGCAAAGGGAGACATTAAAGAACACATTTTTGGCTAGAAAAATTGAGCTGTGAATTCTACTCAAGATGTTTGTACGGCTTTGATTACTGTGTTTATTGATCTATTCTGACATGTCTCCGTTAAGAGAGGCTGTAGTCAGTCTAAAGGGAGGTCCACGTTCACATTGGCCTCCAAGTACAGCCCCTCCCTACCTCGTACGAAGCACTGGAAAATATGAGTCAGCTACTTCCTCCTTCTCCCTCCCTATTTAACTTCCTGTTCTCCGGGCTGGTCGGAAGTGAGATGCTTTGAACGGGGCCTCCTGCGGGAGGCCGGAGTTACTTTCAAACCTTCAAACTATTGTAATATTTAATGTGCCACCACTGTCTTTGACACATGCTCACAAACTGAGATACATAGTACATCCTCTCATCACTTGCAGTGTATGTCTTCACAGTCTTTCTCCCTCTCCCCCCCTTCTCTCTCTCTGCAGCTCCCTCTCTCCCTCTCTCTCCTTTCTGTCACTGTATCAAGGTCACCTTTAAAAGACTAGTAATTTGCTGCAAAGATGTTTGACAGACTCTTACTGCCTGTAAAACAAACCGATTGTTGGTTGTATTTCTAATGCCTTGCTCTTTTTTTGTTATAGCTCTGATGGTACTAGCTGAACAGTGACCGCTTCCTGCCTGAGGACACCTGCTGCCCAATTCCCTTCATCATGTCTGGGATGCACGTAAGTGAAGCAGACATTGTTTTGTGTTTTTTTTACATTTACCTTAACAGTATGCACATGTGGGCAAACACTTTTTTAATACTACCCCCTCTATATTTCATACAGCTACGCGATAACCATTATCTGCTACTGTTGGCTTAGGTAGACAGGCAGGTCGGCCAGCCGATCATTTTATTTTGGCCTGAATGATATAATAGGCTGGGCTTACTACAAAATGCTTTTGAAATACATTACCTACCCTAGCTTGAATCAATAGGTCTAGAAAAGTTGAGTCTTTTAATGGCTCAGTTTGACAAACCAACTATCTAAAACCAAAAACTGTTCAGTTTATGATAGTATAAAGCAAAAGCACATTGAAGAAGCTGGAAACAGCGAATTATGGTGAAGAGTTTTTGCTGTGGAATAAATTATCAAAATACTTTTTAATACATTTTCATATGAATTAATTTATCAGCAGATTGTTTCAGCAATATGTTTCAGAAACGTTGCACTTGTTAAGCAGAAAAGACAGTTCCCCACAGATACTGGGAGGATATGGGAAAAAAGATAACCTCGATATATATATTGTTAGCCGCCAGTATTTCAAGTATACTGGGATATAACATTTTGGTCATGCTGCCCAACCTTAATATCATCTTGTAATGTGTGTGTCAGTTCCACTGAGACTACTTAGGTTAACACAGAAATGTGAGCGTACATGAACACGTAAAGGAATCCATGCAAGACATCAAGGTGGTGAAATAATGTATTAATGCACATAGCTGGTGTGCACACATCTATCAACGTGTCTGGCTCAGTTTTAGTGGTTTTTACATTTCCCTTCTGTCTCAGTGGTTTAACTAATGCCTCTCAAGTGCTAGCGTCAGAGTAGGACTCATTTCACTACTGCATCCTCTGCTTGCCCATGTCCCTATTGATCCAGGTTGCATTTATCTGTCACTCCACTTTGAATCTGTTGCAGTCATATGGAAGTGTAATCACCTAAAATGAGAGAATTAGATATTTTCCAGCAGGAGTCAGGTTGTAATATATGCATTGAATTCATTTTCCTTATGCTTTGTTAAGATAAGATACGATAGGGGCAAAGTACTGCAAAAGAGAATAAAAATATCACAAGATAAAATATTACAAAATATAATAGAAAATATAAGACATAAAAATATATAAATGAAAGTATATACACTATGCGTTGTTCAAGTAGGAATGGTGTGCAAATATATGAGCAGAAAATTAAACTTGACTAAAACTAAACTGTACA
>NW_023339663.1:24286857-24289548 GCF_004916995.1 Morone saxatilis | reverse complement strand
TGACTAAAACTAAACTGTACATGTGGAAATTAAATATAAATAGTGCAAAAAGTTTGTGCGTTGTAGGTTGGAGTTTAAACCAGTCTTAGTTTGTTTCAAGCTTTCTGGGGTTTTTATTATGTGTTTGACAGTGGATCTAATGTGCAATTAATAATTCATATTGCAATGCCACAATCAATAACCATGTCAGATTACTCAGCATATTTGAGCCTCTAGATCTGGATAGAAAACTAGGTATATAGCAGCATAAATGCATTTCGGATTCAGTGCAATTCTGGCTTAAGATTTATTGTGTCTAGAAATTGACAGTGTGTTTCTGTTGGCTGGAGGTCAAAAAATGTTCTTGACGCAGATGTGGCAGCGGTGTGACCTATTGGTTTTCTTACCAAACTGTGACCAAAAGGTCAAAGATTCAGTAATTGTTGAATCTATCAGCATCCAGCCACCCAGTGGAAAAACCTTGAGCAAGTACAGTAAGCCTCAAAACAGACTAGTAGGTCACTGAGGAGGTAAACTAAAGTTGAATGTCACAATAATGACATACTGTATTATAGTTTACCTCTGGGGGAAGACGCTTGGTACATGAATATGCCATTTAAAATGTTCCTTTTAAGAAGCACACACATTATTTTGGCTCTAAAATATATGAATGCAACTTCAAGATAGATGTTGCTCATGAATTTCTTCCCCTGTTGCTTTGTAGGTTGCACGAGGCTACATTTTAAATTACTAAAGATCCTTAAGGACATTTACCACGAATACATTCTATCCAGCAGATTTCATAAATAAACTCCTTTGGTTCTAGTGACATGGAAATGAATAACAGTGGAGAGCAGGAGAGGTTTTTGTGCATGTCAATTTCCCTCAGTTGCAGTCTTTTTCAGTAGGCCAGACTCAAATAAGTAGTATTGACTGAGACTGCATCAGACACATTCAGCTGTATCTTGTGTTGTCAGGAATAAAGCAGCTTGTACAGGGGCCTCACCAGCTCACCCAAACCTTCTGCTTTGTACCCATTTTCTCATTTCATCTCATTCAGTCGGTTTTGATCAAACCACTGTACTGATCAAACAGTGCAAACAGAATATCCCTATCCTTGCCAGCATTTACATTGTACTTTATTTTAGTCTTTTTCAGTATTCAGGGTGACTGACAATCAGTGCTACTAAACTAGCCTTTTAGAGAAAAGGGGTTAGTCTGATAATATGGTAAAATTACAATGTCCACCTATTATTTTGTGTTTTATATCCAAAAACTGCAGCAACAAGAACACTGTAATTAGCTGCTGAGAAGCTAAAACTGAAATTACTTAGTGATTTTTTCCCTACAGTGGCTGTTATCTGTAAATGAAAAATATCAAATTTTTCCAACTAAAATTCACTTTGTTATTACATATATCTAAATGAGGCAGCAGGGAAATGAAATATTTGATAGAGGAAAAAAATGTGAATTATTGGCTCAAATACCTTTAAACCATGTATTTAATTGTGAACTAGTTAATAATATTGAATTAAGTCTGATCATTAATATCAATATCAAACTTTCCACCTAGCAAAACAGATATATTCAATGTAAGCTATGGACTGTAAATAATCAAAATAAGACTTATTTCCTTAAACAAACTAGATAAATATTAAGGCAGAGTGCAGTATCTGCCTTTGTTAGGTATTATCAGTGCTTGGCTTGTAATACAAAACCGTATCACAGTATTTTTTTTAAGATTTTTACAGTATGCCACAGTATGCAGGACTGGGCCTTTTTTATATAGGTTTGTAAATGGAAATGAAAACACAGTTTCCTCCGGTATATTGCCTGGTATTGTGTAAGTTGGGGGCAAAATAACCAGCCTAAAAGGACATAAAATGACAACATTACAACCTCTCTAAAAGTTTCACAGTTTGCCATCCAGCCCAAAAACTTTTAAACCCTTTTACCTTTGTAAGGCAGCGCAGTCTCCTCAACCTTTTGCCAAGATTCATATAACCACCTTGGGGTATATTAATCTCTGGCTCTGAAGTGGGTGGTGTTAGCATGCACATGCACAGAGATAGATTGGATCAATGCCACACCACTATTCGTGTACTCAATGTAATTTGTGAGATATTCATCACATGTGTTTTGAAAATGCTGGCATAATGGCATATTACCACTATAAAGACAGATTCAAACCCAAGACTGTCTTGCTGCAAGGCTGTGGTGTTGATGACTGAACTACAATATAACAACATTGTACAATTCATCTGACCTAATTATTACCAACTATGTACCATTTGTGACTCTGTAGCTGTGTGCTGTTGCCTGTCTGTCACAAATACCTTGGTTCAACTCTTCAAAAAACATCCCTGTTGCTTCTTCTCTGTCCTGTGTGGTGTAGGCACCATGGTCGACTGGCACAGAGTGTGTAGCCAAGTACAACTTCCAGACTGCCAACGAACAGGACCTGCCTTTCTGTAAAGGAGATGTACTGACCATCATCGGAGTCACCAGGGTAAGTAGGCAGGTGGCTCGGGATAAATTGCATCTACATGTACTACATCACCCCTTAAAGCCGCTATCGTGGCCAAATGATTGTTATATGAGGAGTGAGTTAAGAGTTAATTGTTTTAAATTGACTTCTTAATGAGGTTGCACAGCTACAGTATGTATTTATGATCATATGTTACACTTAGTTTCCCTAGTTCCCTAGTTACT
>NW_023339663.1:24283387-24286824 GCF_004916995.1 Morone saxatilis | reverse complement strand
TAGTTACTGATCATATACTGCTTACTGGAATTATGCAGTTGTTGTTGTTGTTATTATTATTATTATTATTATTATTTGTACATCTGTCCATCTGTCTGTATACCTACCTTTTTATTAAAGTCCTTCCAAGTATTAACAATTTATATTATATGATTAATATACAATACAATCATAATATAATTGTTTCAGCAAACACTAATAACTGAAAGCAGTGTGTATGTCTGATTTTTTGACTCCAATATTAATATCTGACTGCTGTCATAGGAGTTAGATTGTCATTCATACTTATACAAAACAAAGAGCTTGATACAGTAGATCCCCAGGAACATCATCAAAAAGATTTGTAGACCCAGTCAGCGGGTTTCCTTTCAGCTAGAGGCACTCTCTGGCTCCTGTCTGTGCCACAGATATACAGCTGCCCTCACTGCCTGTATCCACTCTCTGCTATCTGACCCCACTGCTTCACCTCTGCTAAGACCTCAGTGTTCTCGTCACCTACAGAAGAATGACTGCTTAGCACACCTCGGTTATTAGCACCCGTCTTAAGGTTGTGTTGTTGTGTGTTTCAGGATCCCAACTGGTACAGAGCGAGAAACACAGTGGGCAGAGAAGGCACCATCCCGGCCAACTATGTCCAGAAAAGGGAAGGTGTCAAGTCAGGAGGGAAACTCAGTCTCATGCCGTAAGTACTAGAGGGGTAATGGAGAAGAACCTCAACATAACTGTGTGTGTGTGTGTGTGTGTGTGTGTGTGTGTAGGGGGCTTTCTTGAATGTCTCATGTATTTATTTAGAAACCTGCCAAAGTGTAGTACAGGAATATGACAATATGCAGCAGTAATCAGAATAACCATCTTAGCTATGTTTATTTCTTCTCCTTCTTTGCTACAAATGCTCTCTTTCCTTGTTAAGTGTAAACAACTTGTTGGACCTCCATTCACTTCAGCTCCCTGCAGCGAGGGAAAATGCAGTGCTGATTTCAAACATCAGACAAAGCATCAAAAGATGGAAATTCAATCTTACGTCTTTTGGTTTGTACTGTGTCTTCTCTCGTCTGTGTCTGGCTGCTACAGAGGCCAGGACCAGCTGTGCGCTACATCTGAATCAAGCTCTTTGAAACAGCAGCTATTTCAAAAAGAGGAAAACATAACGAGAGGCGTATGCAAATGAAACGAGACAGGAAAGCCGAGAGCATACAGGCTGCCACAGTATCATCACATAGCTATGGGATGGTGTCATCTGATACACAACCCTTTTGTGTGTTTATCCCTCAAGTGATAATGAAGTATTTAAACTTTACAGATTAGTAGAACGGAAATGTAGGATTACAAGAAGAGGATAGTCACTCTCCTGGGAGAAGTGATGAACTGTGAGACATGTTCCACTATCAACTTGTGTTGAAATAAATCAAGCAGTGATTGTGAAGTCCCACTCTTTAAACATATTTAAGTTCATCAGTGTTTTCAGCGTTGTGCTTTTGTGCTGTTACAGAAAGTGACTAATTAGTGAATGTTTGAGGTCTTGTTGTTTTGGGTTGGTCCTCTTGGCTTGAGAACATTAAGGGCCGTCGTGTGTGGCTAAGTTGATTCATCCTTACATTACAATCCCAGGAGGAAGGCCCATATACCCTAAAGGGAGCGAGCTTGCTCCAGATACAGAGATCAGTCCGGGGCAGTCGTAAGCTTGAGAGTTTTTTGTTCAACAGTGCTTATAGAGATGGTGGTATGTCACTGTAACATCAGCAGGAAACATTTAAATAGACCTTTGACCCTCTTTGTCTAGCTTCATCAACTGCTGCTGAAAGCTTTAACCTCTCCCTTTGCCACCGCTCATACTGCCTGTCCACACCATTTTGAAATGGTCATGGGGTCATCCAGCTCTGGCATTGGGATTCTGTGCATGTGTGTGTGGTCTGAAGAGGCCCAATGGTAACTTTAAATTAGCCTTATGCAACTGTGAGGGTTTTGCTTACAACAACAGCATGAATATCTGAACTCCAATGGTAGCTTACTTACTTTGTTGTATTTGTATTTCTGATTAGATTTAACTTTACTTACAGATGGTTATATAGATGAATCATTTAGTTGCTAGTTACCAAATACTCATTACAAATTTCCCTTTAAGGATTTAGAGTCCTAAATATTTTGCATGGTTACGCTTTCTGACGTCATGTCTTTACTGCTGCCTTTTTTCATTTGCATTTTTTCAAAACACCCAAATCATTAGAAGTCATTCCTCTGGAGGACTTGTTGATTTTTTTTGTGTGAATGACTAACAGATGTCTCAGTGAAGACCTCTCCCTCTCCTATGGGTTACATAAGGGTTCAGCTGTGGTCTTCTGTCCACTTACTCACCCGGACCGATTGCTACTCAGCAGTAGATACAGTCCTCGCCTCCCTCACTGGCATATAACAGCCTGCCCTCTCTGCTGCCCCCATGTGGCAGACATCTGCCACTCATAACAGCACCACCCTTAAAGAAAGCTGGCGTGTTCAGCCCAGCTGCCCTACTTCCTCCCACCCTTGTTGGAAGTTGTTTACCGCATTTTTGTGTTTTTTTTTTTATTCCAGTATGATGTAATGTACGAAAACTGCTGTTAATTGCCATGGACAGAACAGCTAGTGTGTGTCCACCAAGTGCTATGTGTGTCTCTGGGCTGTCCACGCTTGGCGCCTGCTCTTGGATTAGTGGGAGTTAAGGAGCTGCTGTCCATCGGAGAAGCTGCCTGCACTGATCTAATCAACTCAACCCGTATTAAGCTGCTTTGCTACGAGGGCCTCTGCTGAGGCTGAGTACGAAGAGGAGGAGGAGCAGGTAGGAGTGACGGAGGCAGACCCTGGAAAAGGGGCAAAATCAATTACAGCCGTTGATTACCACCCATTCACCAGCCAAGACGGATAGAGGGACCCTGCGGGCTGCTACTATTTGCAGCTAAAACGACCTTTCACACAAGGAGTGACATAAATCAATGGGGTACAGTGCTGGGGATCGTAGTGTGCTTGACCTCAGGGCCACAGGTCTACAGAGGCAGAAGAGAAGTGATTTAAAATTTCTGAATCCTTACAATGAGATACACTACACTTTATTATATATTTGTGGCTCAGAGATAATTCATTTTCAGTTTAATACAGAAACAACTGTGAGAAATATTTGTGTTGGCAAAGAGATTTGCCAACACAAAGACTAAATGTGTCAGTGAGTGCCGTCATCACATCCAGGTGTCTGTCAATTCTCTGCCATGTATGCAGGTGCATACTCAACTCAAGTTACATAGTAGTTAGTCAGTAATACAAAACCTCTGATGGTAAATGATGTAATGGTGATCAAAACGCTGGAAGGGCAAGACTGATGTGGCAATGCATGAAATCATGGTCATGAAGTGTGTTGTTGCTCTTGTTTTCCATTGTTTATGATCAGATGGAGAAGCCAAATCCAGCAG
>NW_023339663.1:24283020-24283357 GCF_004916995.1 Morone saxatilis | reverse complement strand
AGACAGCCAGAAACCAAGCTGTTTGTTCTCAGTTGTTGTGGTAACTCAGTCAGTACAGAAATAATAGGCTGAGATGTTAAGGAATCAGGAGACCTGAACACAAACCATCAGAAACTTGGATACATTATGATCACATAAACAGTGACATGAATAACCCGTTTTCTATATATTTACAAGCCGTATTCCGAATATGATCAAAACCAAGATATTAATGCAAACACACACTGTGATGCAGCTGTCTAATCCATCCATTAGTAGCCTATACATGTATCCACCAGGCCATATGGTGAGGGGGGAGCAGGGCTATACAGCTTGGTTCTACATAAGGAAGCAAGAG
>NW_023339663.1:24282454-24282920 GCF_004916995.1 Morone saxatilis | reverse complement strand
TGTATGCACCATGTTTCCTGTTGTTTGGCTCAGGTACTTTCTCACTGACTCCTGTAGTGGAGGTGGCCCCGCCCCTGCACCACTCAAGCTGAACAGACTGGAAGTGCTGTTGCCGGCTTCCTATTACCGCCACGCTCCTGTTTTCACTTCTCACTTCAGAGGAAGGTTGTGGGCTGTGATACGTGCCAGTGGATCCTTCTGTGTGGTTGAAGTTGCAAATGAGAAAAATGAGTGTCCTGAAAATGAAAGCCTGTGTGATCTGTTGTTGGGACGGTTGAAAGATTTATGCTGTTAGCACCGACACAGAGCAGATGAGGATTTCAGTTGTTTTCCACAAGAACAAGAAGAGGCACATCATTGTATTTCTGTACTTTCTGTCAGACTTGTTGTCTCTTACTGGTGTACGTTTGTCACTGCAACTTGTTTGTGTGCGTCTGTGCGTTTGTCTGTGTGTGGGCATACAAAC
>NW_023339663.1:24280183-24282438 GCF_004916995.1 Morone saxatilis | reverse complement strand
GTACAGGTCAGTTTTTATATCCCCTGACCAGTTTTCTTTCCTCTCTTTCTCTCCATTGTTTTGCTCCTTTCTCCCTTTCCCTCCCCCATCTGGTCTTTTCTGCCTGTCTTCCCTCCATGTAGCTGGTTCCATGGGAAGATAACTCGGGAGCAGGCTGAGCGGCTCCTCTATCCTCCAGAGACGGGCTTGTTCCTGGTGAGGGAGAGCACCAACTATCCCGGCGATTACACCCTGTGCGTCAGCTGTGACGGCAAGGTGGAGCACTACCGCATCATCTACCACAACGGCAAGCTCACGATTGACGAGGAGGAGTACTTTGAGAACCTCATGCAGCTGGTTGAGGTGAGGGACAACAGAGAATATAGCTGCCATTTAATCTCCTGTCTTTCCTTTACATAATACCCTTGGTACCCATAACACGCTTGGCTTTCAGTCGGGCAGATGAAAAGGATAGATGTCTCATTATCAGTGCTGATGGGTTGGCGTGTCTTTAAACTTAAACATAGTGAGAACTGAAAGGTCACAGTTGTTTGTAAGAAAATTAAACCACATGCTGACCTTCTGTCCTTAATGTCACCCATGTTTCATGTTGTTGCAAATGATTCTTCCTCTCTTCTGAATGTCAGTGAGATGTAGGGCGAGCTGCTAGTAATACTTTCTCTCCTAAAACAGCTGCTGTGGCAGAAAATGTGGTGAAGAATATGGATTCCATTTGTCATAATAAAGCAAAATGCCAAAAAAAACAAAAAAAGAGTTTCTCCAGGAAGACTGTAGAGCTGCAGCAGTTAGCCAATCATTAATTCAGAAGTCAATTGCCAGAAAAACCATCTGCAACTATTTTGATCATTTATGAATCATTTCAGTCATTTTTCATGCAAAAATGCTAAATATTTTCTTGTATTGCTTCTTAATTTTAAGGGCTTTCTGCTCTTTTTCATCTCATGCGATAGTGTGAAACAAACATGATTGGACAAAACATGCAATTTGAAGACATCATGTTGCATTCTGGGAAGTTGTAATGAGCATTTTTCAATATTTTTTTTACATACAATAGACAAAAGGATTAATCAAGCAAATGATCTGGAGATTCATCAGTAATTAAAAATAAACTGCAGGACCATCAGTAATTAATCCTTAGTAAATAATGATAAGTTGTTGGCTGAGAAGGCTGTATTGAATTTTCAAGAATTCTATCGTGACAAAAATGTTGTTTTCAATCAGTCAGCAAACTTATCTATAGATACCTCCCCAAAAAGTTAAAAGTATAAAAATAGGTGGGTTATTTCATCAACTTTGCATTATTTCTCACTTTGTTTCCAGTAATGTTTATGTATTCAAAATTGCCTCTTCAGTCACCACTCACTGTCAATCAGACAGTGTAGTGAAGCAATCAAAGTCTGCTATATATGAGGCCTTTCTGATTATTTTGCGGTATACCCATAAGCCTTTGTTATCAGTTGTAATTTTGAAGAAAATACTAGGATATATAAGTCTGTGTGAATTTGGGAATAAAAATCGCCATATTTAAATTTGATTTCTATATTCATGATGTTTTGGTCGAGATCTAGAATCCAGTACTTTAATTTTTTTAGGATTAGTAAAATTTAGTTGCACTGTGGTAATACAGCAGTACGGTTACATAACTCTGTAAACACAAGACCCACACACATACAGTGTCCCCAGGGGGTTTCCGTAAAAATCAGGCTCAAGTATATGTTCACATTCTTCAAAAAGCTGTCTGATCCTTTACTCCCGGCCTGTTATCTGAAAGCCAGTTCAGAGGAAGGACAGAGTGTGGAGAGGCGAAGACAGGAGACATGATGGCAGAGGGGGGGAGTGAGGGAGGTGGGGGGGCGGCCTTTCATCCTCTCAGATAAAGAGAAGAGCTGGATTGGCGGCTATCACACTTTTAATTGGACCTCATCTCTCTGCCTCGCGGGGCGTTGGAAGTGGACGACAGGAATGTGCCAGCTGGCACCGAAACCATCTACATCCCTGGTGTATTCTTGTTATCAGCCACCCACAATCTCTATCTCTCTGTCCTTCTCACTCCCTCTCTCTCTTTCCCTCGTTCACACCCTCCAGGCTTGGTTTTGCCTCCACTTCCTTTCTCCACCTCCCTCCCTCCCTTTTGTTTCTCTCTCCTTGTGTTCCCTCATGTATACCTGGCATATTGCTTTCTTTCTTCCTCTCTTTGTTATCCATCTCAACCTCTTACTTTGCTTCCCCTCCCTACATCTCTCTCTCTCTCTCTC
>NW_023339663.1:24234330-24280129 GCF_004916995.1 Morone saxatilis | reverse complement strand
TCTCTGTCTCTCTCTCTCTCCCAATCTCTCTATATCTTTATCCTCTCCCCTGTCTGCATTCTCCCGTGTCTTCCCTTTCTCTCTATAATAGCCTGTGAAAGGATTCCTTGGATTCTTGTGTGTTTTTCCGGCTTGCTCACTGTTCCCCTGCTCTTATTGGCCTGTCACAGACCTACATACACACATATAGTATATATATATCTATGCATATAGTGTGTATACCCAGACAGCCAAAGGCCTCCTTCTGCCAATCACTACATCCACAGTGATTTATGCCTGTCAGTCACATGTATGCAGTGAAACAAAGATGGTATTTACAATGGTGTATCAACACGGTGAAAGCATTTTCAGCTACAGTGCCCCTTTTATATTTTTACTCTGTGATTACACCCTTCTGTGTTAATTACATATGAGCAAGATCTCGATTTATCCAGTACCATTGTGTACTAAAAGTGCTTTAAACAAGCAGTACAAATTATGCAACATTCATTCAAGTTGTCTTTACTGTTCTTTTTAAATGCTGATATAGAAAACACTGTACATAATAACAGATGATATAGCTCAAGGCTATTGTGTGTGGTTCTGTATTTACATGTTTGAATAGAGGGTGGAAGTGTCAGCTGAATATCATGTAATGGAGCTGACCATGCTTCACCATGCTTCCCCCTGGTGGTTGTTTTGGTAATTTACACTCTGTGGTCAGTTTGCCGTGCTGCAGTTGTATAACAATAGGGAGTAGCTTCTTCTATTGCTGTTTTATTAATTTGGTGGTCACACAGAGGTTTGATGATATCAGCTGTCTGTTAGGAAGACACTGATTCACATTTTCTACGTTTTTTCTGTCTCTCAAATTTGGAGTTAAGATGACGTAACAGAATATCACCAAAAAGGGACATCTGCATTCTGCATTGAACCCTCTGCTGCTGGTTCCCACAATAAATGCTCCAGACCTTCAGACCTTCACACCTCCCAGCATAGGACCTACTCTGGAGCACTATTCAGATGCCATACACATACTGTCAGCAGATGTTTACTCATTTCAACTGACTGATCCAGTCATCTCAGTGAATTGTGTTTATTTTATTCATGGTTGTGTGTTGTGTGTAAAATGAGTTTTCTCTAAACAATCTGTATCAGATGGAAATGAGAGATCCTGTTTATGATTCTGATTCTCTTTCTCAGTGATGCATGTTGATGAAAGTTCTCTCGTGCTTTTTCTGTTTGGTGAAGGCAAACACCACTGCTATCCCGTACATGTTAAATAGATGGAGCCCCCTCACATCAAGTCTTCCAACATAGCCTGAATCTTCTTTTCCTCATTACCTTCCTGTTCTTTTTTGAGAGTGGGAAACAGCAGCCTTTTGTTTTACAAATCAAAAGCTTGTATACAGACTCAACCTTCCAATTTAACCTTTGAACATCAGTCAGATAGTAAGATGGTAGAATGAAGGTGAACTTTTAGAGGATACATTTAAAAACTAGAACTTTTTAAGGATGAAACCCCTTATAAAATGACAACCTGGATCTTTTAGTATTCTATATCTCTTATTTTTCCAACACTTAAACATGTTTACTTTTGTTTTTATGTTTTGAAAATGCATTGAATCCTCTCTAACTCTGTCCACAGCATTACACCAAAGATGCCGATGGCCTTTGCACCAGGCTGATTAAACCCAAGTTAATGGAGGGAACAGTGGCAGCGCAAGACGAGTTCTCCAGGAGTAAGGACACACCAAGCTCATTACACTGCTCTACAGGGACACTGGCACCAAAGCACCCTGGGACATTATTGTGCTTGTGTTTATATACTGTCACTTAAACCTTACAGGCGTAAAGTCTGTGGCACATGCACAGTATGCAGACAAGGCCTGCATCCCATTAAAGAGTCTTCTATCATCTTAGTACTAATAGCATTAATCAACAGAGGGTAATTCATCTTTGTGTGTCTGGGGACGAGGGCTGGGCTGGCCAGTTCTCAAGGTCAATCTGAGTCTTCCTCCACCTCTGCCTCTCTTCATGTACCCATCTGACCCGGCTAATTCTTACACCAGAAAACTGGGGAGAGCTAAATGTTTGAAATAAATTAACACTTCTCCTCCCAAATGAGAGATACATCATCCCGAAAGTATAATTCTGACCAAAAGATATATGTGAAACTTTTTATTAATAGTTACGTAGTTCTGTTTCTTTAATGTCAACAATTTACCCTCAATTTCATATAAATGTGTTATATGTGTGATAACAATATACATCTTTTATCACCCTTTTCTCTGGGTGATTTACGATAATGTAATTAAACTTACAGCATGATTGTCGTCGACTGTGAAGTCTGCTAAGTGTTCTCTGTCTTCTCTTGGTAGGCGGCTGGGCCTTGAACAGGAAAGAGCTGAAACTCCTGCAGACCATTGGCAAAGGGGAGTTTGGAGGTGAGGAATTGATTTCACAAGGATCTCTGCATCATTTAACTTCATAGATCAGAGCCAACAGAGACCATGGTGGCTTTGAGTATTGTGCTAAAACTTCACATTGTCTGTGTCATTGTCAGATGTGATGGTAGGAGACTACAGAGGGACCAAGGTGGCGGTCAAGTGTATCAAAAATGACGCCACAGCGCAGGCTTTCATCGCAGAGGCCTCAGTCATGACGTAAGATCCTCCAACTATTGCTCTGTCCTTCATGCTACCTGTAAAATATACGAGTGTGTGTACACGGACACACCGTTCTCGTTTAAATAAAATATATTTTTCTATCACATGCAGTTTTTTTCCATTAGATCTTTCAAGAAAAAGACACACAGAAGACACCATAATATTTTCCAGCATGCTAACATGTTTCTGTTTTGTTCTGTTTTGTACAGGCAACTGAGGCACAACAACCTGGTGCAGTTGCTAGGGGTAATTGTCGAGGAGAGGGGCAGTCTCTACATTGTCACAGAGTACATGGCTAAGGTCTGTCACACAAGTTTTCTTCAGTCTCCTCTCATGGAAAACTATTCAACCTTTTTGGTAGAATTAGCATGTTTAAAAAACCTGTGGGAACAGTGTTATAGTTGTAGTGACATAGTTTAAAACATTGCATTTTGTTTGTTTAATCTGCACAAAAACCAAAGCCATTATATTGGGAATATTTACTGGACTGTTCCTTGGCTTCCTATAGTCTTATCTTTAGCATTAGAGATACTGGTAGGTACATTTCTGTCATAATTCGACAGAGCCAAGCTAGATGTTTTCATCTGTTTCCAGTTTTATGCTAAGCTAAGCTAATGAACTGCTGGCAGTAGCTTCATATTTACTTTACTGTACTTCAGTGATATCGGTGTTCTCATCTAAGTCTGTGCCAGAAAGCAACTAAGCCTATTTCTAAAACATGTGGAACTATTCCTTTTATTATCATATAAAGAAGAAATTACTACTAATCCACCTAATATATATAGTATAATCTATTGCCTACATAACTTATTAAAAATAATTAATAACAAGTAACAGATAATATAGAAAAGACATGATATTTGGATGACAAAACTGTCACTCAGTCCTGTTTGGAACCATCACAAAGTTTGAATTCGAAATTAATTGCTGTAAAAACATATTTGTAACATAGTGTGGTCCCATGTTGCTCAGTTGAGAATACATCATTACTTGTTCTTCACTAGAAGCGTCCATACTACAAATTCTCCCGGTCCTCCACATGTTGTGTTAATAATAATCTGTACTGTGTCACACAGGGCAGTCTAGTGGACTACCTGCGCTCTCGAGGACGGACCGTGCTCGGTGGAGACTGCTTACTCAAGTTCTCACTGTGAGTCCTCTTCATCTCTGTTCAAGCACTTATTACAACTGTAAAAAAAGGCAAATGTTTAATCAGCACAGCTCAGGGTCTAGAGCTAAACTGCTGCTCTTTAGTTGTCAGGATCTGAAGAGAATTTCAAAAGAACTGTATCACACACTTGACTGGGAACACAAAAGAACCAATTGTTTACACAAGCAACCATCCTGCAGGTTGTTTGCAATGATAAATGGCTTCTTTATCTGCAAGTCAAGTGCCTTTATTTATTTTTTTAATTTAAGAGTCATTTAGCTGATGCTGTAACCCAGCACAACTTGAAATGAGTGCAGCCATTACATAAGTGTGAACACTCAGATCAGCAGGCATAAATACACATGCATCTGCAAGTACTTATTTCATGATTCAGTGAACTTGTTAGAGTGCCGGGGATTAGAGTTTAACTGCATGAACATAAAGCAAGTAGAGCAGGAAATATATTGTCTGTTTGTGTAATGTATTGTGCAGTATTTTCTCATGTAGCCTGTGTGTTTTCTCTACTACCTTCGCCATCATTTTTGCATTCATTATTTTAGCACACCTGTAGGTTGTCATTACTTTAGTCAAGCAGTCCTCACTCATCATCTCTGCTGTCTCACTGTGTCACCCAGTGATGTGTGTGAAGCCATGGAGTACCTGGAGGCCAACAACTTCGTCCACAGAGACCTGGCAGCTCGTAACGTGCTGGTGTCCGACGACAACATCGCCAAGGTCAGCGACTTCGGCCTCACTAAGGAGGCCTCCTCCATACAGGACACTGCCAAGCTGCCTGTCAAATGGACCTCCCCCGAAGCACTAAGAGAGAAGGTGAGAGGGGAAGACAAGAGGTGGTCACACACCTGTGCTGATGTGTTCTTGCGTTCTTGGCATTTGTTTTCACCGGTTTGACTCCTCTGATATCACATTAATCAAGAAAAACCAAACATTGGGCTTCACCAAACTCGGTTAACTGCACAAACATGTTGTAAATGTTTCCGCTTGATAATAAAAGCCATGTGTGCAGAAGTACAGTAGGTGCACATTCATGAGATTTCATCATTAGCATACTCAAGAAAAAACAGCTGTCAGTAAATTGGAAAGCTGTGATGCTGGTGACATTTCATTTATTAGTTGTTTTCATTATCATATTTAAACTCTAAATTCATTCAGATTAATGCGTTTTGATTCTCAAGTCAAACAAGTGTTCTCCATCCCCTGGCAGACTCTGTACTCGACAGGTCTGGACAACTCAGGAATTTCATTCATTGAGAAAATACGAAAAAATTGGCAAATGAAACACTATCTCTGAAACGTACAGTATATCATTTCTGCAGCTAGGGGTCTCCCACATCGAAAAATAACAAAAGACAAAGTTTGATGACGTTGTAAAGTAGTGTGGGATCATGGAAGTTGTTGTCTCCACCACCATAGCCGTTATTGCAGTCAGCTTCCCCAAATTAGGATTCCTTCAGTGTTCATCGTTCAGGAGTTTTCTACCAGGAGCCCACATCTCTGCAGAGGTCTCCTCCTGCATGAGGCCCAGGCTTTGTATAGACAGCTCAGACAGCTTTTATCCAATCTTATACTCCTGGAACTTGTCAACCAGTTCAGATGCACTGGAATCCAGTTCAGGACTTTGGGCTTTGTTAGATAGCAGCCGTTTAACTAAGAGGCAGCATGCTGCTCCTCCATTTTCTTCTCCTAATCTGCATGTACACACTTCTTGGAGCAGATGCTTACAAGGAACTTCAACTCACAGAATACATTTGGTGATGCATTTGATTTTTTTTAATATTGGATATTATTGGATATAATATTGGAATATAGAATTGTGGTTATTGTCCTATTATTCATGTGTCCTCACTTGAACTCCTGAAACAGCACTAAAACAAACAGACCGAGACCCAGTTTAGATAGAGGAAGCTCTTTACTTACCTTTTCTTTGATGTGTGAACTGTCCCCCCCTCTTTTTTTCTTTTTTGTCCAACAGAGATTTTCCACCAAGTCGGACGTCTGGAGTTATGGAATCCTACTTTGGGAGATCTACTCTTTTGGGCGCGTGCCTTACCCTAGAATTGTAAGTGCCCGATCACCAGATTTCTGTGAATGTCACCAAGGTTCAAGGTGTACCAGCAGATGGCAGGCTTCATTGCTGGGACCAGTATTTATTTATTTGTTATTTTTGTACAGCATTAGTGGAATGTCTTGACCTCAAAATAATTAGATTTGTGCCATTAGACTGCTGGAGCAGGTGATGAAAATGTGACCCAATATGTACTGTACAGTATGAATTCAATTATTTCTGCGTGCCTCACCACTCCTCTTGGCTCACATTGTCAGCTGTATCGGCTGAATATCGACCAGCATCATGCAATCCATGTCAACGTTGCTCTGTCTCTGTCTCTCAGCCATTGAAAGAGGTGGTGCCCCGCGTAGAGAAGGGATACAAGATGGACGCCCCAGACGGCTGCCCGCCCGTGGTTTACGACCTGATGAAGCAGTGCTGGACCCTGGACTCCGCGGTGCGGCCCTCCTTCCGCATGCTGAGGGAGAAGCTGCAGCATATCAGAGCCAAGGAGCTCTACCTGTGAAGAGGAAGCCCACGGGGGGCGAAGAGGGGAGAAGAGGGGGGCGGCGACAGACAGCCCAGCACAGCTGTAAAATAGGAGGAAGGGGAGAAGAGGAGGGACCACAGCACCTTCCTCCTGCCTGCCCAGCTTGTTGATCTGTGGGACTGCCATACGGTGCCCCCTCCCCTGACCTCAGACGTCCGCCAGCTGCCCTCTGCTTCCATACAAGGACTGTTTTCCTGTTTGTGTTGTATAGCTTTTGCCAGACAGACTCCTCCTCTCTCGATGGGCCACTGCTCTTTCCTCCTTCTATACCTGCCGCTGCTCACCTGCTCTCTTTGTCTCCTTTCTCTTGGTCCAACTTTCTCTTCTTCCTCTACCTTGAAGATCCCATTTCTTTCTTATTGTTTTCCTCCCCTCCTCCTCTCCTCCTCCTCCTCTCCCGAACATGGCATTAACTGGAGGGGAGGCTGGCCTTTTCCTCCACGTTTGTCAGGTGCTTTCTTCTTCCCCTTACCTCTCCATCATTCCTGGATCTCTGTATCACCGCGTGGCTCTGCATGAATTCAGCCCAGCTCTCTGTCATTCCATCCTTTCTCCTATCCCTCCCTCCCCCTCCCTCCCTTCCTTCCTCCCTCCTCTCGGTGTGGTGTCAGGTGTGGGGCCTTCGCTCTGTGCCAAAGTGCCTCCAGTCTACAGAGCTCCAGACTTCACTCCAGCACTTTCGATTGGACTGTTGTGGTTTCTTTTTTTAATTACTTTTTTTAAGGAATCTTTTTTATTGCTTTTGTTTTTTTTCAGGGAGGTTATCAAACCGTTTTTTAGTGCTGTCTCCCCCACCTCTACCATCACCCTATCAGACTGTTGTTTTTTTTTGTTTTGTTTTTTTTGTTTGTTTTTTTGTTTTTTTCAAGTGTCCATGAAGAGAGCATGAACAGGAAGAGAGAGGATTTGGGGTCCAGTATCATGTTTGTCCTCCAACTAATACTGCCCGGAGGAGTGGGAGGTGGTGTGGGGCGGGGCAGAACAATAACCGGAGAAGGGGGAGAAGCAGTTCACAAACATGGTTGATTCATCATACGTGGGCTTGTTTTTATATCAAAATATATTTAAAGGATAAAAAAAAAAAAAGAACAGGGAAAAAACTGACTGGGACGAAGAGTTAAAAAAAAAAGAGGACTTTGAGAAGCCAGGAGTCTCTTGGCGTTAGGAATGTTCAGTGTATCTGTGAACGCTGGGGTCGGGGTGGTGCATGCTGTGTGTGAGAGGCCTTGGGTTCAACTGTCAGTGCTTTCAATGTTCATTGTTTTATTATGCTATCATGATTATGAATAAATCATTCCAACTGAACAGCGTGAAAACACCTGCATCATTATATCAGCGTGCACGAGAGTGAGAGAGAGTGTTAGGGTATGGAGTGTGGTCATACGGGATCCAAATGCACATTGTTCATAGTCCTTAGTGGAAATATTACATGGCCTTTTTATTCCACATTTGGAAGTACCTGAACTCATCCTTTTAAGAGCTTTGCTCAAGGGAACTTGGACAGTAATAAGTTGAGAAAGAGGGGTGAGACTGTAAGCCAAAACTCAAACCACAACATGACAAATATCACTTATTTTTAACTATGTTTTCAGTGACTGGTTTTTTGGTACTTTTATGTCAGTACCTCTCTAAGTGTCTGCATTCATCAGTGTGTTGCAAGAGAAATGTGAGGGCTTTTATAGGCTGGAAAATAGTTTTTATTTAATCTTTCATCACAACTATTTTCTCAACAGGTTTTGCTGTATTAGTTGTAAATGCTGACTCATTTTTAGCCTCCCTGGCCCCTTGAATCACATCAAACAAACTGAAAAGAGAAAACTGTTCTTTGATTTAACTATTAAGCACTGCGTGACGAGGTTCACGAGACAAAATGACTGTGAACCGATGAAAGAAGTGTGTCTTGTGTCTGTCTCAAAGCCCAATCTCTTCACAGATGTACAGCTATAAATAATCTTCCTGTGAGACTCCTTTTGATAGCAGAAGTGCTATGAACAGGTGGTGAAGTGTCAGCACTGTGAAGGAGTGTTAGAGTTCTGTCAACTGAGCAGTTCCCAGCGGTTAACAAGAAGCTGGCTTCATTGTGCCGCCTCTGCTCGTTGGAGAGTGCCCGCTTGCCCCCAGTGTCGTGACTTACGTGGTGGGATGAGACTGCGATCCTTTTCGTCTCTCAGAATTTGTGTCAACATGTGTCTTGTGTTTCCACTCTTAACTCTTAAATCTCATCTTCTTTTGGGCTTTGATCAAACCTCCTCGCTGTTTGGGATGTAATTTAATGCGATTCCCATGGATTATAATGACAGTGACCAGGCGGTAACAATGGGCCTGTTACGTAAGCAAGGCAGTTTGTGCTCATGGCCAAGACTGTGATGCTGTCAGGGACTATCACGCCAGCTCCTCTTTTACCATCCTGCCACGGCCGCACGAGACAGGCCTGCTGCAGAGCCCCCCCAGTTTGTCTCTTCGGCTCAGTGGCAAAAAGCACAGCTCATTAACAGATTGAGGGAACATTTCTGTATGTCGCCTGACTGCCAGAAGTCACCACTGGGAGGCATCATATAATCTGAGTTCCCAAGAGAGCTGACGACGTGCAAAACAGAGCTTTACTCTCAGATTAAATTGCGTTTTGGAAGACAGACATTACATTTGGAGATGTGCAAATTCCACTGAAAAGGTCAAAGATCAGAAGCAGCAGCGTCCTTTTAATGACATTCAGTGCCTTGTTCAAGAACGTTTTCTCAAAACACAGTAGCTACTGTTGAGACAGTCCTGTGATCCTCCCACCTCCAGATCGTCTTCCTGCATATCACCATATCCTATTCTGCATTTTCACATTCCCAACACAGTAAACTGTTTTAGTTTAATGAAATATGATGAATTACAACAATGTATTTTAAAATGTAAAGCCCAACTTGAGGTATCACTATGACGAGAGCTTGTGATGACAGGAGTGAGAGTTAATGCAGAGCTCTCCCGTCTGGATGCCTTGGTCTTCTGTTCACACTTAAGTAATCCTGACAGCCACGCAGCTCCACGTTCTTAGCGGGCACACACAGGAGGATTGATGTGTTAATCAGCTTTCGATAAGTTATGGATCTGTGCTACTGACGCCAGCCAGGCACACTCACCGGCATCAAATTAGCCCCTGAATTAATCTGATTACGCCGACACAATTTTTTTGGGGCGAGTCCGAGGAAGGTGCTGAGGGCTGCACATGTTTTTGTGGCATTGGCATGTGCATTATTCTCCTGTGTGTCAAGCTGGGTCGGACAGATTTACATGTGTGACAGAATGAGGGTGAGGTAGTGTGAGGTGGGGGGGTTACAGGTCTTACTTATTTTCTTACTTCCCGTCAGCCTTGGCTTCGTGTGCTGTTGCTGGGTTACATGATGGCAGATTTCTTGAAGCCACATGACTCACCAGGAAGACACACTCTCAATCTGTGTGCTGTCTCCGGCCCGGATCACTGGGCATTAGCGGTTAGATTTATATTCTGATTCTGGTTTATATTTGCACATGTGGATCACTTCCATCTAGAAACTAACCAGTAAAATCAGTCACTTACACTGAAGCGACTGGAGGTTGCATTTGATCAAGGGCACCTCAGCACACGATGACAAGAGTAATTTTGACACTTTCCCAGAGTTCCCAGGCTTTTAACGCCACTATGTGAATCCATTAAACCACTGCTTGTTTTCACACCCACGCTAGGTACTTGACTGAATAAAAGCATTTAATGTTTTTTTTTTTCAGTTTAGCATAACAGTAGTTATGTTAATTTATCAGTTGTTTGCTTTTTCTGGAACCTGAACCAGTGAAATCTCATCCCTCATCTCAAAAAGAGAAACTGGGACTAAAGGAATAGTTTAACATTTTGGCAAAGCACTCATTCGCTTACTGAGAGTTAGACGAGAAGATCGATACCACCTCTAACAAATGGGATATTGATCTTCTCATCTAATTCTGGGCAAGAAAGCGAATAAGTGCTTTTGTTAAACTATTCAACATTTCAGTGACGCAGGAGATTGCAGGGGAGAAAGTCTGAATACCCCTGAATTACTGACACTGAGAGCTTTGTTTATACAGCTCCAGCACTGTCATTGAGTGAGTGTGGGAGTTCTCCATTTTCAGCCTGTCTTAGTGACAAGGAGCGAGCTGACAGGAGATGAGGGAAATGATATTGACATTATCAGGCCAACGTGAGGCTGGCTGTGTCAAATGTGCACGTAGGCTCAGTGACAGAGATCTTTTCACATGGACACATCACTTGGTCACATCACATGTCTTCTTCTGTCTGGACTTGCCACTTTGCCGAACAGCCGAAAACTGCCGCTCCCTGTTGCAATTAGCTTCTATTTGGGGACATTCACACAGACAGGGTTGTTAGCCTTTCAGACATGGGTACCACTTTTTTTTTTGTCCTTGTGTGGGACACTGCATTCAGGCCCTTGTGCTGTTTTAGCAGCCTGAATTACTCCCGTTAGCCATAGGCAGCATATGGAGAATATTCTACTTGCATGCTCTATTTACTCTGATACAGCGTCAGTTGTGAATGCCACGTACATTTGGATGTTCTAATTCTCAGTTGCAGCGACAGCTCAGTGTATTTTTCATGTCCGACTGCAGGAGGCATGACCTCGTACACAGAGCTGCTCATCAGCACAGCGACGATCCACAGACTTCAAGACAAAAGGGAGCATGACCCCAGACGTCAGTCGGAGTGCGTCATCGGGACATCCTGTGCTGAAGAAACAGATCTTCAGCTATGAATTACATGCAGGCATGGCTTACTCATGTTTTATATGAATATTGTATTTTACATATGGTACATACTGTACAGCACAAACATATTGAATTAAACCCCTTACAGGAAAGGTTTCTTCCTGTAAGAACTTTTTTTCAGTCTATCTGCAAACAACATCCACATACCCATGTGTACTGTACAATGTATGTCATTTTTTGTAAAAGTCCACAGTCCTCATTCTGTGTTTGGTGGCTTTTTGCCTTTATTCGATAGGACAGCTCAAGAGAGACAGGAAAGGGGTAGAGAGAGAGGGGACGACACTCAGACAAGGACCACAGGTCAGACTTAAACCCCTGCCGACTGCAGCAAGGTCTCAGCCTTGGTAGATGGGGTGCGAGCTGTACCAGTTGAGATACCAGGGCGCCCCAATTATTGTCTTTTTAGTACAAAATTCCCTCTTTGTATTTTCATGGACTGGTTCCTTGCTGAGCTGCAGTGGAACTATAGTGACAAAAAATGCGTGGAAGATACCCACCCATCAATATCCACAACAAGTCCCTCCCAAGCTTTCTGTTTGTACAGGAAAAACTTAAATATGCAAAAGCAAATAGAATAATATAAATAAATAAAATGTCTGTATACAATTTTGTGTGAAAGATATTTCACCCTCGAACCAAATGGCGGACTGGCCTACAGGCTGATGTTGCCGTGCACAGAGCCACGCTTCTTTTCAAGGTGATGCAAGAGACATGAGCTGACAACAACTGACTCACATATAGAAACTCAGAATCACATTATCACAGTAGAGTGACAATAAGAAACTTCCATTGTCCTCACTCTCTGATCTCCATTTTAACAGCATTGAACAGCAGCAGCCTGTATTAATAATGTTTGAGGTTGAATCTGCTTTTCCAGTCTTGAAGTTGTCCTGCTGCTAATCAAAACTGGAGCTGGGAGCTACATGGTGTTTTTGGGAACTCTGTGCTGGAGACAGACAACACACAAGGACCGGTTCTGACAGTGGATCTGGCGGATGAGAGCGCCGCAGTGATGACAGACTAATGTGAACCAGTATGTGTCCCGCCTATCGGCCCACCCTCATTGTGTCTCACTCTGAGAGTCGGTGATGGTTCACAGACAGAGGGAGGCTGGAGAAGGAGGATAACGACCACAACAAAGGCGAGCCTTGTCCGCTGAGCTGCACGTAAACAGTCCCTGCTGCCTGTGATGTAACGCCGGCCTGCTTTCTGAACTTCCTCTTTAAATAACCCAATAGCTGCCCTGCAGTGTTGGCTGACATGTTCATTTGACTTTGTGAAATATCAAGGTTCCCCGAGTCGCAGAGAACATGTTTTCTGCACCGCTTGTCAGCATGAATTTGCATTTTGCTCTTGACATTTCACCTCCCCCTGCCCCGGGCCCCCAGCCTGCTGGTTGCCAGCGGGGGGGAACTGTGCCAACACACATCCCAATAAGGAGAGGGTGAAGGGCCCCGCGGCCCCTGGGAGCCTCCATTATGATACCAGTCCACTCCACGTAGCAACTTTCCTACCTACATTATCCACCAGACTGTCTAAAAAATTCAGACAACAGAATCATATGAGAGGAAGATTTCAGCTACGCCAGGAAACACTATAACAACAGCAGCACCAAAGAAGAATGTAAAAACAGACAATGTAAGTATTAAAGATGCTTTCTTTAAACAACAGTTTTAAGTTAACAAAGGCTCAATTTGTGAGTAATGTGGAAGGGTTTGCTCAAAGTGAAAAATCAACTGAATTATCTCTCAGGTGTGCAGTTCCCCTCAGCCCTACAGAGCTTTATTTTGAACTCATTATTTTGGTTTCACAGTTCGCAACTTTAATGTTTTGGTCGCCGCCTACAGTCATGTGAGGGGAAGGAAGCAGAGGGGAAGTAATTTTGATTTGCCGCCCACGTGAACCCAAAGATTTTGCTCTGCCACCATGCTGAACTTTTAGGCAGTAACCAAATCAAATAGAAGGGGGCAGACATCGCCGGGGCAGAAAGAAGATAGGGAGGAATGATGGAGGAGCTGATAATGGTGGTGTCTGAATCAAGCCCTTAGGAAGAGCGATGGGCTTTGAAGCTAATTTAGCATTGTGGCCAACACTGACATATATATGTCATGTATATAATATGGTGGCCAAACCATGTAATTACAGCAGTGACATCTGTCATGTGCTGCACACGGGCCGAAATGACCTTTTCCCATATGCTTACAGTGGTAATATACAATAGCTGTAAAATAGAGTGAGCCTCACAACCCCCACAAAATGGATGTTTCATTATCCGAAATATACCCATTTGGGTCAGTAATGTTTGGAAAGTCTAGAAGAAACACACGATTAAATAATTTTATCCCCAAATTAACAGAGGGCTAAACCAGAAGTTAGCCATCTCAGCCATAGATATAAAAGCGTAGAAACCGCCTTCTTGATTTGACGTGTGGCCACCATACTGGGGAGGTCAAGAGCTGCTAGTTGAAGATGCTGAGAGATACAGACTTCATTACAAAGAGTAAATCTCTTAATTCTGAATCGATTTTCATGAAATTTTGTGTTATAAACATGAAAAATTTAACCTGATACTGGTTATTTGTGAAAATGAATTCAGTCTCGGGGCAGGTCTAATCAGCTCTGTGAAAAGATAGTCAAGAGTCACACTTGGAAAGATGCCACAGAAATGTGCTCATGTGTTCTGGCTGTTCATATTTTTTGGCATAGAACTGCTCTGTAACTGAATTCATTAATTGATTAAGTAACCAGTATCATGTTTATAACAAACCAAATTTCATGAAAATCAGTCAAATTAACGGGAATCTCTCAGTATTGATAACTAGCAGATCTTGACCTTGGCATCAGTCATAACTCGTAATATGACGTTATATATGGCACTGGGCAAACACGCAAGCTAGCCTTATTATGTCAAGTATCAACGTTAAAAAAACAAGATAAAATATACTGATGAAATGAAAAGCAACAATAAAGCAACAATCCACTCTGGTCGGGTTGGTAAACATGAACAGACTGACTGCAGTTTACTTATGTCACCTCATAGGATTTCTGGGTTTTGAAGTTCAAATAGTTTTCAGGGATGTCTCGTTGCCATTTGGAGACGCTGGTGTGCAAAGTTTGTTGGTTCAGCTTGAAAGAATCATCTCTCCTGACATGCCTGGCAGATGATGTGAGGTTTGATGAATCCTTGCTGTATGAGTCAGAGCAACAGTCTGACACTGAGGACTCGTCATGCTTCGTGCTGTCATTCAGAAGTAGGAGTTTGTTGTCGCTTTTTATAGACGAGCAGCAGGCTGGTTGGCAGGCTGCCTGAGCAGACAATGTCGTTGTGTACCATTTATAGCAGAGTGTTAAACTTTACACAACACCTCATCATACCAGAATCTAGTAAGTATATACAGCACTAATTACTTGCAAGTATAAATTCACATATAGAATATAATCACAGTTATCTCTAAAAAGCAAACATACAAGAATTTACTGTAGCCCCAAAGAGTTGCACTGTTGCCAAGTTACACTATCCATACTGACATCCATGGTGTGACAGTAGTAGAGATGTAATGATAAACTGAGGAGGAGGAGACGTCTGAACAGTTCCTATCTCAGAAATTAAAATGAATGTTCTGTCTTTCGGGTTTTCCACCCTCACAAATGACCCAGGCTTTGTTTCGGCGACTTCACGAGCATCCACAGAGGACAGACTATAAACTGTTGTGACACATGAGGAGCTGCAGCCAACCGTGAGTAATGTTAAGGTTCACAAAATGCCTTGGAGACTGCAAATAAAACCGTGCAGTCAATGTTCACAGCTACAGTCTTGGATATTTATTTATTTATTTATTTTTTTGTAATTTAAGGAATGCCTTTGGGTCAGGGAGCACAAACTCACTCCTGCAGGAATATATACAAAATCATTCTGGGCTGGATTATTTCAAAGGCTGGCACAAAGTCTTGCATGGTTATAAAAAGCATTAGCTCTCATAAAAAAAATATTATTTGTTAACTTTGGCCCCAAGATTGATTTTCCTTTGTTTATGAGTACAAATTTATGCAAAACAACATTTTAAAGAAGAGGCCACTGGCTCTGTGGGCACCCAAAACCCCCTCCCTTTGCCAACACAGTGCCCCCGTGCACCCATTGGGGGGGACCACACACACCGTCTGAGCTTTACTCCTGCAGCCTGGCACGGAGGGCAGGGGGAGGAGAGACACAGATGAGGGCTGAAAGCCTGCGCAGGGTTGTTAGCCAGACCCTCCTAGAAACACAGGAGCTAATGAATGCAGCCAGAAGTCAGTGTGTGGCTCAGCAGCTGCAGCTCCACAGCACACACTACCTCACTGAAGCTGCTCTGAAGAGGAAAATAAAAGGAAAAAGAGGCAGGAATGGCTCACCAAGTACAACAAATGAACAGGAATCTGTCTTTGACATTACAAGGAGACCATTATTCCACATGTACAGGCGGGAAAATGTCTCCAAATAGCTCTGTGTGTGTTCCTGTGTTTTCTGCTGTGTGTGAGTGATGTAACAGCCTCTCTCTACCGTGGGCAGGAATGACTCCAGGCTGCTCCGAGCACATTCACATTAATTAAGTTGATGCATCGTGGCAACTCACATGTGAACAGACATGTATAATCACATAGCCGCAGCTAAGCAAGCTGTTAGCGAGCGCACATGTTCTCCATGATCGCCAAACAGAAGGCAATATACAGTAGGTTTTTGTTGAGGAGTGTATGAAAGCTTGTGTTAATATGGATGGCTCTGTCGCGTCCTGTAGGTTCTAACATGGACTACACTCTGGGCGGTGCTTGACCCTTTCTCTTTGTCCCTTTGTGCTCTCAATTTAACGGATCACTGCGTCGGAGGCTTATAATGGTTGATGTTTTTCTGCACTGCATGATTTGTGGGCCTTATACATCTTTTTTGTTTTATTAGGGGGTGCTTTGTATGGAAACTGTGATAATGTGATCATTAAAAAGCAGCTATTTAAAGTCATGTTGTTGATCATCACAGCGTGCTAACACAACTGTCTTCTGTGTGTGCTAGACGTTGCATAATAGCCTGATTATGGCCATCCTCATTACTTTCTGAAATATAATGATTATGATTTTCAACTGTAATTGTTGTACAACATTTTGAGAATCTTCTATTCACTCAAGGATATTTACACCTAGATAGTTTGCGAGTTAGTTCACCAGAATTCAAGTCAACAAGATTTAAATGGACATCTGTATCTAAATGACAATTTAACTTTCCCTGATTAACTGAAATTAAACCAGTGAAAACATGTGCTGTAAACGGGATTTCTACCTGCAGGCATAATCTGGGTGCTAAACCTAAAGAGAAATGCAAGACTGTACACCCACAGAGGGCAGAATTTATGAATTTAGCTCAGCCCTGGACATCTGGGAGATAGGTGGGCATAAACACAGACCACAGGCACATGACATGACAGCTGGAAAACAGGTTTGAACCATTAATAAATCACAATGGGACAGAAGTGGAGATGAAAAGTTTGGACATGGGAGTATTGAGAGTGCCAGCCAATATAAAAAGGAAAAAAACTAATCTAAAGAGACAATTCATCCTGTAACTCTGGTTGTTGGCGCTATCAGAAACATTAGTGGTAAGAAGATTAAACCATGCTGCTTCCCAGGTCCAGTTTTATTGTTTCAGTTGACCACTGCCAATGGTCAACAGAGGGGTCAGGTTCAGCCGGCTCTTATCACTGAGTACATGGCTTAGCAAAAACTGTGAGCTGGAAGGAATCAACTACTGATCACTTCAAGCTGTTCTGGGGAAGCAGGCATCTTTTCAGGGCCTCTCCATATCAGCTCAGCTTCCACCCAAGCAGATCTGGAGTTAAGGCACTGACGGATGCTTCAGTCTGTGACACCCATAGGCCAGGCCTCAGATGATGCACCCTGGCACACAGCAGCCTCGGCACCACAAAGACAAAACATCACAGACTCAGTGTCAGTATGATGACAACCAGCTCACGGATCAGTGTCCCAAATTCCTCCTCCCTACCCTCTTCCCTCTCCCCTGCCTCACCCCTTGTGGGATTGAAGGATAAAATAGTAGCGCTGTTTATTTATGCTTTATTAGACAGTGACAGCTGGAGAAATTAACAGGAAAGGCAGGGGAGAGAGAAAGAGGGCATGACATGCAACAAAAGACCTGGACCATAATCAAACCTGGGTCACTGTGGTAGGGAATCAGTCTTGACACTTGTGGCACACGATCTACCAGGTGAGCTACCAGGGTGCCCGAAAGTGCTGGTTAATGTTGGCATTAAATTCACTCCCCTGAGTGACCCAGACAGGGTCCTTTGTCTACTCTCCTACTAGGCATAGACATACTGCATCGTAGTAGTATAGTGACGACCACCAACGCCCAGAAGCAGACTCTTATTCTGGACTTTATGTTCCTATTAATGCTCCTTCATGATAAGTAGTAGAATGAAAAAGATCCAATCAACTAATTCTACAAATGCATCAAATTTGATATCAATACGTTGTCAACCACACTTTAAAAACACTAAGTTTAGGTTTATTAAACAATCAAATCAAAGTTAATCATAAAATGGTTTATCACTGAAAACACCAGTGAATTATTCATTCAACCTTTTCACCTTCCATCAGTTCCTGCTGGAGTCTCAGTCAGTGATCTCGTAGATTAATTTCGATTCTAAAATTACAAATGTTATTGATGCCATTGCCACCGCTATAGTCTCTGGTAAGAAGAAAGCACCATGGTGAAATGCCACGCTGATAAACTTGAAAAGAGAGTGACGAAAAGCTGAATGCAGGTGGTGAAAAATAAATCTCCAGGTGCATTATGACATCTATAAAGAGAGACTTTGCATTTATATAATTCTGACATGTTTGCCAAAAACAATACTAATGCAGGTTCCTTCTTTGCTACTGTTGACAGGCTGACAAGCCTACTGTGTCAGTAGCCCCTGAACCTTAGTTCATGATGTCATGCAATGAATTTTCCTCTTTCCTTATTGACAAAATTCAGAAAATTAGACAAGCTGTCAAATCCTCCATAACTTCCTCTAACTAAGATAAAACTGAAATAACTGTCTTTGGACACAAACGATTAAAAATGTCAGTGCCCAACATTTACTATCATATAAAACATAGTCCTCACATTGGACAAGCATAAACCTCTAAAGGTTTGTCTTGTTTGTTTGAAAAATAACTACAATTAATTGTATGTCAAAATACTTGCTGATTAATTTTATGTCAATTGTTTCAAATCCACAGTATTGTATTACTTAGAATTGTCAAATCTAAAATTGTGTTTTGTGATTGGTGGGATGTGCAATTGGTTCAGCTGATAGTGACCTCAGTCCACTGATACACTTTACGTAAGAATTACAACCTTTGTTGTTCATGCAGCCTGAGGCCAATTTTACGCCACTCCTTATTCTTGTAGCCAGTCTGCTGCGGATTATTCCTGCTACAACGGTGACATTTTGGTCAAGTGAGTTAAGAGTCAAGAGTTTATTCCTGCTCAGCTGGCTGTATTAATGAACTACTATCCAATTATCATATTATTCCACTGAGTCATTGAGGTGCAAAACCCCCAAATGGGATAAAATGTAGATCATACAGTGGATTTTGATGATGGTGACTAACTCACTTGACTGCGCCTTCACTGGCATTAGATTTGCATTAGCTGTGTGTTTAGCCTGGTCTGTGCTTCAATATTTCCCCACTCCGCTGAGACTTGGCTTCAAAGGCTCGCCTCCTGCCTCAGTCCAAGCTGGATTACTCATCAGCCCCCACACACAGACGTGGGCAGCAACGTTGTGCATGACTCACGTGGCTCCCAAGAACGTTCATTTTAACTCTGCATTGGCTAGAAGAGATGATTAGTTGTGGCCAGTGTGTAAACTTGGGGGAAGATGTAAGACATTTGTGGCACACAAAGGGCTCCAGAGTCGCCCCTGGAGAAATTTCAAGGCGATGCACTTTACCTACATTCAAATTAGCCATTTTATTTCTATTCATTTCAAACATGTGATTATTTTATTGCAAAATGCTTGTCTTAAAACACATCATGAACATTTCTCTAGCATGTCTGCTAGAAATGTAAAAGCTTATATCTACTGGCTACAGGTTGAATCACTATTGTGGTACATTACATTACTGCACTGAATAAATATTTATTTATATGAAACTGTTGCAAGTTTTTTACTTCAGCCATCAAACTGTGTTGCCCTTTGTGTCTTTGGAAATAAGAACAGTTTGTATCCTGAAGGAAGATGAAAGGAGATGGGTCGAATGCTTGAATGCTTTAGACCTGAAGAACAGAGAAAAAAATGGCAAGAAAGAGAAAACGTCCATCATCTCAGAAAAGATGACAAGATAGGCTGTGAAAGCGCTGCTGTCAATCACATTACATAGAGCAGCTCTGTTGCACACAGGCTTCTATGCCTATTTTTCCCCTTAAGCACACAAAAAAATACAACTTTTGTATATCAAACGTACAAATATTACATTACGGTTCACAAGATAAATCTGAGGATTTTTTCTTTTTTGTGAAATATTGGAGAATTCTATCTGTGCGGTAGAAGTATCATTTAACAGTTATTGAAACCCCATGTGAGAAGTTTAGAGGGGAGATGTCTCTGTGGTGGACCTGCTAACAACTTGTAGACATCTGAAACACAGCAAGGGAGCCCAACCACACAAATGGATGAGAACCACTGGTTTAATCTTAACAAGGTGCTGTATGTGATTAATTTTCTTGTTTTCCTCTCTTTTTCATAATTCATAGGTATAGTTTATATCTTCGTTCATTTTGATTATTTGTGCAGCTAAACCTAACCAAAGTGGTGTGTCTCGTTCTGATGTTTATATAACTGCTGTGTTTCCTGTGATGTGTCAGCCAGGTGTGTCGTGTTGCACTGTGACAGGCCGCATTGGTTAGCGGGGACAAGCTGTGACCGACACTCTTTCCTGATGGGGAGGGAAGCATCTATGCAGCCTATGTGCGGCCATCTATGTCACATGGCAAGGAGGCCATCGCTCTGGCGAGGTCCATGACGCCCAGGAATGCTAACGTCTTCGGGCAGCCTGTCACATAAATCCCACATCCTGTCCAGCCTCCGGAAGTTTGATGGCTCCAGCATTCAGCCCTGACTTCTCAGACGTCAACGGCCTACTTTGGGAGCTCACCTTACCTTCACCTTCAGCTGTGACGCGTGCAGAGATGCTCTGATTGAGCCAGAGTTAATTGAATTCTGTGAGGAAAGGTCTGACATTGGGGAAGAGGGCGGAGAGGCGCTCCAGCAGGGATGAAGATGATGAGTTTGCCTTTGGGGTGAGGGCTTGATTCAGTAGAGCATATGAGCTGTTTTCAGTGTGTTTCATCAGCGATGGCCTCATGTAGTTAGGGTTGGGTAGAGGCCCCGTGAGGTTGGATACAGACATTAAACAATACACATGATCTTATGTAACCACTCCTTGTACTGTACTGGGCGAGAGGCTGTGGAGAAACCTGTCTTACCATGTTCTGTATATACTTCCATTACTACCTCTAGAGGTACCTACTATATCTGCGTGCAGTAATACTGATTTTATTTGTCTGTGTTTTAAGATATCCTCGCTGAGATTTCAGCCTCACCCCCGATACAGTGGAGTTGAACTAATTTGGAAAGGCTAACACTGCAGCTATATCTACAAATTAAAAAGCTACATGTAGTTTGAGCCATATAAAGATCCAAATACAAACATTTCCCCAACCCAAGGGTTTGCTCTGTGTCATTCAAATTTGTTGAAAAATGTAACTGGATCTTGACACATCTCTCTCCAAGCCTCAAGATTATGTGAAACCACCGTACGGCCCGTATCATTTCAGCTTTTGTCAAAAAAAATTTCCAAACATTTCCAATTCATTAAAATTACAATTAATGAATTGTTACACTGACAATCTGGGGCCTTCATAGCAGTTCCCAAGACAGTTGCTTGCGTTGCCTAATTGGTAATTCTTACACAAAACTCTACTGAAAAAATAGTCCCTAAGAAAACCTGTTGGTTGTTGACACTGCTCCTGGAAAAATGTGTTACTGTGTGTAATGTGTAATCTTTTTAATTGCAATTTGTTTTGTGCCTTGAGCACAACAAATTAAATCCTATTTATGTTAATTGTTACAGTGTGTGGCATCAGAAATATCAGTAAACTCTCAGTGCAAATGAAAAGAAAACTACTGTATCTGCATGGTTAAATATCACTAGAGCTATGTTTTTTTTTTTTTGTTATTTTGGTGAACTGACCCTTTAAGAAAATTACCCCAACACCGGATATCTCCCAAAATCAATTTATTGTTCATGATAATTAAAAATATGTATCTCTATGTCATGTCTGTTTCTTTCTAATGTTGTCAGTGTAGTACAGGTATATCCACTGCACACTGGTTGTTTATCACTCTGCTAATTAGAGAAATGAGGCCTGCTTTACTTTTCTGTTCCTTGTACGTCTGGTGTCTTGACACATCAACAACAAAGCAAAGGCTTTCTGTGACCATCAGCGTGCGGCGAGGAAGAAGCCAATACATGTGTCATTCGGGCTTCTAACATGTTCTGTTTCTGTTGTTTATCCGTAAAGTCATCCCAGAACCTGAGCAGACAGAGAAACAGAGGAAGTGACAGGATGAGGACGATTAGCCCCACCTCCACCCACCCAACTGCACATGCACACGGACACACACTGACTCATACTCCCTCCTCACATGGGGAACAACACACTCACCAAATCACTGTGCGTGTGTGTATATATTTGGTGTTTACAGATATGAGGCCTCTAAGGATAACTGGGATTCAGAGGCAGTGATGTGTAAGGGCTGAGATCAGATGAGGTCATCAGGCATGGCGAGCTTAGAGGAGTTTGTCCTGAGCCGCAGCTCAGTGAGGAAGTGAGCTGTGTGTGTTTTTCAGAGAGCTACAATGAGAGAGGGAGGGAGAGTTGGCGAGAGGATGCTCTTAGTTTCAGCATATGTCAGGATGTTGACAGTTCAGGGTCTGTTGACAATAAAGACAACAAGAAAAACACAAAATTAGATCAAATCTACAATCATCAAATAAATCTGCTAGCTTGAGAGGGTTGAGATGGGTGTTTAATCTGCTTTTTTCCCCATGAAGTCTTGCCTGTCATTGAGTATTAAAGTGTACATGCTTCAGACCATAAGAGAGTGAAAACACACTGTAATTAATGAGCTCATAAAGCACCATTTGCATGAGTGGAAGCAAATGTCGGACACCTATTTATAGCACATAGGAGCACATAAGATCCGATCTGTCCCGACTCCACAAGGCTACATGTTTGCGGCGGTTCAGCTGTTCTCAGATTGGTTGTGTCCGCTGGGACCGTGTAAACATCAGCGCTTACAAACTTCCAGTGAATGGACAGACAGAGAGGCTGCATGCAAAGGCAAACAAAGATACACACATGGTCAGTGAGGATATTTTGGCGGGAGTTGGGTCAGTGTGGCAGACAGCGGGGGCTGCAGAGGCTGCAGGGTGCATGTCTTTGCCGTAAGGGTCTCAGAAATCTAGAAAAGGCTCTCATTCCTGAGGCACATGCTCTCTTTTTCTGCCTTCTTCTTTTTTGTTTGCTTTGAATCCTAGAATTCGCACATTTCGGGGGGAGCCGGCCAGGGTAAAGACAGGCCAGAGTGCAGGTTTTCTGAGGTCAGACTGAGAGTTGGTGCTCATAGTGTAAACACACCAAGACTGTTTATTTGAACGTAAAAAGGAGCCGAGCTCTGCTGTGACTCAACCGCATGTGACTGTGTGCTGGGAAACGTCATCCTTTCAGTGACAGCAAAGCTTGCATGTATGTGTGCGAGTGTATATGTGTGTTTGCAGGAGAAACAGGAGTGAGGAGCGTGTTACAGACTTGAGGTCATAACTTCTGTCATAACTTCTCATTGTGCTGGTGGGGGAGGGGAGTTATGTAACAAGAAGAAAAGGATGCATGTTGCTGGCATGGCTTTACATGAGATGTGTGTTTGTTTTTTTGTGTGAATCATGATGGCAGCAGATGAATGAGTGAGTATCCTCGCAATCCTGTACCCACTGGCTAATACTGTGTATTGTTAGTTGCCAGAAGATGTTTTTGAGAGACTTGTTTGTGTGTATCTATAACTGTTTCTCAGTCTGTCGATGTGTGTGCATGAGAGAGAGAAATGGAGCTGTAACTCTCTAACACAAGAAACAGATGGAGTGTGAGGCTTCAGGCAGACCTCAAGGTCACGACAAGATGACAAGATAGAGAAGATATGGCATGCGGCCCCATGGGAAATATGAAGTATATATTGGAGTTTGTGTTTAATGAGTGCATTGGGAAGTGCCTTGTACTGAAGGTCCAGGGCTCCACTTGATCAGTTTAGTCCAATAGGTGAAAAATAAAATAATTAACTCGCATGCAGGTCAGTGCTCCACGTAGGGTTACACGTTACAGAAGGGGGGTTGGAGAACTGACTCAGTAGTGTCGTTGGGTGTAGAGAAATAGAGAACTGAGAAAATCCATGGAAAGCTGAATATGAATCTGAAAGCAGAGTGTTATTTAAAGTATTTGCAAATTGCAGACCTTTGTCCTAACAACTCCACATACACAAGCACGGGATAATCTACAATACATTATTAAGCCACAAATGTCAAGAAACAGTTTGTTGTCAAAATGGCTTTTGGAATTAAAAACATTCATCATTCGCTGTCACTCGCTGTCGGCCCCTCCCCCTCTGACCTTCACCCCATCTCCAGCCATCTCGGCAGCCATTTTTCTCCCTTCCTGACTCACTCCTCTTAACTTCCCAGCCTGCTTTATCTCATCCTCCTCTCCTTCGTTCACCCTCACACTGCCGATTGTTTGCATCTATTCATGAAAGAGAATTTTCCGGTTTTCTCATTCCATTTAAGCTCAGCCAGCACTAACCCATTGTGCTCTGATGTTCCTCTCAGGCAAGAGGTCTAAATCAGGCAGGGAAGACGGGGGGGAGGAGGGATGGAAAGATGAAGGGAGGGAGGATGGTAGGGATTTGAGGGAGGGGGTGACGAAGGAGGAGGAGGAGGGATGGAAAGAAGGAAAGGTTAGAATAGGGGAAAGGCAGGGAGAGAAGCAAATGTGTGAGAGCAGTGAGGGAGAGGTGTAAAAGAAGAACGAGGGAAAAGGAAAGCTAAATAAGCAGACATTACAGCTCCTCAGCGGGCTCAGCAGCCAGCCATATGCTCCTGATGTGGACTCAAAACTGACCCGTGACCTTTCCTGCTTGCCATCTTCCGTCTCTCTCTCTCTATGACAATTTTCCTTACATAACACACTAATATCTATCTCATTTCTGTCATTACATTTCATTTTCACTCCCTACTACTAGTTGCTTGTGATTCTTCTGCTGGATAAGAGCTGCAGCTAAGGGTCATTTTAACTACTTAATTAAATGTGGATAAAAATCCCACCCTTTTTAATCATTTGACGTCCAGCACACAGATGATATCACAGACTCTCACTGTGCAGCGACTTAACCCATTTTGTAGCCCAGCGGGTACAGCATGGCAATAAAGCTGCAATGCTTATAAGGTTTAAACCCACCAGAGCTACTTACACTAATACAAGTTCATGCATTTGAATACACAGAAGTGGAGCATGCTAATATTAATACTAGTCCGTGCATACATGGAAATAGGAGCTGCATTTGATGTCGGCTGGTTTCTTTAAAGTGGTTTTAACAGGTTGGCAGCAGTGTTACAGAGAATAAAGAACACTGAATGCACAGCATGTGGATTAAACAACACTTATTAAAGCATTGGTTGAAAAAAGAGACAGAGACTGTTTTAATGAGATATGTGTATAAATGAGAGTTAGCAGACAGAGTAAGAACAGGATTGGGGGTAAGTTAAAATACAAATTAAATGAGGGGCACAAAAGACAAAAGTGTGAAGACTGTGTCAATCTGGACTTAAGGGTGCATAGACAAGATTTTGGGGGGGAAATACAGTACACGACCAAAAGTATGTGGACAACCAAACATTGCACACATTTCTGATTAATGAACATTTAATTCTAAAACCATTTTTGTATTAATAAACTGCTCTAACAGCCTCCAGTCTGTGAAACCTGGATGGGATTTGCTCCCACTCCACAGGAACCTTGGTGAGATCAGTCAGACGTCCATTTAACCATAAAGGTGTTAAATGGGGTTAAGGTCACCAAACTGGGAAAACCATTTCTTTCTTAAAGGGTTAGTTCAGATTTTTTGAAGTGGGGGTTGTATGAGGCACAGTAGACGGCAATCTGCACACCCCCAGTTTAGAGAAGCAAACAGGAGTACAGGTACTGAAGCTAAAGAATGTACTGCTGCAGATGGGGGCAGCAGAAAAAAAGTATTAAAACCACCAAAAAAAGCTCATCTAAAAAAATTAGTATCAGTTTAAGTGCCCCTATATTTCAAAATAACTGTTTTGCCTTGGCGTCAGACAGCTCTTTCCGATGGGAAACTGAAACCTTTATATTCAGCTACTATATGCTCTCACCAAAGCCACCAGACTCAAAGGGTTAGTTCCAAACTAATGTGTTAACTAGCCGATCAAAGGAGCCTGGTGGCTTTGAAGAGAGCATACAGTAGCTGGAAGGTGAAACAGTTATTTTGAAATATAGTGACAAACTGATAGAATTTTTTTAGATGAGCCTTTTTTTGGTGGCTGGAGCTATATAATGGTTTCAGTTCCCAGTCAGAAAGGGCTGTCTGACAGCAAGGTAAAGCTGTGTATATTATATTAAAAATATAGCATACCCTTAAACCAATATTGCTCTTTTTAGGTGGATAAAATAATGGCTAAATAACTGTGGCCTGGTTAGACGTTAGGAGCCTGCCTATCTGCTAAACCCCTGGCATTTGCTTTCCATTTATTTCAGTGATGTCTTGTCTTTCTGATTTGTGCAGTTTAGTCCCAGACCTATGTAACCGCAATTTTGGAGGCAGCTGCTCTGCAATGTTTCTGACCATTTTGGGCCTTTTTTCTGTTCACACTCAATTTCACAGCCTATTCCAGTCAATTCTCTGAACATTTGTGTTTCATCTTTCTCACTTTTGATCTGCACATTTTTATGCTGTGAATTCTGTCGCTGAGTGTGTCTCTTAGCAGCTTCTTTTCACACTTCCAACCATGCCAATGTGTAATTTAAATCCCAGTCTGGCTTCCTGTCGCCAGTTATCACTTTTTCCAGTAAATTTATTTTTTCTGTGTTGAAAGAGACCGCTGCCCCTCTGTGAAAGTATACATATTAAATTTGAAGGAAATACATACATACTTGAATTCAAAATACAACTAGAGCAGACCGACACAACACATCCTTTGCCTTTTAGTTCTCCATCCCTATGTCAACCCTTTTTAAAGTCATTAATATGAAAGGAAAAATAAAAGCCAGATAGTTGAGGAATAATAAAAATGTGTAAAAATACCAAAATGGATAAATAGTGTTCCTCATCCGAGCTGGGAAAGAGGCTAAGTAAAATTGTATCTAACAAATTAACTATAATACAGCAGTAATATATATATATATATATAGGCAGCTGCATAAGTGTGCCTTGTGATATGTGGTATTCTGTAGAAACATGGCGGTTCAACATGGCGGACTCCATGGAAGTCGAGGTGTTTGTAGATAAAAACAGCTCATTCAAAGGTATTGAAAATTACTATATTCAGGTTATTATACACTGAAAACATACCTATGAATATTATATTCCATTTCTGACAACAGAGCCTCCTAAATGTAACCTTTAATGGAACGGCAACAAAAGTAGTCTTCTTTTGCTCTGTTGCAGGGCCATAATATTCACTTCATGACAAAGTAGTTGATGTTAGCTGGGGGGACAGTTGCCATGCTGACATGTGGTGTAATTCAACACCTCCTAGACAGCCTGTGGGGCATCAAACCACCACTGCTGGGGTGACTCGCTTGCCACCATATGGTGCCATGCTGCTGTGACCCCACCTGTCTGTTCCATCTCTGGTGAGGACCTGATGCAGGTAGAAATAAATCTCACCAAATCATTAGCCTATCAAATGGCCTTTCTTGATACAAAAACTAGTTTTGTCACCCAGTACACAGAGCACTTTTCACTTCTAATGGGATTAGCGTGATATTTTGTCATCTCACGAGGGTGGCGCCACTCACACACTGCTTTCCTTAAGACAGGCATCCCAGTGACTTGCTAATGGCGTCATGTCCGCCTGTGTGAATTAAAAAACTCCTTGAATGTGCATATTGTCTGCTGCAGGGCAAATTTGTTTGATGAGTCTAATCCCTTGTCATACCATGTCTAAAGAAACAAAGGTGTAACACTCGGCTGCTGAGGATCAGCGAGTGTGTGTGATGGTGTACATAAACCCATCTCTCCCAATCCCACACAGGCTCATAATCCTTAAAGATCAAGTGTAACCAGGCAGGAAGTGTGACTGGGCGGGAGCCAGCGTGATGCTTTCAGTTGCATTGACTCACGCCGCAATCAATCCTGCCTCACAACAACAACCACGGTATGTCATGCTTCTGTGACCTTTTGTTGCTTATGCCTCAAACATTCTTCTTATGTCTATTCAATGGCCAAACTTTTTCTGTCTTACAATGTGAATTGTTTTTCTTCAGTGGGATTTGGACTAATAAAACTGGACTAAAAACTTCTGATGATTAAACAGATGTTTATGGAGTAAGGGAAAGGCTTCTGTGCAATCATGCATGGCTTTTACAGTAAACATATGTGTGAAGGCTGTGCATGCACTTATACTTCATATATGTAAAAAGCCAGATCTTAACCGTTAATTTTCACAGTACAGTGAGACATCAATCAGCAGAGCACGCAGCAAAATTACCTGAGCAGAAACAGGAGCCAGGAAGCATTAACATGAGCCTATTTTTAAATCAGGTACTGTGAGTAATGCTGTTGTTTTTCTCTGTTTTTGACCGTGACAGTTTCATTTCATTTAATTTCATTGCCATGTGCTCTTATTTAAAAAAACAGCCAATTGCGTCCTCTTTTGCAAGTGAAGGACTCAGAAACATCCTTTAATATGAAACAATTTCACTGATTGTGATCTGTTCTTGCAACACATCAACCACAAGAGTGTGAAATCAGTCTTATTTTAGTATCTAATATTTTTACAAAGCTTATTTTTACAAATTGGTACCTATGTATCATTTGAAAAAGGTGGAACCTTAAATGAAACCATATTATGTAATGGTCTATGAAATGGCTGTACATTTCACAAGGCACTCATTTCATGTAAAACATTCACTTTTATTCAATTGACAAATGTACTCAGTATGAATAAAACGCCATTTTGAAATCCATTGGAATTTTGCAGGTTTTATAGGTAAAAATAAACATGAACTGTGCCAAACGTTGGGTGAGTATTTCTATGGAAGCCCAGTATTCATAATAATACATTTACATGTCATTACGCTCTGCAGTGGTATCATAATTCCACTGAGCCCTCTGACAGGGAACACCAGTCTATAACCCCGACCTAACATACATTTAAAATGCGTCTGAATCCTACTCTCACCTAAGCCAACCAACAGTGGCTAGTCCCACTGGTTTGACAGTCAGTTCCATCTGAATGCTCAGTTGTCCAGCCATGATGTCAGTGATTACCTAGTCCACTAGTATCACAAGTAACCATTAAATAGCAACTCCTGTGATACCAGACACTTTTCCACACATGACTCATGTCCCTGTCTTACAAAAAGGGTTAAAAAAAAGGTTTTGATATGAAGTATTGAGTGTGACTGTAAGTGACAGTGATAATCCATAAAAAAGTGAGTGAGACCTGGGCTGGGAACTGGTCGGGTGTCTGGGTGTGAATATCGGAAGTGAAAAGATATAATTTCATGTTGAAACATGCTGGTTAGGCAAATTCTTTCTTTTTATTAAATTTCACAGAGATTACAGTCTTGATCTTATTCACTGCGTTACGTTTCAATCTATTCACCGATGGCAGCTTTGAAGTTGGAGAGAGATTTAAAAGCAAGCCAGGTATAGGCTAACAGGGCCCCGCTAAGCCTGTGACAAAAAGACACTGAGACGTGCTCCGTCTCTCCTGATCCACAGGGACCGGGAAAGTAGGCCAGGCTCGGTGTCAGACTGCTGCGAGGATCAGGACGCCGGAGTTGTTGACTTGTAATCAAAGTTCCTTTTCACACTTTGGATGTCAAGAACCTCAAAGAGAGAGAGATTTAAAATATTCCTCTCTCTCTCACACACACACACTCAGGTCATATTTTTAGAAGTGAGGCTTTCCAGCTGAACACTGCGTCACACAGTGTCATCCAGAAGCACCCAGCCTCTTAATAAATTATATTTTCTGGTGATGAAAGTTGAACTATTCACCCGCCTACAGCATCAAACACATAAAGAAGGAAGGAGGAAGTAGCACAGAAAATCCTGCTATAGGAGGCCTAATAAGCACAAGACACTGGCATTACAGACACAAGTGTACACAATGTAAAGGTTTAGGCTGTCAGCTCCAGTTCCTGAATGTTAGGGACAAGGAATATTTACAAGGGGATTAAATGCACATGGAGGATGTGCTCAGACTGAGAGATGCATTTACTGGCACACTGCACACGCCCCATCATTTCAGCCTCCTCTCATCTTGTGAAAATGAGCTTCTTCCCCTACGTCAAACAAACCTCACTAAAGAAGACAGCCACTCATCATTTCTAAGTGATTAGGCCAATAAACCGAACTGATGCCGTGGGTTAATGGACAGCCATTTGACTAATTTGCAATTAGGAAACTCTTTGTGTGTTGACAAACTGTGCGTTAGGCTCCAGCGCGCAGATGACCCTGAGAGAGACAGAGGCACCAAAACAGCCAGGAGACACTGAGGCTTGTCACGTGTTGTTTATCCCTCCCGGAGTCCATCGTGAGTTATCGTCAGACGGCGAATCACGGGAGGGAGCAGCCCACGATGCCGACGCGCGGCGTGCAAGCGCACACCCAGTCCGGCGGTGCCTGGGATTGGGCGGAGGGAGTGGTGGCTGCGGACGGAGTCACAGGATTGGTAGAGTTCAGCGCCAAACTTGTTGACTCATAACTGAGCATCTCCTCTCCATCCTTCACGACGCGGAGCTGTCCAGGGCCAGTGGTGCTGAAACTGCCAGCTTCCGACGCGCCGTTGGACTAATTCTGTCTCTTTTCCCCGGTTTGACTGCTCCCATCGAGCCTTTGAAAGTTACAGGCTCCTGTGCAACACTCCCAAACGTTTGGTTTAAGCGTCATTTGGCGGATACTTATCCACCGTCACCGCTCCATCCAAGAGCGCAGCAAGCCCTCAACTCCTTAGCCGATCAAACAGGGGACTCTCTGAGGCGCAGCCATGGCTTTCATGGTAAAACACGTGGTGGGAGGACAGCTGAAGAACCTGACAGGCGGACTGACGGAGGAGAAACCCGAAGCGGAGAAATCAGATGCCGCCGCGCAGGGGATGACTCAAGAGGAATTTGAACAGTATCAGCAACAGTTAGAGGAGGAAAAGTAAGGCAATGATTGAAGCTTGTGAATGTCAAGTTGTAATGAAAACCTACAGTATGTGTGGGGAAAGCCGCGGCAGTATGGCATCATTTAAACTGTGCGTTTTTAGAGTGTAAATAGCAGAGCGCTCCCAGTGCGCCGTGCGCTCTTTTACGCATCAATGCAATAACGTGAGCGCTCCACACACAGCTGCTCCTCTCGCCCAGGGAGCTCTCTGGCTCTTAGCTTCGACAAATTGTGTAGCGCTGTTTTTTAATTTAGGTTTAGGTGTAATCATTCTTCCATGGAAATGTCTACAGGGATTCATGCCTGGGGCGAAACATGTTCCTATTGCTGGGCTGACTAATGAATCAGATTGTGTGGTAAATAAAGTGTGTAAAGTAAGACCTCCATATTATCAGAGGGCAAACATCCAACAACATAATCTAATGTTAATTCATTTGGGCTTCTTAGCCGACTTTCATCATTCATATGTTACTACTCAAGATTTATCGAAAAATTGGAAAAATGTATTACATTTACAGCTGATTAAATAGTATGAATAGAATATAGAATAGTATGGCCTCTAATATATCTCCAATTTAGTGTTTTAGCTCATATTTTTATAAATACATATACAGCACCTTTTGTCATGCTTGCTTCTGTCATTTCAATCTTTGCTCTGTGTCTCACTTGCAAAAGTGAATTCTTTAAATGTAAATTTGTCCTAATTTACATATTTGTTGTGGTGTTTATCCCCTGAGCCGCTGGAGGACAGCATAAGGTAACAACAAGGTCATTTGCCAAACAGAGTTCACCCAGCAGACAGTAACTCATGATTCATTAGTGTGATGCTTCCCTAGAGGAGGACTCCACATCCCATGTCAGATGTTCTCTGTCCTGGTCATAGAATAAGTTACAATAGATAGATATTATGGAATAACTTCAGTTGTTACAGTGCATCTAAAGCAGCGCTGCTGGTTCCCTGGGCGAGCATACATTATAAAAACAGAATTATCCAATTGTTTCCAATCACTGGCTCATCAGCATAGACACATTTAATGCACACTTTTATCCAAAGTGCCTCACAGCACCATGTGCAGACATTTTAAGTGTGAGTGGGAAGTGAAGTCCTAACTCTGGCAGTATTAACGCTCAGCTCAGCCCACTGAGCTCTACAGGAGGCATGGCGAGATGCTTAATGCTCTGCCGTCATTATGTGACCTTCAGTGGAAGTGAGTTATTAGTCAGAGGTGCTAAACATGAGCTCTGAGAAGCCCATACTGCTCAGATTAAAACAGAATAAGGTTGGGGGGGGGGGGGGGGGCGGTTGGGTTTCTCTCACTGACATGTCACATGTAGACATTTTATCACCCTCAGCACCCGGGCCACAGTGACAACCCTGGTCATCTGATGCCCTTGAGAGGGGAAGACACAAAGCTCTGCTCATTGGCCGCAAGTGTGCGCCGCATGGGCCTATGTGCCATTTGGTGTTTGGCCCGTTCATGTTAATACAAAGTGAACTCGGCTCACACGGACAACACCATGAATGCTGCATCTCCAGATAAAACGACCTTCCCCTGACACATTGGGTACAAACACTTTGCAAACCATGCCCATGGTCCTCCAGTGTCCCCCCGCCTTTAGATTATGCAGCTGATATGATCCTTTCAGGCGTACAATGCAACCTCTGCCACTGTAGCTTTGAAGAGTTGATTTTGTCATAAGCACCTACTGTATTTCACTAACTCTAATAAAATGTGGTCTTTTGTCACTGTACTCATGCCATGTTTTGCCTCAGGCCATATGAGCAAGTTTAAGCATTATGTCATGTTGTTGACTCATGTTAGAGGCATTTGAGCAAATTTAGCAATTTATGAGGGGCAATTATGAACTACACTAAAGCCGTAAATATTCCAGTGACATTGAGTGAAGAGAGCATAGCCAGCAGCCTACTGCCTGCCCTCTGCTGGAGGCCTTGCATACTGTCGGCTGTATTGTTCACAAGAGTGAGTTTTAAGAAACAAATAACTGGAGGCTGATAGATAAACAGACAGATAAATATCTTCCAACCGTTGGTTTCTCAGAGACAGATGTAGAATTGTAGAAATGCCTAAATACCTATCTGTGTGCAGGGTCAGACCTCAAGCAAGATGGTTGGAGTGTCATCTTTAATTTCTTAGATGGTTTGCCTCAAACTGCCCATTTTGCAAAGACCGTTAGAAAGCTCTTGTGAGGGTTTCCAACCTTAAAAGATGAAAACAACCTAAAGAGCAGCAATGTAGGTGCTGCTAGGAAGCACACTGCAATACTAGCTAGGGTGAGACAAGTCCAGGAAATGTAGGCTATGGGGTTGACAGTTGTAAAAGTGGGGGAGCGGTAATGAGTCTGCAGTTAGTAGGTTACCCCTAGTAGCCCACATCCCAAGAGGACTGAATTCCCTCAAAGGAGTGCTGGACTGACAGGATGCCGCATCTGGGGCTCCTCAACATAAACAGAACGTCTCTTCCTGAACCCCCCCCCAACACTACCCACTGCTGCTCCACCTTCTGCTGGCTCTACACTCTGTAGTTAGTGTTAAGACGTTAAGCTCCAAGACCTCCAAGGTCCAGATGCAGTAGGAGCCCCATGATGCTCTTAAAGCAGAGATGCAACTGCACATGGCACTAATGAACATTGATTTTCTTCATTTTCAGATAATATATGGGGCTTAAATGTGTGCTGCTTGGAGTTAGCATTGCTATTCCACAGCTGAAAGTGACACAGTTGATTAAAAAAGATATTTCCTAGCCAGCTTTGGTTTGAGTTGATGAATATCTTTATGTTCAGTGGCACTGAGAAAATTCTGCCAAAATACTATTTATCCTCCTTTCTCACAGACAAGAACGAGAAGCCAGCTTTGCCCAGAAGAAAGCTGAGAGAGCCACAGTTAGAAGTCATTTCCGGGACAAGTACAGACTACCAAAGGTAAACTAATCCAGCTCTGCTTTTGAAAGTAAAGACAATGCATGTTTGGACTGACTGTCTCCAACAGGATCACTGCCTTTGTAAAATCCACAAAATTCTTGCAGCCAAGTACGATATTTCTATAAAGTACAGCCCTCTAAATTTGTTGTCCTTCTTTCTCCTGTCCTTTTGGGTGTTTCCACATGGACATGCATGCGCATCTACCTCAGAACGAGATGGATGAGACCCAGATCCAGCAGGCAGGGGACGATGTGGTGTTGCCCACAGAGCTGGCCAAGATGATCGCCGAGGACAACCAGGAGGAAACGCACAAGCAGTCGGTGCTGGGCCAGCTGTCCAACATCCAGAATGTGGACATCGACCAGCTGAAGGACAAAGCCCAGGCCACACTGGAAGACCTCAAAAAGCAGACGGAGAATTGCAGTCTCATGTGATTTGGCCAGTTCTAAATCCCAGAAGATTAGAGTTTTACTTGTACAAATATTTTTTAAAGGCAGAGCTGCTCTGGAGGTAGAAATATTCTTGTTGCTTGGGTGGAATGTCAGTTGGCAGAGCCACATAATAACAGTTTTTCTAGCTGTGCAAAGTTAGTCTGAGGCCCAGCAGAAATAAAAGTAAAAGATGAGGAAGATATTATGAAACCTGGGGCTCGTCTTACTAACTGGAAAAGAAATAATTCTTGCCACAGTGTCATCTAGGTGAGCCAGTTTTGTCTCAAAAGTGATGAATGTCATAAATATTTTTATTAAAATTAGCTTAGTGGCACAAAGACTGTAGTTGTTTGGCTCCTCCTGTTGATATTTAACCAATGACGTTACTTCTGCCTTTAGAGCAACTCCTCCTCTGAGAAAGATCAGCCTATTGAATCCCTTACTCCTTGCATTCCCTAACCCTCGCTCTCTGTACCTCACGTGACCAGAGATAACACAATATGATTCTGCAGCAGAGGTCTCAGGTGTGTGTGTGTGTGTGTGTGCAGGTTTCCGTTGCTTCCAAACACACAGCAGATGATTTCACTCATGAACACGTGCACCTTTTACCGAGAGAGGATCACTGAGATCAGCTGCTCAGTTGGAAGGAAAACACACGTACACACTGGGCTCATATGCCATACGTGTGGTGGTTATGTTGAATTTGGGTAATTTATTTTAGGAGAAATAAAATGAAAGAGCCATTTGTGGGGTTATTTATATTCCACGTACAAAAGCACAAAATCTTAGAAATAGGCAATATTCATTTAGAGCAACAAATGAGGCTGATTTTTGCCATAAGTAGCTTACTAATGTTGGCCCCCTGGCACCCTGATGAAAGCTCCCTGTGAGCTGGATTAATCTTAGTTTTAATCTTTTCCGAGACATATCTTTAGAAAAGGCTTCTTTTTTTATTTTAAGCTTTTTCTGTACTTCAGTGTGCCTTGGACGTCCGTACAAGGTTGTCTTCTCTACAGCTCCAACATCTGTCAGCTACTTTTTACAAAGACAGGCCTGCTTGTTGGTTTGTTTCTTATTTTTAATTAAAAGCAACAAAACATTTGTGAGCAGGCAGATATTATGTCTCACTTAAGGGCAGGATATGATAGATTTGCTGCATTTTATTTGATGTAAGAATTTAAAGTGTGTACAATAATTGTGCTCCCAAACTGAACCTAGCATCATTATCAAGAACACGGGGAGCATATATGTCTTTGTGATGCATCCAGAGGTTTTAAAAAAAAAAAAAAAGCTGTTCGGATTAGATCAACTTAAATGCTTTAGAAGTCATATGCCAAAGCCTTTGTTGAAAACACTTCGACCAATGTAAAGGATATGGCACAAATATGTCAACCTGTGTAACTGCGGTGTGCGTATAAATCCACATATATTTATGTTGTATAAGATGTAAATGTATCTGCTGTTTGCCTATACTGTCAACAGCGGCTTGCTCTTCCCTCTGTTTTCATCAACTCGCTGCGTCGTGTAGTACTGTTGACCTTCACATGACCCTTGACCTGTCCTCCATCTCATTGACCCCCTGCGTCTCAGTGGTGCTGTTTTGTGCTGGTGGATTTGTGTTGTTCAGACAACGTGACATGTTAAGTGGCGTCTTTGTAAAAAAAATACAAAAAAAAAACAAACAAAGCTAAACTGGTCCTGTGGCTGAGAGTGCTGGTCACAGTGTTACACAGCACATGGTCACTGTGGGCTTACAGCGTAACTCGGTATTCTGTCTATGTCATTTTCTTTCCGAGTGTAAGTGAAGGTGTGGGCGAATCAAGAGGGGATGATGTTGATGTTGTGTTGAATCCATATACGCTACATTTTGCCAGTGTTTGATTTTATGTAGCAGTGGTGCGGAGGATGATGTCAGCTCATATTTGTCCCCACTCTGATTCCTGTTATAGCTCTACTGCCGAAACATGTTATTCTTTGGGTACTTTATGATTATACAAGTCTTCATCTCACATATAAACGTTTGATTTTAGAGGAAATGAGGACAAAAAGATACTGACTGTTTGTTTCAAGATGCTGTAGGTGCCACACTACTGCTGAATGAAAACTGAGGCTACACGTAAACATTTTCAGTATAGTGGTTATTGTCATGTGATAGATGAGCCGTATATTCGTAACATTTAAATAATATAAAGCAGAGGAAAAGTTGCAATAAGTCCTTTTATAATAGAGCTACTAGAATCTGTCATGTTTGATCATGAGACAATATAAATGGGTGGAACAGAAGCCATAAAGCAAGCTGTTTGCTTTGTATGAGTGTGTGTGACTTGAAATAATAATTCAATAACTCAATAATAATAATAATAGTAATAATATACAAATGTATTTTTTGTGTTGTCATCCTGTGGAACTGATTTATCAGGAAATGGCTGCCACGACACGCAGTTTCTTCTAGTTCTCTGGCTGTTTTGTTTGTTTCACAGTATCTCTATCATTCTGTCTCCAAAAGTATTTCAGTGATTTTTGAGTTTTAACTGCAATAAACTGATTTTTAGGATAACAAACTTCCTCTCTGTTCTGTGTGATTTTTGCACAGGAGCTGCTTGTGCAGCAGCTGTCTGAGATGATGTGTCAGTAGTCTTACATTTGCAGCAACTAGAACACCAGGTGGAGACAAAAATACACTCACAACTACAGAGGCATCCACAAGGGAGGCTGCAGATAGAGGCTGATAGATTATCACTGACAGTCAATAATGGGATGCTTTAGTCAGTATTCAAAGATAAATGATACAATTTAGCATTTCTGATTAGGGAAAACATCCTCATTCTGTGGCACAGTGCAGTGACAGAATGAGTCAAATAATCCACATACAATTCATGCATGTTTGTAGAGGCCACTTTAGGTGCCATTGTACAATGTCATAGTTAGTGGTGGTGTGCTAGACTGCATTCAATTAAGGTGTTTCTACCCCCTTATAGGAAACACCTGAAAAATATAATGCTGTACAAAACCAGCTTTAACTATGACTTCAATAATAAACATATATTGTAAAACTTCAATTGAAAGCAGGGTCTCAATGAGACGCAGGTTTAAAGAATTTCTTTGGATGTATAAAACCTCTTCAAAGTCCACTATGTCGCCCACTTGAGCGAGTTCTAAGCTGCTTAGATCGTCTACACAAATCTAATGTTTAAACTTTTGTCAATATGGACATGCTACACGTCGTTAGATTCTCCACAATTCAATCAATCAATTCATTTTATGGAAACCGTTAGCAACAAAGTATGAAATTATCAAATGAATGATTTGTTATTTATATGTATTTATATGTAATATTCATAATAGTTTAAATCAACAATCTGATGTTATTGCCCATCTTTGCTGAGAAAGAGTTTTGGGCAAAAGGAGTTAAAGGCTTACCCTATATAGATGCATGTCCCATATAAAGACTAGAAGTTTTACATAGTTGAATTGACACATGACAATGTCAACAAAAACTCAACTCAACTACAGAGACAGAATTTATGGCAGAGCCGTTGTATTAAGTTGCAATAGCTTTTACATGTGTAGGCTACATAATAAAGTGGCAGCTGAGTGTATGTATGTAGACAGGTGAATACAGAAGAAACAAAATAATACAGTACAGTCCTATAAAAACACTACTGTGGGACAATTATGTTGAGAGTGGAAGACAGAATTGTATTCATTGTTATTTTGGAAGCTCTTGTTTGCAGTGTTGTGATAGAGTGCTTTACTGTATGTTTCTGTTATTTTGTCCACCTGGTTATATATGTATGTGTACTGTAGGTCTAACGCCAACTCTGTGCATGTTTTGGAAACTGAACTGCAGTTTTACCAGCAGCTATCTGTCATACTGTGTTGAACTGATCTCAGTTCTGGCATCCATCTGGTTTTGTGGAGTTTGTGCAAAACTGGCACTGCTTCTCAGTGGGGGCAGACCTGAAAAAAAAATCTAGTTAGTTACCATTTCAATGGCAGAAAAGCCTGGGCTATTGGTAGTTTTCAAGTGTGGTGTGAAAGGGGATAGCTGTAAAATATATTGATGCTGGAACCCCTCTCTATTGATAGGCCGCAGTGCGTGGACAATCTGCAGCCTGGAAAGACACTGGGCTACTGCATGGCCAATCTGACACAATCGGGGTGAAACGGGCCAGAAAATACTATTCTCTCCCATTCTTTTCTATCAATCGGGGCCTTACAAACTCTGCAGAATGAGAGGCAGGGCAGAGAGAGAGGAGGAAAGAGCGACAATTAGCGAGAACCTTTAAGTGAAAACCCTCAACGACAGAGGCAGTTATCACAGAGGTTCCCCCCTGCCCTGTTTATGGTTAAAAAGGAACAGATTTGTTTGTGCGCGCTGAAAATTGGAGCAGTGAAGTTGCAGATGTGAGCTTCTTGCAAAGGAATGCGTTTTGCAAGCCCCCCCGCCCCCCTTTCCACTTGTGTTTTGCTACAAGAAAAGAGGGGACCACACAGATCCTGGGTTTCATGCAAGTTAAATCATAAACATTTTCGACCAGCCTATCTCATCATGTACCGAGAGGATTTGTGCTGCAGAGCCTGTGCGGCTGCAGGCCTGGAAATGGGTCCCACGGCTGACTCCTCAATGACGACCAATCGGTGGCCAGGATGGTAAATGAGAGAGAGAGGGAGAGGGAGAGAGAGAGACGGGGGAAGGAAAACTTTTTCTTTCTTTTTTTTCGACAGAAGGAGGGGTGTTGTGGGGAAATGCTCGGCGGACCGTGAAGCGTAACAGCAAGGAGAGGGACAAAGACGCACATAGCGGGACGAACTGCGACAGATAGAAACCTCTTCCAACTTGAGGGGGGGGAAAAAACAAAAACACCGGAATGCGTGGATGGATGTTAAAAGTGGTAGAGCTGGGAAGAGGAGTCGAAACCAACAATGGCAAGAAGAGATGAGTTCAAGTGTACAAAGTGAGCTGGGGACAATAACTGTGGTTAACTCTGGATAGCCCTGCGGCGCGTTTCAATGTCCACCTCGGATCTGCACCGGCGGCGTGGAGCACACACAGGCTGCACTTTGGAGTACGAGTCCCCACTTTTTGGACGGACGTGCTTCCCGGAATGACTGTTACTGCGCTGTCTCTCTGTCTTGGAGCCACGCGTGGTGAATTTCCTGAGTCAGATCCTGTTGCGAGGATCACCGCAGGAGGAGGAGGAGGAGGAGAACTTAACTTACGTGCAAGTTCGTGGATCATTTATAAAGTGTATTCCCCATGTATGGAATTCTTGTGAACTTCAGTCTGAGAGATTCAATGTGTAAATCGTCCTGATCCTAATGTGCTGGAGGAGAAAGTTCACGCCACCGAACTAGAACTCCATCCAAGCATGAAATGTTGGTGCAGCGCCCTGGCACTTCTCCCATGGGTGCTGGTGGCCTTAGATGCCCAGCTAATCTGCTGGCAGGCGCTCCTTCGGTGCCACGACGAGCCCGAGTGCGAGCTTGCGTACAGTCAATACATAGCAGCTTGTGAGGGCAACATCAGGGGGACGAGGAGGCAGTGTCCGAGCCACTGCATCAATGCGCTGATACGGCTCAACCACACCCGCAGCGGGCCAGACCTGGAGACCTGCGACTGCGCCCAGGACCTTGAGTGCCTCAGCGCCAAGCGGGCCATAGAGCCCTGTCTCCCCCGCAGACACCCGAGCGACGCCGGCGGGATAGGGTGCATGGAGGCCCGGCAGCGCTGCGAGGAGGACAGCAACTGCCACACCTCCCTCACGGCCTACTTGTCATACTGCGGGCAGCTGTTCAACGGCAGGAAGTGCTCCTCCAAGTGCAAAGCCACCATTCAGCAGATGCTGTTCATCCCAAACGGCGTGCTGCTGAACCGCTGTGTTTGCGATGGGGTAGAGAGGCCTTTCTGTGAAGTGGTCAAGGAGAACATGAGCAAACTTTGCTCCATAGGAGACCACACTGTTATTTCAGACCAGCCTGATGTGGATGACATGTATGAGGATGAAGACTATGACCCTAAAAATGACAGAGAGGAGGTGTATACCGATTCCTCTGCTTCCCAGAGGTTGGCCAGCTGCACGACACTCCTGTTTCTTCCTCTGGCACGGATATTGTACTGAGATGATTGAAATAATTGTTGGATTTAAGTCCAGCTGGAGTTGGTGTGGGAACCCAGATCTGCTGGAGAAGGGAAGCTATGTATTTCTTCACCCCCAGGCCTCTCTGCCATCCTATTTTAGTTGCAGGGCGACAGTGAGTGAGCACAGTAGTCATTTGTGTAGGCTTTCCACAACCGTACAATTTACATAGTAGTAATTCTTCCTGCACATCTCACTCAGGAAAACTGCTTCTTTTAAAAAAAATATTTGTGATTCAAATCGTCACACATGGCCTTACAGTAGTGTGTGGGTGAACTGCTCACTTGTGAAGCTGAAGGTCTCAAACCTGTTGTCACAAACATACTTTGAGGTGATGTGAGAGGAAGTGAACCATGCCACACTTTGTTGCAGGGCATTGCCATTCTGTGTGCCTTTAACCAGCTCCTGTTTGTTTGGTTTCAATGGTACTTTGGAGTGTGGCTTTATTAAGACTTTAGACAAACATTGGACCCATCCAGTCTCTGTTTGCTCTGCTCTCCATTTCAGGGGCCTCTGCATTGTTGCAGCAACCACACTTCAAATATTTGTGGGAACAGTCAAAAGGACAGGCAAGGGTGTGGGATCAAGTACTGAAATTAACTGAAGGCCCCTCTCCAGCACTCTGTCTGGGGCCCCTCCCCCATGTGAGATTGTTTTATTGAACTTTTCCTAAGACAACGCCCCCACCCCTCACGACCCCCCCCACCATCCACCGGCTGGCTTCTTCCATGCCATTAGTTACGTGGAGTCAAACCAGCAGTCTGCCGCGACCATGCATACTCTCCGGCTGAGATAGAGCCCTGTCACTACCAGACTGCATGGAGGGGAAAAGCTTGGAGTTCACATATTGAAGGGTGCGGTCCTACTGCACTCGGTATTTGACACTAGACTTCGCAATTTTTCTTAAGGTTTGCACATGGCTGGGATTTATTTGTGGGGAGGTTAACTAGGGAGTATTTTTGTAGTAGCGCTCAAGCAAAGCTTTATAATCTAGGCACTGCTGGTGAAACGGAAAAAGAGCGTTGAAGATCCATTTGGGCATGGAACAGGACCGATGTAATTCCTCGCTTCTTAGGTATGGTATTACGTACGGTAACGAAGTTTTGATTTCCAAGACAAGGTTAAAGCATCTTTGAAATTAATTCCAAAAGGGAGGGATCGCGTTATACTTTGTTTGAAGATGGTATTAGTAAGATTTCTGAGAAAGACCTGAAGCAGAGAGTCAAAAGGAGAAGAGAATAAGATTAAAATTAGTGTCATGTCTAGAAAGATTGCCTAACACTATCTGTGTTGTTTTATATTTTATTTCAAGTTATTAGTTATAGGCAAGCTAGTAGATTTTTCTTTAAAGGATATATATGGTTTTATGATTATGTATTATTAAATGACACATTCAAATGGAAAATATTAATAGGGTTATCGATGCTGAAAGCGTATGCTGGGATAAGTCCTGACGTTTTGTCATCATTGCAGCACATACAGCTATGAGAGTGGCTACGGTCTTTCATGAACCTGTATCTGGGAATAAAGATATGTGATGTGTCCGCCTGGTGGATTGGGCATACGGACTGCTTTGAGTCGCGCTTGCCATTTCAGTCATACATGCTGGAAGGTCCAACTCTGCAGTAATGTCATAACAGATGGCTTATCTATCAGTCCGAACAGAGAGAGACAGCAGAGGAGTGAGAAGGCAGGCTATAGTGGAAAGTGAATGTGACATATCGAATATGGATAATATATTAATAATATAGATATGTTACATTTAATATGGAAGGGAATTAAAAATAGTCATATTGATATGTATAATTTACCATAATAATTTAATTATGATCTTATATTACCTTTTTTTTTCTTTTAATTTGGCCATATCTCTGTCCGCTTGTGCAGGATAAGTCTAGTTCTTTTTGCAGCACTTGATGGCAGTTGCACTCTCCAGACAAGAGATAGTAACTTGAAGTAGAAATAAGCTTTTCAAAAAAAGCGTACATGTTTAGATAAGATGGGTGAATGTTGGATTAGTCCCACCGTGAATTATCTATGCGCTACGGTTTTATACTGTGGCTTCTGGTATTTAGGTTAGAATATATTGTGTGCATCGTAAAAAACATAACGTACTGATAAGATAGTGCAGTAGGAATTACACAGAGGGTATCTTGGGGCTTTGGATGAGGATCCCGAACATTAATAATTAACACAAAGCCCCTGGTTTATGCAAATCTGGAGTTTGATCAGAATAGTGGGTGTTGGCCCAGCCATTGATGGTATGGTCTACTGAAAGGAGGATTAGCTTAGTTTCTTTATTGATTCTGCCTATCAATTCGGAATAGCTGTAGAGAGCATGTGATTTTCTTGGGGCTTGGCTCGCAGTGGTTACGTAGTGATGATTAGAATTTCTAGTGTTATATCTTGAAGCTGCTTCAAAGTTTTATTTATACCAGTTTGTCTTGTGTGGACTTATGGTCCTAGGTCTGGAGGAGCCCTTGTTAAAATGATGCTCAAAAGGACAAACATAGATCTATTGAGTATAAGTTTATTTAGGTCATGTTGGATGAGTTTGAAAAAAGACTGTCGTTAGCTTCTCCTTTTTATAAGCAGTGAAATACAGAGTGGGTAGGCTGTAGCTTGCAACTATAGAGGTACTAACATAGTGTGTTTTTTCAGCATCTGCCCAGGAGGGCTCTAGTACATTTGTTATCTGATTCTTGACTCCTATGCCACGCTAATTGGTTTATCACTTATACACCTGGGCATTGCCAGTGTGTAAATTCAACTACCAGACTGTGTTTTGATGGTTTAGAATCAGATGAGCAGTACACTGGGAATTTTACGCTAATCATGTATGACGAGAACCAAGTCCGGGGTGCCCTGGCAATTTTTGTGAGGCTGAGCTAAGACCTCAGCGAGAGAGGGGCTGCGTAATTTGGCTAACTCAGAGCCCAATTGTGTGATAGAAGTGTTGTATGGCTCAGCTTCCATCGCTTCCGTTTAACTCGTCCTCATGGACCACTGAGCATGTTGCTGCCACGTGAAAAGAGCTTTTTGGAATGACATATTTTATGGTGACCCTTCTGGAGTTGCGTTTGCTGATTTGCCTGCTTGTTTGTGGGATGTCTCTACCAAATCTATATTGACCCCCCTCCCTTCCCAAAGAAATCTACGTATAAGTGCAGAGAATTATCTCTCACGTGAGTAATGCAAATCTCCAGAGGAGAAAGATTCTTACGAGGAATGGAAACCTTATATCCAACCACGATGCAATACTCCAAGGTTAACACCCACGGGACCCGTCAGTGTCCCTGCCTAACCACAACCTAAACGCATTTAGTGGTTCTCAAATTGGCCTTCCATGTGGGAGCTGACCGTTCCAACAGTGAGCATTTGGCATAGCTATAATAGTGCCTTTGACCGCACCATTCCGAGGTCGGTATTCTGCGATCATTGGCCCTCGCTTGTCAGGCTCTAGATTGAAATACTAGCTTTAAAATGTGACAGCTGGTCGAGTCTATTGGCTGAAGATTCAATTCACCCTGATAAAGTGGAATGTGAGTGGTGGGGAGCATAAAGAAGCGAGTCTCTAAGTGTTCTAGACCTGGGAAGAACTGGGCACCCTTGTGGAAGCTCCGAGCAGAGCGCCACCTGCACTGAGAAAACAGAGAGGAAGCGCGGTCACCATATTCGGAGCCGGGCGGTGTGGAATGGTTATGCGGCAATGAAGATGAACATTGATAGCCTGTGGGTATGAGGAGGACAAGAGCCTCCTAAATAACCCCGGCAGATCGGAAGACGTCCCAGTGACATTGTGGGGAGGCGGTGGATGGAACTTATACAGGATGCGGGGAGAGCGTGAGGAGTGAGTGACGAGAAGAGAAGGGACAGACGGGGGTGGGGAGGAGGATGGGCAGAGAGGTGTGTTGAGAGATCAGAGTTGCATTAGGGGTGACACTGGATCTCCATTGATGAGTTTATTCTAGGGGGGGGGGGTTTGTTTTCGAGAAATGGTTGATAATTATTTGAAGTGATAATTTTAGAATAATAGGGCTCCGAGCTCGACAGTGGCTCCTCGTTATCCCGCCGTTCCTATCCACTGAACAGTCTCATACTCACCCAAGGTCTTGCTTGCTCATGTTTGGTTTTGATATGTTATGCTCCCAGGTAAAATCGGGTTGGAACAGGATGGGGAGTGGGGGAGAGCAGAGTGTGGGAATTAGAGGGGACAGCGTATTTGTATGATTGGGTGAAGCGACGTTAAAAGTTTCATGGCCAGTGTGTTGAAAGAACAGATTTGTACGGATTTAAGACAATTCTATTAAAGCTGAATACTATGGAGGAGGGTATCGACAGTTGCCTATATTACTGCAGCTGGCAAAGGTCCCATTCTATGTATTTACTTCTAGTTAATAGTCTCCCTAGTTTTTTGTGTTGAGTGCAATCAATAGTCAGATTTGAGGTGCTTGGAGGCATTACCTGGTGGGGTTAACGAAAAAATCAGAGATGGAAGAAGCTGCTGCAGAAGCTTCCTCTCCTGAGGCCTTGAGTGATAGTATGAAATTTTTCAGCCTGTAACTGCAAGAGCAACATAAGCTTTCGTAATGTTATTCTATATGAATGTAGCATCTTTTGTGCGAGCGCAAGGCTGTTGGTGTACATGCCTGACATGATATGGTGGGTGACATAGAAAAACAGCTTTTGGTAGGGGAACTAAAGTTACATTTTGCAAAACAGTGTGTGACACCGCACTATCCTTAGCGTAGCATGACTAAAACCTGCTTTATAGGGTTTGTGAATGATATTATAACTTTACCAAAAAGTAAAGTGGTTTGGAACATGAGCCTCCAAATGGTTTGGCTTTGCACTGAAATATCCGCTTGTTTATTATTGAGATTTTGGTATTAGCAGAAGATTGTGAATTACGGGAAAAGTGTCTTATGAAGTTATCCTTTCTTAGATTACCAGGCTCAGTAAGATCAGTGTGAGCGATCATTTTAATTGAGCTTGGCAGCTAACTGCCCACTTCCTCCTTAAGTAATTTCATGCTATTAGTTAATTACAACAGTTAGACGCTCTTAAAACTGATAAAAGATAGAATCTCTGCGATTTGAACTTTTATTAGCTCCATATGATGGATTGTATTGCCGCAACAACTTTAGACACTTAAAATTACCTCACCAGGGTTTATCATGTATTACACTGAATCTATATTCCTTATATATATTAAGATTGGTGAAACATCTTAGCCATCATTGGTAGGGCTTTACTTTCTAGGTAGTCATTGGACTGACGTTGATGTAATGACATTTTTAAATCAGCATAACCGCTGCTTATGGTTTTCAAGAGGTTACTTAAATTATACAGTACCTTAAAAATGGCAAACGTATAATATAAAGTTTATAAAGTAAATCTTAATACGATGGAAGCAATCACGAACTTGTATTTTGGAAATTTTTATATCCATATTACCCATTATTAATTTGGCTATATCTTGGATTGAGATAAGTTTATGAATGGTATATGCATAAGTCGCACAATTTGTATAGCAGATTATAGTT
>NW_023339663.1:24218602-24234305 GCF_004916995.1 Morone saxatilis | reverse complement strand
GGGGGGGTGCGAGGGAGTATGTGCATGTTTGCACAGTCCTCGACATAATATGCTTAATACTACAGTTCAAAACTGATGTGATGCTTCTTAACGTCACAGCTCCCATCTGATTGTATTTTCAGGTTTCCCAGTTTGTTGGTGTGTTGCAAATAGTGTTGAATGTTTGGCAGCACAATACATGCAACAGTCTCGGTTTAACTCGTTTACCATGACAGTGTGGCATTGTCATACAAGCTGTCCGGCATTTACATATCAATGGTGTGTCAGGAGGAGGGATTTCAGTCTAAGCAGTGCAACAACACAGTGTAAGGAGCAGGGAACTAACTTTCACATTCACCAGTGTGCAGATCAAAAATTCAACAGCTATTTTCAGTAATTGACCAGCCAAAGTTTTTTTTTCCCCTCAAAAATATTAAACACAAGTCCTCAGCCTGCGAATTCATCAACTTTCCAACAACAACCCAAACATTGGCCACATTTGGCTGGCAACTGTAATATCCCACCCGGACAGCGTTCTGAGTTGGTTAGAGTGAGGTGTGATGCAGGTTTGATTTGGCCGTGACAGAAACCTGGTCAGGTGAAGGCATTCGCGTCCAACCTGAACACTGACAGGCAGTCTGATGCTCTGTGGGGCGTCCCAGCCAGTTCCCACGGTGGCCGTCAAGCTTACTGCAGACAGCAAGCTGAGAAAACAGAAATGATTGATGTGTGTTAGGTTTCACTTTTTCAAGATTACGACACATTTCCCATTTTAAGTCTCCCACTGTATTTCAAATAATAAAGCTAGCTAATAAAGGTGACTCCATGGGATCAGTAACCACATCAGTCATTCACAAGGATGGCCTGTCTGTAGCTGCCTTCAGGATTACACAGAATTATATTTTCCCAATTAGTTTTAGATGCTTTTATGTCCAAAGGAAAACTAATCCTTGTACTAAACATTCTCAACATTGTTAAATACCAGAAATCAATGATAATTTCTAGCTTCATGGTGCAGATTATGTGAAAAAATGATTTAAATTGACGTTTTCTTTCAACCTATCTTGTCAACTTCTACTTCAAACACAGATTTTTCTGTTTAATACCATTTGAACAGTTGACATTTTAACATTTTAAGTATAAATATGGCTGGCAAGCCAACAACTTTGTGAACATTGGGGTGACAGTAGCTGGACCTCTTATTTAACCATGGTTCGTTGATTTTGAAGGACTGTCACAAAAATGTGATGATTGCTGTTAATGACCACAGAAGGTAAGCATACAGGATATAAAGAGTTCGTAGTATGATTACTTTGGCCAAAAAATATCTTTAAAACATACAGAAAGATTATACCTTTATGAACATACGAACAGATTACTTAAAATGCACAGCATTACAACATATACAAAAAATATAATTAATCTTTATATGAAGTATGAGCCTTGCCATGGAAATGCCTGTCTAGAATTTTGAGTCCTTGCCCTGTCTAAGTACACTAATCATACAGGTGGTGTAAATCTAAGTCTGTGAGGGTTTAGTTCTCCAGACTTCAGGGGGGACATTGTAAGGGGGCCACATTGTAAGGGGGCCACTGAAACACACTGCATGCAGCATAACATCTAAAATGTAAATTGTGTGAGGGTTAGACTGTGATGGTTCTTTGCTGCTTGTTTTGGTGCAGTCTAAAGTCACCAGACAGACTTGGGCGTTTCTGCGACCCTCTCTTGTACAGCTGCTGTTGGATCAGAGCCAGCTATTACGGCTGACTGTGGTGTGGTTTTATTAAAATAACAGGAGCAGAATAAGAGAATAAGAAGCTACGTTCTTCATGAAACTTGAGCGGACTCTAGAGTCATTGGTGCCCTTCCCCCATCCCCATTTTTTTTTTATTCATAATTCCCCAGGAATTTCTTGCTGAGAACAGGATATTGTCTAGGCTTTAGGTATCCACTATCCATCTAGGAGCTCAGCCCAGAAAATACTGGGAATTAGGCTGTAGGTTACAGCTAGGGAAGTTCAAGTATATTAAAATGTAACATATATTAATAATACAGCGCCTTTTATATAATTTACTAGTTTGTTTATACAGTGTCCAGATAGGGAAGTTCCAGTATATTAAATGTGGAATTTAATAATACACTGCTTTTTATATTGTTGTTTGGATTCCATTATGATTCTTAAAATATATATAAAGCACATTTACATGCGAGAACATTTAAGGAATGAAGTTTATATGTGTGTGCTGTCGCTATTTATGGTGTTTGTGTGTTAGGAGGGCAACTCTTTGCTAGCACCAAATCTCACTTTCACAAGGTAGGCTTTACAAGAGGGCAGAGGACACAGCGGCCCAGGGCTGCACTGAAATGAAATCAAAGAGCCAGACAGTCCTGCGGGGTGGCCAGGGCAGCAAGAGAATGGCTCATATTTTACTAGTGGAAAAACCTTTAATGAAAGGACATTTCATTACATCTTTAGGCCACCATTCCTCACACCCCTTTCCCGAACTAAAACCTCCACAGTCACTTATCAGCATGGCTGCAACAAGATTCTCAAAAAAAACACACTCTCGTGACCAGAGGAGCAGTTTATACAACGCCAGCAGGGAAACTCACAGCTTCTGACAGAGTCTGCAAGAGGTTCTCGATCCAGAGACACGTCCCTCTGAGTCTCCTGCATCTGAAGAATAAACACACACACCAAACAAACAGAAAGTAGGCATTAAAATCAGATATACGGACTAAAAGGGTTTTAGATGATTTAACTATCTTTTATATAATTTAGTAGACTTCAAAAGAAAGTCTGAAAACAAACATATTATGTGTTCTCAGTGGCAACTTTACTCATACGGTCTGAAGATATGTCGAATCCTTGGAAGGAATTCCTGCTTACCTTGATATTCTTTTTGATGTATTCAGCTCTGCTCATGAGGCTTTTAATCTGGGGAAGGACAAAAATGTAAATACAATTTACACGTTCAACACAAGCGTTTGCTCATGTAAATGGGTTCACTACTAATGCTTTTTAGCCATGTTTGCGGTGTGGCTCTAGGTATGGCAACATGTTGGTTGGTTGGTCCACAGTTTTGGTCCAGACTGATATATCTCATATCTCAACTACTGGGTGGATTGTTATGACATAATGTACAGGCATTCCTGGTTAACTTTGATGATCCCTCAACCTTTCCTCTGGTGCCACAAGCAGGTTAACATTTTCTAGGTTGGTTTTTAATGAAATCTCTCTATTGGATGGATTTCAGTGAAATTTGATGATCCTTAACTTTTCATCTACTGCCATCATCAGGTCAAAATTGTCAGATGCTCAGCTGTACTTTGTGGTTAGTGCTTAGTAGCAAATGTTAGCATGCCAACACGCTAAACTAAGATGATGAACACGGTAAGTATTATACCTGTTCAACATCAGCATGTTAGCATTGTCACTGTGAGCATGTTAGCATGTAGATATTATCATTTAGCTCAAAGCACTGCTGAGCCTAAGTACCGTTTCATATAGCATAGCTCTTAGACTTGTAAGTAAGCTCTTGAATTGACAGGAGATTAAATATAAAGAGCGTTCATTGCTTTTGGCTTTTTATTTATGAGTCCCACTCAACAACACCCCCCCCCCGTGCTTTGTTTACTGTAAAACTGCCACGTCTTCGTGCAGCAGGAAACACAATAACTTTAAGCTGTACGGGGAAATAAACTCCATGTCAAAATCACATTAAACTGATCAGCTTCTTGCTCTTTTTGTTATTTTTTGAAAACGTTTCATATGGCACACATGTGCGAGTAGTAACGGCTGTCATCATATGCTTGAGGGTGCTCTTTACTGTGGTAATCACTCCTCTGGTGATCATGAAGGTTCTTGGCTGCACCTCATACCTAGTTGTATCACCACTATGTCACGGTATAAAGTAAGCCCTCTTGGATATTACTGTAGTAACATCTAAGGGTCATAATCATGGGAGACCTAAACTCATAGCTTCCATAATTTTACTTTAAAACACCAATCTGTTGCAGTAAATAATCATTCTGACCATAGTTTTTAGGATTCAGCCCTGACCCCAATCTTATGCAGCCACAGCACTTTAATCACAATCCCTTTAATCACAAAGTACAATAAATGTGGAAGAAATCTACATGAGGATGGTCCATGGGACGTATTGATAACTTGCAGAGATTTAAGGTACATATACTGAGACACAGCTCACAGGACAACATGACCTCACGTATGTTCAGTCATAATGACATTATATAAACATACACTGGATAGATCAAAGCTGTGGTTCACCAGTGAGAAGCCAGGATATTGAATTACAGCTTTGAAAGGCTAAAGTGTGCTCTACAGTAGATACGAACGCACATGGAGGCCAGTCGTGGCAGCATGTGTTGGCTCTTTTTGGTTCTCACATACACACATGCTTTCGATCGAATCCCCCGCCCCCGCCTCTCTAATGCTGTGTTAGATTATTACAGCCGCATCTGAATTTACTTAAGACAAGCACCCATAAAACTTCAAATAGGGAGGTCTATGAGGCCCACTCAAACCTCCTTCCCCAGTCTGGGGTTTGTTGGTGAAATACTGTTGTCTGCTGTTGGCTTAGTTGCTAGCTAAACAATGCACAAAAACAGGAGTTAAGAGTTTGGATCATTAATGGCAGTCTGTGCAATATCGATGCAAATATTCAGGGTCTTGATTCCCGAAAGTTAGTTAAAGTATGTTCGACTTTGCGGCCGAAAGCATGTATGTATTCTACAGGAAAGGTCTTATGAGGTAATTAGGTTAATATTTGGCTTTTTAGCTTGTAAATGCTCCGCTATGTTCACCAACTAACTGCTAACTTTGTCTGTCTGATGTTTTCTGCTGGGCAAGAAGCTAACAGTCAGTTTGTAACGCTCATGTGGCAGAAAAAAACGCCAATGAGAGCTGTAAGAGTGAACCAAAACAGTAAAGGTGTGGGGCATAAAATCAATCCAATGAGCTGACAGACATTGTAAAGCTTCAAGCTGAGTAGAACTGCAGAGTTGGGTGATAATTCTCTGTTTGTCACTACGTGTGATCCATTGTTGATATATAATGTATTGTGGCTGCTTTAAGTGTCCAATTATAAAGTGGACAGTGATCTATGTGTATGTAACAGTAATATAGATGATGGATTACGTTATTTGGCCATCACCACAAAAAACATGTACATGTGACTGCAGAAAAAAGGCTTGTGGGTCATGTGATGGAGCGTCCACTGTGCTAGGTGATCAGCGGAGGGCCCGTTGTGGAGATGACAGATAGTCCAGATAGTCTACCGTGACCACTCAACCAGGAGCCCATTCTCGCCTACTCACCTCGCTGTGCAGCAGCTCTCTCCTGCGGCCCTGGGGTTCGGCTGGCTCCCCCGAGAGAGAGAGAGAGAGAGAAAAAAAAAGATACAGAGAATAATGAGGAGAGGAAGGAAAAAGAGAGTCCACTACCTAATCACCTTGTTTGTTCAAGAAGAGGTCAACTACTAGATTGGATTTCGCAAGCGTGTAGACTGGGGGCTCAAGAGTGGAAATGGTTCTAATGTAGGCCAGTGTTTTCACAGTCTGTCATCCTGGAGGGGAGAGTGACAGAGAGGGAAGAAAGAGGGGAGAAGGAGGAGGAGAGCTCTCTGGTGGCAAGGCATGTTGGGAAGCTGTGCAACAAAGAGCCCTTAGCCAAACAAAGAACCAATGTTTTCTCCCCACAATCTTCCTGGTGGTATATGCTGCGCCACACAACGAGGCTCCCTGACACTGGAGAGAGAGGCTGGTTAGGATGGCATAGGATCAGTTTAGTTTAGTTTAGTGTATCATATATTATTGATCTACTGACAAAACCAGGTTCTGCTTATAGAACACACGTAAAAATGTAATTAGCTTTTGTAAACTATTTCTTTAGCTACATCAGGCAATAAGTTTAACATCTAAAATCTATCAAATCAAGTCAACAAGTCTTTTAACTTTCAGTAACATTGGATGGATTTTTATTAGAGAGATAATCATTTTTATTTGTTTCTAGTGTGTAATGACACAAAGAAGTGAAGTGTGCTGTCTGAATGGGAAGCAGATGGCAGGGCTCTCATATACCACACACAGGGTGCTGGCACTGGGTCTCATCCCGGCTCAAAGCCACATCTGGATCACTCTATCCCACCTCTTCCATTAGGCCGATCTTCCAGATGAGCTCATGAGCCGGTCCTAATGGACGCCAGGCCACAGAGAGAGTCACTGGAGTCTCTTCTGTAGTTCCTCTGTCGGTTTGTCTGTCTGTCGCTTATTAAGTGTCCCAGTCTCTCTCAGTCTATTTCTTCACTCTGTCTTTCTCTCCGTCAGCTGTCTTGAACTCTTTCTAAATCACTTTCTCAAAGTTATTTTCCACCCTTTGAGACTTTCAGTTTTTTTTAATATCCATCTTTCTCAAAGTCTCTCTGTTTCCAGTTAAGTCTCTCTTGAAGTGTCTCTCCAAGTAATTTTTTGTCTCTCTTCCCCAGCCTTTCCCTCGAGTATCATCATCTTGGTTCAGCCACTTCTCGACCCGTCTCAGATTCTCGCTGTACCCTCTACTCGAAATGAATGATTTTCTCTCAGTCTGCTCATTGTGTCTGCTCTCTAGATCACTTTAAGTGCCCTTATACCCATCTGCCTTTCAAAAGGACTTATTCTGTTTCTCTAATGCCAAATGTGTGCAAACAGACACAGCTCCCAGTGGCTGAGGTGATGTCTCTGAATGCATAAGAAGTCATTAGATGTGGAACAGTATGATTTAAAATTCATCCTCAGTCACCAACTACTGCCAGGGTGTCCTTGAGCAAGGCACTTAAAGGAGGGCTATTATGCATTATTCATCATCTGACAGTAGCTTTGCATAATTCACTCAAACATCCGTATTTGTCTTATATTGGCCTTCATGCAGCCTCTCAGTTCATCTTCTGTCTGAAACAAACCATCTCTTTAAGCCCCCCCCCGTCCCTAAAAGCCCACTTTCTTCTGACTGGCCAACCTGTGAAAGCCTGCTGAGAGGCTGCACCCACTTCTTGTCAACATCGCTGCGTCCTCTTAACAGCATGACAGGGTCAGCCACTTTAGCCAGTAACTAGCTGCTGCTGTTAGCTGGTTAGCAGTGCACTTAGCTGGTGTTTATTTGTTACATCTCTAGTACAGGAGCTTTGGACCACCGGGAGCACCACTGCCTCAAGCTCCCAGTCTGTTAGCAGCAGTTAGCGGTTAGTTAATAGTTACAAGTAAATGTCCATCAGTAAACTCCGTAAATCCCTGAGAGTTGAGTCAGAGAAGCCGCAGGACATCAGAGGAAAAACAGAAAATATGTAGCTTTCCTTTACAACCACAGCAGGTAAAAACAAACAAAAACCTGAAGCACTCCTGAGCAGTAGCAGCAGTTGGATAACTCAGACAGACTAACCGGGTCCCTGTACTACATAGGCATGCTCAGCCATACTCTGCCTGGAGCAGATAACCATATAAAGAAATCTGTGACAAGTAGAAAAAGACGTTGGAAACATGAATTCTGAGCTTTTTGCTCACAGGGGTATTTGTACATACATTGCCCTCATTACAAATCACTATTAATATATACCCGCGCTTTTATTAGGGTACCTTACCTATATGTATATAATTAATAATATAATGTGAGGTGTAGGCATATACTCCTACGTGACCGCTCACTAACTATATACTATATATCACACTATACCTACTATATCAATACTTATGACAGAAACTAAGCAAAAGCACAATAGGGCCTCTTTAAACCTTAGGCTCCAGTGGAGTGGCTCAGTAGCCAACAGCAGTGAAGGACAGGATAATTGCATAAAGCCATCTTGTATGGAAAGAAAGGAGTTTATCTACCTGCTAGCGCCAACAGAAGTTCTCCCAGGCACTGTTGGTACACATCCAGAACCTCATGATCATCCAATCCACTCTCCTCCTTTAATGGGAAATAAGGAAAAACGTTGCTTTATATCCAACTACAGAGACACTTGGGCCACCCTGGTACTTACATAGTGTAGTCTGTTAGCATGGCAAAATGTGCTTATTCATCATTGTTCACTTCTAATTTTGAGGGTGTAAACAGCAGAAACACACAAATATAAAGAAGTCTGTGCAGCTAACATGGTCAGACGAGCAAAACCGCAAAATAGATGTTTTTGGTTCACCAGTGATCTTAAAAGATGTGGTTTGGAAGGCAACCTATGAAAGATGAAAGGGGATTGGTTTGTTCCCTGCTGGTTTGTTTTTTTCTGCTGTATTACTTCTGCTTCACCCTGCTTTTGTGTGTATCTCTATAGCAGTGGCACCATCCAGCAGTACCCCCTTCTAACCTTAGCAATGGCAGCAGAGGCCATCTGCAGAGCAGCCAGCAGTCGTGGTTGGTCTCGAGACATTTCTGGAGTAGAAAGAAAACAAAAAAACACTACTTTGAGTCCTACTGTCTAAATGCACCATCAATGCATTCTACTAGAAAATATGCAATAAGTAATCGGTGCATCCCCTGCAGTATCTTAAGACTCGTATTGTAGACTTGAGATACTTAAAATTTCATAATATTTATTTGAGGGGTAATAGAGCCTAGTGTTCCTGAGCAAAACATAAAATCCCTAAGAGACTTAGAACTGTCATTCTGTGGCTGATCTCTGACCTCTGACGCAGGAGAAAAGAAACATTTCATTTTGCTCACAAGACTAATTTAAGAGGATGTAGATCAGGTCAATTGCTTCCTTGTATACAGAAGTTTAACGCAAATTTCCATGACCAAAATATCCCATTTCTGGAGACGTATGTACTTACAAGAATAATAATCATACAGGGGGAAAAAATACTGAACCCCCATAATTTAATGTTCAATTTCATTTATTTTATTAAATCCGAGTACAAAAACACACATTGCATTACTCAAGGTGCCCTGTCATACAGCTGCTGACTAGACATACAGTGGCCCTGCCTCTGCACCGAGCTGTGTTCATTACCTCGGAGGATATCCCTGGAGGTCCGGGCCTCCTCAAAGCTCAGTCTGTTGTCTGAGGCCACCAGGGCTTTCAGTTCCTCGGCTCTGGACACATACTGGCTGACCTGCGGGAAGTCCTCTTACATTGACTCAACTTAATCATGTCAACCACGCCATATGCTCTCCATCCACACCATATGGTATTCATAGAGGAGTATTCAGTCCAAGTGAAAACCACTGGAGTGTAACCAAAAAAAGACCAATTGAAAATAGAAAGTAATCTAAATGTAATTTAACCTACCTTCTGCCTGAGGGCGTCTTTACGTTGCCGGTCTGTCTCGTCTGGAGAGGGGGGAGAGAAGAGACGTTTTGGTTTTACATTTAGTGCGTTTACTTTGCCAGTTTATTGTGGTGCAACAAAGGCGGTGCATTGTTGTCGGCCTTAAGCCACGGACAGGATATGAGAGTGGTTGTTGCTCTTACAGTGAATAGCGGGGACAAAGTGCTCAAGGGCACTGCAGTACAGAGAGAGAGCAGCGGACCTTTCCCCTTCCTGGTCCTTCTGAACGGCCTGCACGACCAGCTCTTTCTGGAAAGGGGAAACAGGAAATGGCATCACTGAATGCAAACTACTACAACTCGCCAGTGCTTATGCATGTATGCATGTAGAGTCATGCGTGAAGGCACAAGTGGGGCAGGCATGAGCACAAACCTACCAACACATGTGCTCAGTCAATCACACACACATTATTCACGGTCATCAAGAGTAGACACACACATGCCGGCGCATACTTCCCCTTTCTTCTTATTCTCTCACCGCTTTCACTAGGCTCTCTACACTCGGCATGTGCTCCAAATCCACAAAAGGGTGGGTGAAGAACTCTGCAAAGGTGATCCGGGCATCTGGATTTCTCTCTAGCAGCCGCAACAGAAGGTCTCTGCAGTCCTTGGATACCCTGGCCCCAGGAGGGAGCTGATGCACAAAACACGACCTTATTATGTTACACTCGATCCACAGGACAATCCAAGGGAAAAGGACAGCAGATTGTTGCCAGAGACCTTCTAGTCTCACATCACTACTTTTTATCAAAAGATGACCTTAAAACTCTCTATGTGAATCCCAGGGTAATGGACCATGTGCTAATGCTGCCATTGAGCTCAAGCCTAATGTTTGAAACAAGAATTCAAGTGTTTTGAAAGCCCTCCATCATTAAAAGTACTGTTATCCTTAATTGTCCTGGGTTGCGGTAATTAACATTTGGTTCCTGTATGCAGCGAGCATTTCAGGGCAGAGACACAACTATGACTTTAAGGTGTCAGCAATTAGTTAGTGTTTCATTTCAACATAGTAAACTCTATACAAAACTCTAATCTAATTAGCATTTGAAACCATATCTATTATCCTGTTTTTACACACATATATCATTAAATAGACTGACTTTACTGATGAAATATTACAAGTTTGTGTTTCTTCAGGTCATAATTCAATATATCATATGGGCCTGTTTACAAACATTCATTTAAATTTTAGATGAGCTTTGATTTAGCTGAGCACCTCCACTGCTAGTGATTCCTGAGTAGGACATGGGTATATGAGTGAAAGTATGCCATCTAGTGGTTTACAGGTGAACAATCACAAATACAGTGAGAAAATACTCAGCAGTAATGTGTTTTTTAATAAACCGTAAATAAAATAAACAGTAAAACATTTAGAAACATACTGCTTTCTACAGAGGACAGCAGTGGTGTTGGACATACATTTATGTCTATTTAATGTTTTTTTTATCCTTGCATTTTGTTTTTTATTCAGTTTGAGCATTAAAAACTTACAAGGATAATATGCAAACAGAGGTGACTTGACAGAGGTGCCAATAAATATTTTTCAAGTTCTTTTATTATCATCAGGTGATGCAATGGTGCGTAGTAATGTTATATGTGGATGATTGAAGTGGCAAACTGACATCTTTTCCTTAAAAAGCAACCCGTCTAAAAATAAGTACTGCTGCTTTCCAAGTTTCAGTTATTCTAGACACAACAGAATGGTATGCTCAAGATGTGCATCCATCGAATGACAACTATGTAACCCTATTTTAGAGCGCTAGTGCGAGCTGTGAGTCATTTGTATTTTTAAGCAGGATTGCCGACTCTCTCAGTCCAGCAATTCACTAATGAGGAACTTGTTTATTGCTTATTGCTTAGGTATTACTTACCTCAATAGGTTGGTTACTCCGGATCTTCTCCTCCAATTCAGTGTATGACCTTGATGCAAATGGTGCTCTCCCAAATAGTGCCTCTACATGCACATAAACAATGTTATAATTACAAATTACAGAGTATTTACATCAATGGTCTTTAGTGAGAAATTCATAGGCAACAGACTGTAAATTACATGACACTCTATTTGGCTTACATGACTGACCCCTCCCATTATGTACACTGTCACTCCACACAGTGCAATTACTGTAGTGTGCTATTGTACTATTGTGTAATTACTGTACCCCACTAAAAAGGGAGCAAACTCGGCTGCCATTTGATGATTAATGGCACAATATTGTTTGTGACCTACTCAGTGTGCATTCAAGCTTGAAGAACTAGTCAACTGATAAGCCGTTTATTTTTGAAAAAGAAATGATGTTGAGACGTTAGAATTTATCATTGAGGGGGAATCACGCTACACAGCACATAACTCATGTTATTTTGCATTCAATAGAGATGAAAAGGTGAAAACAAAGTACTCACCATAAAGAATGACTCCTACTGACCAGAGATCTACCCTGGAGTCATACTGGCGGCGGCACACCATCTCAGGAGCCATGTAAAGAGGAGAACCTCGCAGGGCACTCTGCTCATCCCATGGTGACATGTACTGGGCAAAGCCAAAATCTGAGAGCAAATCACAGCATAAACAACATGTTCACTGTGAAAGATTCCAGCAGAACAATGCTCCGTAAACAGTCTGAAGCCATAAATTTAAGCACAGATTACGAACCCTTGATATGTTGGTAATACAACATGCAAAGCAAATGTGGCCTGTGAAGCAAAAAAGTTAACTTTCTTGCTCTGCAGACACATCGGCCCAATAGCACGACAAGGATTCAGTTTTCCTGGTGTGTTTTGCTGAATTGCTGAAAAGATCTCACTCACATGCGAATCAATGTGTTCACTTGATTGTTTGACTGCGAGCATGAGATCACCTGCTAGTTTGAGGACAGAGCCGCTGAGCAGAATATTCTGGGGTTTCAAGTCCAGGTGTGAGATGTTTCGCTCATGAAGAAACTGGAGGGCACAGGCTGTTTGTTCGGATACACATATAAAAACACAATGAGAGAAACACAGAGCCCACAGCATGCAGTCCTAACGTTTGCACTGAGCATAAACTTGCACTAAATAAAGGATATATATTTTAATTCTACCACAACAGTGAGCTCTACCAGTTTTTCCAAACAATATAACACATGTATGAAAAAAAGTGTCAAAACTAGATTAAAAAAAGAAGAAAGAATAATAATGGATAAATAAAACCGGTGTGAAGCTGTTGACATGGAACCAATGCTGATGTAAAGTAAGAATAAACCAGACCATTTATTTGCAACCCGGGTCTGGCAATGACTCACCCATCTGTTGCAGGAAGCGCCGGGCCACCCTCTCAGGTAAAATCCTGCGGCTGCGAATGAAGCGGGAGAGATCTCCACCGGAACACCACTCCAGGATCAAATAAATATTCTCAGCATCCCACTGATGAAAGAGAATAAATTAAGACACTCCGGGAAAGAGTTTCAAAGTTTCATTTTGTATTTTCTTCTATTCACTATACATCCCTTACATAAGCTACCACAAATCTCGAAGCTATAAATGGACTTACCTGAAAGTCTTTTAGCTGGACTATATGAGGGTGACGCATAGTCTTGAGGATTTCAATCTCTGTGAGCAGGTTTTCTGTAGATGCCCTGTTTAGAGTCTTCTTTCCAACCACCTTCACTGCCACCACCTCTCGACTGTCCCCCTGCAATGTACAAAGGCTGAGTACCTCCTGCAGCGCTCTACTTACAGCTTCTATATATATATAATAAAGAACTGAACTCCAACTTTCACTTTCACTTTCACCAGCAAAACACTGGAGTTGGAGTATAGAAAACACTTCTTATAATGGATAATATGTTTCACAAATATCATAGTTTAATAAGAATAGTCAAAGTCAAAGTCAGCTGACCTGAGTTACACCTTGAACTCCAACACAAACATGAAAGTTGTGGCGATGTTTAGACTTGTGTGAGGTTTCCCCTGACTCCTGCACAAGCTCACCTTTCTGTAGGCTTTGTAAACTGTAGCATAGGTACCGCTCCCCAGTCGCTCCGTGAGGATGAAGTCAGACAGTTTTGGTGGAGCAAAGCTGGAGGTCGAAGCCATGCTGACGACAGCAACATCAAACTTCCTCTGCAGGCCTGAGCTGCAATGTAAGACCACTGTTTTAAACGCGTTGTTATTTCACCACTGTGTCTGTCAAACATTCAAACAGTTGACTGCAGCATGTCTTTCTCTAGAAGCTGCAGATCTTACTCTGATGTTAAAATCCAAAGTGTACTGTCGCTTTATGCACCCTGAATACATCCCGAATTTCCGACAGGCTAATTAAAGGTCTTATTCCTATGTTAAAGTGTCTTCCTGATAAACAAGCAAACTGGTTTTGGTGTACATCCGTTTGGGAGTGAGCTACAAGTTGTAGCTAACGTTAGCACTTGCTATAATGTAAAGTTACGTACAGTTAGCTAAGTTAGCGTGCATACAAGTACTGTAATGTTAGTCAGAAATAAACCTGAAGGAGTTACACCTCTCCGCCTTCATTCACCTTTTATAAACACATATGCAAATAGTTGACACTTGCCTGTGAGCTACCAAACCCTCAGCTCCTGGATGAACAGTCAGTGTTTACATACTGGTCGCACTGCAGGGATCAGTTGACATCAACATGTATCAGAGAATATGTGAGCGCCACCTAGCGTCGGTCCTCCGTTACTGCAACTCACAGGAGGAAACAGGTTCTCCACCAAATATCAGTGTGTAAACCATTACTATGTACATTTAAAACATCTATCTAATATATATATATATATATTATATTATATATATCATAAAGAAAAAACGCAGAAGTCAAATGTTATTACCTCTTTAAATGCTTTAGGTAGTGATACTTTCATTTATTTTGAAAATAAATGAATGGACATAAATGTTAACTTTCTAATTCAACTGTTTACACTTTTTGGCAAATTTCCAAAATAAAATGGTCCAATTGCACCATTTTTTTTTAAATGTACCCCCAGGGAGCAATAAAGTATTTCTGATTCTGATCAATAATATTAAAAAAGCAACAAGACCCAAATAATATTTGATACATATAAAATGATTGATTAATTCAAATCATTTATTACACTGTGTACTTTTTATTTTTTCCTATCAATTGTTTTTCTTCTATTGACTGTTTTCTTCTATTGTCTATCTGCTGTACTATAGGTGGTTGTTGTGTATTTAAAATAAGGCTCTTATTGTGGCTGCTCGGATATCAGTTTTATTTTAAAAACCCTCACCGGAAGTCAGCTGTCATTGTGGCTGTGGTGGTCATTTAAAGATGGCGGAGTGCCTGGCTGCACGTTTGGCAGCCCAGGAGGAGCAAATCCAGCTCCTCACCAAGGAAATCTCCTCTCTCCGCGATGGTTTGAGCCGAGGTGGAGGTGGAGGTGTGGGTGCCGCCGGTGTCGCGGAGGTCTCCCCAGAGCTGGAGAGCCTGCGGACCGAGAACGAGAAGCTCAGGTACCGACTGCTGCACCTCCGGCGGGGTCTGCGGGCAGAGCTGGAGCTGGAGGGCAAGAGGCAAGAAGGAGTGAAGAGAGGCAAAGCTCCGGAAACAAACAGCAGCAAAGTGCAGCAGACGAACAGCCGAGCAGACACCAAGGTAAAGACTGGGGCAGTAAATGCTTCCCAGTTCAAATGGCTCCATTTGTAATATGGTGGGGGGGTAGTGCTGCACGAGGAGCGGGCCTCCGTCCGGTAGAGCTCAGTGACCGTCTGTACCAACCCACATCCAGAAATAGCTGCCCCAAGTTCTCTGCGTACTTGTGCCATTACGGACCGATAGTGCTCACAGGGAGCTGCCGGTGGGGTCCAGACGGGTGATGCCGGGCTCAGTCCGCTTGGCGCTGCTGTGTCCATGGCGACGGAGCCTGACTGGACCAGGAGCCTGACTGGACCAGGTCCCTGAGCACTGTTGTAAATACTGTTGGCGGTTCCGGGATCCCAGAGCAGGGATCAAAGCAGCTGTGCGCAAAACCGCTGCGTAATTTTCACAATTGGCTGGTAGAGCTGAAGTCTGAGCAGCCCGTCTGTACTGTTGTCCTGTATTGTCTTCTTTCGTCCTTTTCATCACTGTGTGACATTAAAACCAGCACAAAACGATGAAACAATCTGATGGCTCCTGTTTCCAGCAGCAGTAGCAGCTGTGGCCCCAATGGATGTGATTTAGCTCATAGTCTGATACTGCACTGACACTACAGAAACAAACAGAAGGGATAAAACTCAAAGTCTCAAGAATGTGAAAGGTTCCCCAGGCCCTACGGAGAGAAATATAATAATAATTACTTTATGTGTATAGCACCTTTCTACAAGAAACTCAGACTGCTCTACAACAAAGGAGAAATACAAAAGATTATAATTTTTATCCAATGAATGAAAGTGACGGCTTTGTTCCATCCTGAT
>NW_023339663.1:24167275-24218587 GCF_004916995.1 Morone saxatilis | reverse complement strand
TGTAATGTGTCCGCTAAACACTTTGTTGAAATAGGCCAAAAAAATAACAGATGTTGAATTAATACTGATAAAAAACCGTTCATTTAAAATAAGTGACATTTATTTTCCTGCCCTCAATAGGCCCTACGCTGGCCTTTCAGTGTCACAGTGTGTGCCCACTTTGAATACTGATTGTGTTCACTGACTGATTAATAATAGGCTGACTCAGAAGGAAATGGTGATAATAGCCTATTATACTATTAAAGACACACACTGCTCTCTGTTTGTGCACAGGCGGAAACCACGGATACCAAATCTGGTGACAAGAACAACAAGAAGGAGAAGAAGCAGGATAAGGGACAAGGAGGTGGGGGTGTGAAAGAGGTGATTATTAAAGAAGCCATCCTGCTCCCCTTTTCACACTTTATTGTACCAACAGGAACATCACTCATTTCAGCTTAACACACAACAAAGTGTTTCTGCTCTAGTCCCCGCTTTTTACAGATATTTCAGCGTGACAAAAACTCCCTAATTCATGAAGTGTAGACAATTTCTTGACTTTGATTGTCTTTCATGTTTTCCGCTGTAGCTGAAGCCCTTGCCTGGATACATCGCAGAGCGCCTCAGCCTCTATGAGCAGCTGAAGAGGGAGAGTGATGCTCTGCAGGAAAAGAAAGCTGCAGACAGCAAGCCCATTACTGTGGAGCTACCAGACGGACGGAAGGTGGCGGGCAAGGCTTGGCTCACCACACCATACCAGCTGGCTTGTGATATCAGGTGACTACTTGAACAGCTGGCCAGATCCACTAATGTGGAGGCTATAATTTTATTATCAATTAATGGCTGCCAATATTATCCATATATTTTAATTTGTCTGATAAAAGCAGACACCACAGAGGGAGACTAGACACCCACATGTGTTCCAAATCGCAAGAAGCTGCAATTGTTTGATTAAAATGTGTGGCAGCAGCATTATAATTAAGCACTGATGCTCTGAAGAGATGCCGTAGCCTACAAATCTGTTTCTTTGGTACTACAGACCCCAACAGATGTCACATCCTCATGATTTTAGTAGTTTTTTTTATTTTATTTGAAAATGAAAATTGTGATGCAGAAATAATCATTCATAATAATTGTGAATCATATCACAATTGTAATATCTGTCAAAATAAAAAGTCAAAGTCAGCTTCATTGTCGATTCTTCACATGCACCANNTTCTCATTCACCCACGGTGAAACAGATAAAGTGCACAATAACCCTTTTTTTTTTTACCATATCGTGCAGCCCTAGTTCTTTCTTTTCATCATAATGATAGAAATCACTGTTAAATGCAGACTCAGCATCTCTGAGGCAACTATCTTGCACTTGATCTTTCAGCCAGGGCCTGGCTGACAATGCTGTGATTTCTCGGGTGAATGGGGAGCTCTGGGATCTGGACAGACCTCTCGAGCAGGACTGCTCTCTTGAGATCTTGCGCTTTGACAATGAGGATGCTCAGGCTGTGAGTACATTTTTAATACAAATGAATTAATAAAATACATTTTAGCACATGGCTAAAGGCTACTGAAGGAAACCTTTAGGATGTTGTCTTCATTTAGCATTGGCAAATCTTTTAATTTAAACATATTTATTGAAACTTTTCATTTGAATTGTTTTTATCGCGCCCTACCTTAATGTTAGATGTATTAAAAAGGTCTCAGCCACAGTGTCCAAACAACATACTTGCTTTAATTTGACCTTCATCTTGCATCCTAGGTGTATTGGCATTCCAGTGCTCACATCCTGGGGGAAGCAATGGAGTGCTTTTATGGAGGTTGTCTGTGTTACGGACCCCCCATAGAGAATGGTTTCTACTACGATATGTTCCTGGATGGACAAAAGTGAGCAGATATTTTTACTATCAGTGTCTTCTCTGCCAGATTTCCTTACTGAGCTGAGCATGTGTCCTTTTTCCAGGGGAGTTTCCAGCGCTGAGTTTGGGGACCTGGAGACGTTGTGTAAGGCGGTGGTGAAGGAAAAGCAGCCGTTTGAGAGGCTCGAGATCAGCAAGGAGACGCTGTTGAAGATGTTTAAGGTGAGAGGGAGAGAGAGAACATGAGAGGGAGAGAGAGAACATGTGTGGGAGTGTGAATTCACGTTTAAAACTGGAAATATGTATGTATAAGGGATTATTATTATTATTATTATTATTATTTGCACGCATAGAATTTGTCATTTAACACTGTGAAATCTTTAAATTAAGACAAAAAAACCAACCTGCCCAAGGCGTTTGTGTCTTTCAGTACAACAAATTCAAATGCCGCATTCTGAATGAGAAAGTCACCACGCCCACTACTACAGTCTACAGGTAAGAAGGAGAAAAAAATATTAAACTGGATCTTTCTTTTGAAAGATGATGTGTGAGTTCTTTTAGTCCTTTGTCAAACTAACTGTTGTGTTATCTATGAATCCTGATCAGATGTGGGCCCTTGATTGACTTGTGCAGAGGTCCCCATGTCAGACATACAGGCAAGATCAAAGCCATGAAGATCTACAAGGTATGTGGGAAATACACACAGGGTCCTAAATCCACAAGCCCCAAAGCAATTTATGCTGTTCTCAGACAGATTTATTTTTTATTATAACTACTTAAAAAGGAATGAACCCAGAGTCGATTCCTGTTAGTAGCTCCTGATTTTATTAATGATGATGTTTCTAAAAAAGTAAAGTGTGTAAAAAAATGTTTCACTTTTTTCTTCGTCTGTCATCAGAACTCTTCAACCTACTGGGAGGGCCGCTCCGACATGGAGACTCTACAGAGGATCTATGGGATTTCCTTCCCAGACTCAAAGATGCTGAAGGAGTGGGAACGTTTTCAGGAGGAGGCCAAGAACAGAGACCATCGCAAGATTGGCAAAGTGAGTCACTGTAGGCAGTCATGTCCAAGCCCACCCAGCTTGCTGAGGCCTAAAACTGGTGACTGAAACCTAGTACAAAGAGAGTTCGGATTTGTAATTGTATAATGTGATGGCTGACACATCTCCTCTGAGGTTTTTCAAAGAGTTTTTTCCTGTGAGAGGTTTGTGGTTTTATAGATGTGGTCCAGAACCTGGACCAAGAACACAGTCTCCAGGCAGACATCAACTGTAAGGACACATGCAACAATATACAAACAAATGATCTACCCAGTGTAACCCAGTTGGGATTATCAAAAGTGCCTCGGGGCCTGACTAGTATGGCAAAACAACATGGGGAATGAAAACCATGTTGTTCTGCCATAAATCAGCTGTTGCCGCTTTGTACCAGCTGAGGGCACTGTGTTTCTTCATGTTGGCACATTCGGGACAACTGTGAGTCATCTGAGCACCCCAGCTGGTTCCTCAGCATGGGAGACGCAGACGGCAGCACCTCAATCAGCACCGATAACAACACAGTTCCATATTAAACGCGAGAGTCAAGATAATGTTGTTGAAGCCAGTTGGAGGGAGGTGACAAAAGTGGCATGTTGTTTTAAAGATGGTGCTCTGTGGCATGATCCCAAGCCGACCCTTATCGTTTGCTCAGTGCATAATGACAGCACAACATTCTGAAAACCTCTAGATGCAGTCCAGTTTTATCAGCCAATAGCACTGAAGTAAAATAAATATATCCCAGCAGGTACAACAGCAGGGATCCAGCTGTGTCTGTGACATATTGATTGATCAAACATGTTCTAACCTCACCAGTTTTGAAATGTGTATAGAGGAAATAAAAGCACTACAGGTTTCATATAGGAGGTTTAAATAGCCAAACTGAACTAACAGTGAAGCTGAGCATCCTGCTGCCAAAAGTTCATTTTTGCTTTGTTTATTGCAGTGACATATTTTACTCTTAGTATTATACATTTCATGTGTGCTTGCCGCAAATATTACAGTGTTGTGTTTTACGTGTGAGTTTTCTTCATTGTGAATTCCCAGTGCTTGATGGCTCAGGTCTGTCAATTCTTGAACCAGACTTGACTGAGTCTCATCTCATTAGCTCAGGGTTGGCTTTATAACACAGATCAATTCCAAGTCTGTTCGTTTATTTGTTTCAAATGGTCTGTGATCGAGGGTGTTTCTAGAAATAGGTGGATGCCATTGCAGGACATTTCCATTACAAAGGAAAAAAAATTATAAACTCATGCACAAGGAGACAGCTTGCATCAGTGGTGTTCATAATTACAGTTTTCAATTCGAGGTCATTACAGAAATCACAGGACCTGCTGCCACCCTCACACTAATGTATTTCAGATTTAAAGGAGGAAATGAATAAGATATGTCTTCACAGTCTTGGAAGGAAACAGTTTGTCCTGCTTTCCAGCTACCAGGACACAACAACCCAGTCTGTCCATTGAGCTTTTTTCTGCAGCCAGTCGTTGACAGATGGTCTGCCTTGTGATGAGAGGATAACTCCCTGCTGTGTACCGAGGAGTTTCTTGCTCATTGTACCTGCAGATAAAAAGAATATGTGAAGTCATTTAAAAGTCATTCTTTGTCTGTTTCACAGGAACAGGAGCTGTTCTTCTTCCACGATCTGAGCCCCGGGAGTTGTTTCTTCATGCCGCGCGGAGCCTACATCTACAACACACTCACGGAGTTCATCAGGGTAGGAGTGGTGGTCAAATGCCCATCAGCACCTCTTTTTTATTACAGCATATGTGGCAAGTTTGAGTCTGCTTCAGATAGAAAATTCAGTCGTTTGCAGATGTACCACAGAAGCCTTCAGATAATGACCCCCTTCTTGTTTCAGAGGCTCTGTTTTTCTTTTTTAGCTTTTGTTAAATCTTCATGGTTACCTACAATCAATATATTAATATTCATTTGAATATATTATCATAATACAATGGCCAAAATGAACAAGTACAGCTCAAGAGATGTGAAGGAGGATTTCGAGGTCAAGCTCACTTTAATCACCCTTTTCTATTTAATGCTAATGAGGTTTGTTCATTATATATATTTTTCAAATTGTATTATTGCATCAGTTATGTTGACTGTCATTTTAAAATACTTATTTGGGGCTCTACATTGAAAAAGTACTGTCAAGATCATTGAATACCAGTTTAGATTTGAACAAAATCCACAAGCAGAACCAGCCTCTGGTTCATTGATCTAAAAAAAGAAGTACTCCAGAGGTTCTAAAACACAAAACCACTCAAAACCCTGAGTCCATGAGGCACAGGCTGTGCTTAACAGTTATGTATACTGTAGTGATTGCCAGCTCATTGACATGCAGACCGCTAACTGTTAACTTCTGCAAAACATGCAATCACCAAGGAGCTCAAAGATAAGCTGTGAGTGTAACAATGAGCGGAATAGTTTAATTCAGCTCAGTCGGTTCAAATTCTGCTCAGAGCCCAAGAAAAAGTCCTGACTGCTGTAGAAAGTCTGAATTATGGCCTGAGCTTTTCAAAGAGTTTTTCAGTCAAACGCCAAATACATGACAAACCGAACATCATGAAGTCAGTTGCTGATCCAGAACATGTCAAGATTTTCAGATTGTGCTCCCAATGAGTTTGTCAGTAGCACAGCAGTCATCCGACCGATTGGCTTCATGGAATGATCATTTCAAAGTGTTTCACTTATTTTAAAGACACCACTAATGTTTGGGAGGCCACCAAATTTCCACATTTGGTAATGAGGTTAAATGATGACAAATCGGAGCAGAAGTTCTCAGTTAAGAGCAGAAGACAGTCATGTCTAAAGTTGTGCAAACTTTAGATTTCAGAATAACTCGTACTTTTTCGGCAAGTTCAGTGACTGTACAGGAACTTGGCTCTGTGACGTATTTGCGGAGATGTGTTGACATCTTGAAGACTTTCACATCACACACCAACACACCAGTCCAAGCCAATAAGACCTCACATACTTTACAGAAACTGTGCAAGATCATTATCACGTCACTTCAATCTGTTATCGCTGTGTTAAAAAAAAAAAAAGACCCCCGACGAGCGACTAGCTATGCATTCCCTTCTATGCCATCGCTACAACGTTTAACAGTGACAACTGACTGTGCAGCAAACTGTGCACACATTTCTAGACACTGGAGGCTGCCTTATTATGACTGCAATGGACGAGATGGTTCTGTATCTCTCTTCTGCTAAAATTATTTATTCAGGAGAAGCTGACTGAGCATGCATTATGTTTTTAAGCTCCTTCCTGTTTCATATTCACAGTTCCACATATTCACAGTTGAAATGTTTCCAGTAACACCAGTCTTCTACTTTTGGCTGCTGAACAGCTCAACTGGACGAGAAATGTTTTGCTTAAAGAAAACAAATGGATAAATAAAGCCCACAGGATTTGATTTCCATTGCAGTAGCTGGAATTTGATGCCAGAAGTCATGATTCAGCTCGGCTCAATAAAGTACCTGGGCCCTCCCAACTGGCAGATATAGCTTGTTTATGTGGTTTTGTTGTTTTTCTAGGATGAGTACTGGAGAAGAGGCTTTCAGGAAGTGGCCTCCCCCAACATCTACAACAGCAAACTGTGGGAGACATCTGGCCACTGGCAACACTACAGTGAAAACATGTTCTCCTTCCCTGTTGAAGATGACATCTTTGCACTCAAGCCCATGAACTGCCCCGGGCACTGGTAATTGTAGAGTATTTTGTTGTTGAGTTTGTTTCCAAAATGCTGTAAAGCAAAGGGCACATACAGTATGTAAAGTGTGTCAGTCATTTGATTTCCTGCTCTCTGGTTGTCCTGTAGTCTGATGTTCAGCCACAGGCCTCGCTCGTGGAGGGAGCTTCCTCTGAGGCTGGCAGACTTCGGGGTCCTCCACAGAAACGAGCTGTCGGGAACACTAACCGGGCTGACCAGAGTACGGCGTTTCCAGCAGGATGACGCTCACATTTTCTGCACAATGGATCAGGTGACCACAACAGTATTGTTCAGCTGTTGTACACACAGTTTTTAGGTCTTTTGAACATGTGGAAAAACTGTTTTGAAAAACAAGTACCTACTTATTATGAGTCATTTCCAAAATTCTGAATCTTTTCCTTTTTTCTTTTTTCTTTTTTTTTTGTACAGATCGAGTCAGAGATGAAGGGTTGTCTTGACTTCCTCCGCTGTGTTTACGATGTGTTTGGATTCTCCTTCCAGCTTCACCTCTCCACTCGTCCAGAGAAGTATCTGGGCGATATCGCTGTGTGGAACCAGGCTGAGAAGGTAAACTGCATCATGCATCATAGTTACGATTTATGGTGTAAAATGAACTACAGGTAACAGCCCAATTCTGATAAATATTGAGCAGAAGATGTAAACCTAATATATACACCAAGGCTTTGCCACACCTTACATTTTTAGCAAATAAATGCTCATGTTGACACTGAGTTGGCACTGTTGGTGAAAGAGCTGAAACCCTGCTGTGTGATCATACAGTAGTAACACATCTGTGAGTCATTGTGAAGTTCATTGGTTTCTGTAGGAGGTGTGCTGTCAGTAAAACACATTGCTCATTTGTGTGACATGTCATTCATTTTGTCCAGTTGTAAGTTGCATAAAGGCATCACTTTATAGATATATATAGATATTTATATGGATAAAATATAGAAGTGCAGTAGGGAGTGCAAAGTGCAGACTGTACTGTGTATTCTGCACTGAATTGTGTACCGCAGTATGACTTGGCTGGCTTCATAGTAACTGCTTTCCATTGTTTAGATTTAAATTACATGTTAACCTATGCCTCATGTTTGACAGCAACTGGAGAACAGCTTGAATGAGTTTGGGGAACCATGGAAACTCAACCCTGGAGACGGTGCTTTTTATGGACCCAAGGTCAGATAATTTCTCTGTATTTTCTTCCCAAACGCAAAATCAGTTTAATTCCCCGAGATCTGGAAGGCATTGTAATTCTTTGTGTGCTGTTGCAGATTGACATTAAGATAAAAGATGCAATTGGACGTTACCACCAATGTGCAACCATTCAGCTGGACTTCCAGCTGCCTATCCGCTTCAACCTGACCTTTGTGGGGTGAGTCACCTAATCAAAACATTGACACACTGCTCAGTCTGTGTGCTTTACTGCACCAAGGATTTTATTTTAATCCCCTCACGAATGAGATGTCTCAGCTTGTGTGCCGCCGAGTTGTGTGTTTCAGAGATGAAGAGTTGTATGCAAATTTTAACTCATTGAGCAGGTCATCAGCTGATTTATCACCTCACCAGGAACTTCAATTTGTAAACCCAGAATTGGAACACACTGCACAGCCTTTATAACAATAGACAACAGGCAGTTAATAGTATTTACAGCTTGTGCATAAATCCAATCAGTCCAGTATTACATATGGAAAGCGGAAGAGCTGGCTGTGTAGATCAGTAGGATAAGACAAATACGATAAACAAAAATTCAATAATAAATATGGTCGGCCAAAAATAAGTCTACATTCATACTGACACATTTCACAGTAACCCTTATTGTTCTTTCTGATGCAAACAGGAAGGATGGGGATGACAAAGCCAGACCAGTCATCATCCATCGTGCCATCTTGGGCTCAGTGGAGAGGATGATTGCCATTCTCACAGAGAACTATGCAGGGAAATGGTGAGGCGCTTTTTCGTTAATCTTGAGAACTTTAATTAAAAAAATTATTAAATTCCAAAAATGAAAAAGCTAGCCATTACCCAAAGTGCTGATGAGCCCACTGCTGTGATGTTTCAGTAGACACAATTGTAATTCTGTGTTACTGTACAGTTTTAGGGTGGTTATGAGTAACATGCCATCTTGTTGGAATGTCAAACTATGTATTGTATTGTAACGTTTCAACAATACCATAAAGATTATTTTTGTCAAGGGAGGTTGTAATGTTATTATCTTCACACCAGTACAGCACTGTCAAGATTGTTTCATTATAGTCTGTGTGTCCTTCCACAAGGCCTCTGTGGATCTCTCCACGTCAGGTGATGATGGTGCCTGTCAACCCCTCCTGTGAGGACTACGCCAAGAGGGTAAGTCTCCCACTTCCCCATCTTGACCACAATTAAGTACGATCATATGAATAATTATCGGTGGCATTCAGATTTGAGCTGTATATCCAATAAGATTTTCTTTCCCCACTTGTCAGTTGTGTAAGCAGTTTACAGAAGCTGGTTTCATGGCAGATGCTGACCTGGACTCCAGCTGTCTCCTTAACAAGAAAATCCGTAACGCTCAGTTGGCCCAATACAACTTCATTCTTGGTGAGAAGATCTTCCTGCCCCGTGTGCATTTGAAAGCACCGACTGACCACTGTTTCGAGAGCATTTTTTCACACCATTTTTGCTACTCTTAGGGTTGCCTGCAATCACTTCAAAAGCACATTTAATTGGTTGCTTCCACAACATTCAACAAAACAATACTGTCTATTTTAAAGCCTGTATTGTTGTATTGTTAGATTGTAATACTGATTGGGTAATCCACTCATTGTAAGTCATCTATTTTTATTTGCCAGGAGGCAGCACAGTGTAGACAGGGGAAGTATACTAAATATGGTTCCAGTGGCTGTAAATTTAAAGGACCACAACGTACCAAAACTTGAGGCTTAGTTTTACTAAGGCATCAGTGAAGATTAGGCAAGTAAAGCAAGTTAAATGAAAGGAATATACTGATTATTTCACGTTTTAGTGCATTCTCCATGAGTCGTGTATATTGTACTCTGCTTCCAAACATTTTCCAAGACAGTACATGGATTTTCATAATGTGTTTTTTCATCATATCTGATTCAAATGTAGATTTTTTTTTTTTTTTAAAGTGTTAAAAAATCTAAAAGATAAAGGACTGTTTTCAGGACAAAATGGAAAGGAAAGAATAAGTGATTTGAGTATGTGGGCTAAAACCTGCTATGGTCCTTTCTAAATATGGGGTTGTCAGCAGACTCACCATTAGAATAATAATAAGTCTTAATTGAATGAATATAAAGCAAATGGACCTCCAAGCTGGCTAACCACCCACAGTTGTTGAATTCTGAGCACAAAGCAGGGAACGTGTTAGGGTAGCTGTGTGTGTGTGTGGTGTGACTTGGCCCATGTCAAGCTGTTGTCGTCTTGTGTTTTGGCAGTGGTCGGAGAGAAGGAGAAGATGACTAACGGCGTCAATGTGCGCACGAGGGACAACAAAGTCCATGGAGAACTGTCGGTGGCCGAGGTTCTGGCTCGCCTGACCCTGCTCAAACAATCTCGCTGTCGAAACGCAGAGGAGGAGTTCTGATGAAAACCAAGAACTATCCAGACTCTTGCATTTGAATACCTCAACTACAGTCAGATGAGCAGTAAAGGGACAAATGATGGCACATAAAAAGATGGTACAGTGAAAGTGTAGTACGTAGAGCAGAAATCAGACATAGGAACTAATAAACTGATTTTCTGTGGGTAAATGCAATGAAAGGGGGCTGCCCAACTACTTTGAAATGCCCACACGATCATGTGTGAAGGGGTAAAAAAAGGACAAGTGTTTGTATGTGGTGTGAGTATCAAGTTATGTAAAAGTAATTCAAGTCTATCTGAAGGGAAGTTGTTTGATAATTGAAGGAACCGGTGTAATCATTCATAATGAGGATTATGTGTTTGGCACTGATTTTTCACAAAGGTCTGTCTCCATGGGAAACCCCAGAAATAAAATAAATCTACTGAATGTGAGTGATTGTTCTTTTTAATGTCACAAAAGAAGAGATTAATGTTGTTCTTTTACAAGAATTTGGTATGATGATGAACAGCAGAAGGATTAGCTTGTAGAGATGTACAGGCTTTCAGATATTTGTCATGCTTGAATGGTTTACTCATTCCAAAGCAATAACGTGAAACTGAGCAGATACAGATGTTGTTAGCCAGTAGTTCTCACCAATGGAAATGCAACCTTTATCAGTGGAAGTGATTTTATTTACCTACAGAGCAATACAGGGCCACATGATCATAGTGCATGTATTGTCAGATATAACAGTGTCAGACAGTAAAATGTATTTCTCCATTCTTGCTCTTTTCCTCGTAGTGTTACTGTCCTCTACAGAATTCATAGCCTACAAACACCACATTAAATGAGACATTCTGACCAGAAATGAGACCTCATTAAAAAATACACTTGAATGTAAATGTTAACATTTTATAATATATTGATCTAGAGCGCGGTGGGCGTGGAAAGATCAAGACCAGGAAGTCCAGCTGCTTGTCATGGTGCGTTCACACACATAGCAAAGATAGCACACACATAAACACTTTTCCATAAAATATTTTCTTGTAGTCTAGTCGCACTTCTTTAAAACAAGGCTTTTGGTGATGTACTGTATTTTAGTTATTTACTGAATGTTGATGCCACCACCAGATATTATAGATGTGTCATACAGCTTAAAAATACTGAAAGGAGAACATATTTAAAACGGATAGTCACAATAATGCAGTTATAATTCTCAAGGTTACTGCATTACTGGTTGATATTTAATGCAATATCTTTGCTGGGAGTTCTACTACATACTCAAACATGCCACATTGCCAAGTGCTTGATCTAATCTAAGACGTAACGTTACATTAATGGTCAAATGTAACGCAAACGCATCAGAAATGAGTGTCAGCTGAATACTTCTTTATGTAACAATCGAACAACCAGTGCTATATTAGCGAGCACTAGTGCCTCCCAGCAGAGCATCCCTGACTGTCTCTTTTCCCACACGCCCTGAATGCAGCTCTGGTTTGCGCTGCTGCAACAATGGCCACTAGCTGTCACATATGGAGACCGGACCGAGGACGGTGCCTCAAAACCTACGGAATCCTTATCGTTTTGTTCATGGACCTGTTCTTACAGTGTGTTAACGGTATGTTTATGGACCCGGTTACACATTTACACCAGCCTTTGTCCCGTTTATGGCTAACGTAACGTTACATTGGGCTGTCGTACTAACGGGAGCGTCCTCCCACTGAGTTAGCACTGACTGGTTAGCTAACGTTAGCCAGCTGGCTACTTAGCAATGAAAGCAGTGAACGGCGCTGATTGAACAGTTACTGTGGAAAACAACAGGCAACGTTGTACCTTGTGTTTCATTTATAACATGTGAGCGCTAACAGTTCGCTGAATGTCCCTGCTTATTGGCAGCCTCGGTAAAGTGACGCTGGTTACTGTGTTAACTAGTAGCTAGCTTCTCTAGCTACATGATTAATGGCATCGTTAATTAAGTGGATAATATATTTTCTAACTTAGATTATATTTATCTTACTGGCTTGTCCGTCTCCTAACACGCAAATGCCATTACCTAACATAATGTCCACGATCAGCACAACACGTAATGTAACTCGCAGGTTTTATATCCATGGTTGTAGCAGATGGGGAGTTGGATTTGGGTCGTATATGTTTTGTATTGTGTGTTTACTTGCAGGCTACCTGAGCTCTCCTCATGTTGAACCCCCCTACACCAGAGACGCCCAGCATGGACCTGTCATCACCAGCCCAGTAGTCCCTGCTGCAGCCTCAGGTAAACACAGCAGTCAGTAATCAGGTTTACAATTACAATGGCCAAATGTACAGACGGGTCACATATTAAAGGAAACCCCTTCAAATAATGGTCAGAGGGATATTACAGTAGGGTTGCAGAGCATACACCTCTCATTACAAAGATGAATGCACATGTGTAGTGAGAGTTCAGAGATGTGGAACATGGTTCAGGTCCACTTCTCCCCTTAGAGGGAAGGGTCACTGCTAATCAATACAAAGTTATTCTGAGTGATCACCTTTATCCTATGATGACACATTTCTCCCCTGATGGGCGTGGTCTCTTCCAGGGTGACTGCTCTCATCCTCAGGGCACTAGGGGTCACTGAATGGTTTGATGAGTATGAAAATGATGTGAGTCATATGCTATGGCCTTCACAGTCACCACATCTCAACCCAATTTAAGACCTATGGGAGATTTAGGACTGACACTTGACCACCGTCATCCAAAACACCAAATGAGGGAATATCTTTGGGAAGTAGTGTCCAGAGACTTATGGAGGAAATGCCAAAGTGTTGATGCTGTTCTTGATGCACGTGGTGGCCCGACACCTTACTAAGACGCTTGATGTTGGTTTTGTCTTTAATTTGACACCTGTCTGTACATCAAAGGGACCCACTCTGCATATCTATACAGACACTCGCATTGTGTTCTCTGGAATTTCATTCACTAGAAAATTCACAACAAGACTGCAGAAACAATGGCTAGTTTGGGATTCATCAACTTTCAAATGCATTTTCTATGTTTTACATTTCAACTTAAAATATGTAATTTTTCTTTCATACTCTTTATCACATCAAAGACAATATTGCTCTTGTGTTGTCTAGATTTTGAAGAGGTAATAACTTTTCAACAGAACAACAGCAATTCTCCATTGCTGGCCAGCAGGCAGCCTTAATGGAGCAATCAGGAGTGAATGGCCTTGCTCAACGACTCTTTGATGGCTTTTTTGTTGAGGGCAGAGTGTTAGTCATTTACCTCCCACAGCCTTATTTTCCCAATTTGGCAAGAGATTCAAAAGGGATGTTGTCACGAGCCCATTGCCACACTCATGAATGATTCCAGACATAAAGTCATAAAACGAACATTAAATTGCAGCATTAAATTGATTATTCTAACTAGAAATGTAGGAACTTGTGTAACTTTGTGTTTGTTGTTTTGCAGTGTCTCCTGCAGATGAAGATAGCCACGCTTCCAAGTGTCCTAGTGGGGGTTTGTGTAGTCGCCTGCCAGCTGATTGCATTCACTGCAATTATCAACACAACTGCACCTACAGGAAACCAGCTTCCTTCATTTGTAAACCCAAAAAAGGGGTTCACTGTATAGTGAGTAGCAGTTCATATTGTTTATGCTGCATGCAGGTGGAGTAAGAGTGGGCGATTTACAGAAGTCTGTACCTTGTTCAGCTCATTTATTAAAAGGGAAATGTAACGTAGCACATTCTGTTTTGTACTTGTACAAACTGGAATTCATCTCAACGTGTCTTGACAAAAGTCCCCACAACAAATAGTTGCTTGTGGTGATAGAAATAGTGATTTTAAGCAACTACTGTGGAGCTTTTTTCATTAATCGCTGATGAGTGCTGTTTGTTTGTGTTTGTAGGGAGAGTCGGGACAGCAGCAAACCAACTTCTCTCTCTCCATCACCTGTCAGTTCTGCTGGCAGCTGGACCCGTCGCAGTACCGGTGCTCAAACTCTACCAACTGTATGACAGTGTCCTGCCCACGCAAGCGCTACAACGCCACCTGTGACGTGTTAGATCATGTACATTGTTTAGGTATGATACAGGCTCTACTGTAAAACCTGCTTGGTTTCTTTACTGGCAGTGGGGTAACTGTGTCTCAGTCAGGCAGTGTGAACATAGTTGTTTTGGCAGTGGAGTTTAACAGATTTTGTCATCCAGTTTTCTAGGACTAAAAATGAGACTTGTTAACCATTGTCGGTTGCCCTCAAGTTTTCTATGCAGGTTTAGGCAGTCTGTTGGGTAATATTTAATGTGATAATTAACAGTTTTTCTAGAGGAAATGCACAATATAGTAATATATTATAATATATATAGTAATATAGAGAACAATATAGTAAAAAAAACTGTTGTTCTCTGCTGATACATATTCGAATGCATAATGAATTTGAAGAATCACTAACATTATTAATGTGCTATCTAAACATAACACTGTAGAGTAATCTGTTGATTAAGTTGACATGGTTGAGATATCGTGGCCCTTGATCTCATCAGGTACAAAAAAACCACAAAAGATAAACAGATGTTCTGTTTCAGTAAATGTTTTCTATACATGTTGTACATTTGAGTCTTCAGTCAGGGTAGCTTGTTTTTCTGAAATGTTATTGTGGTTTTAATCTTGGTCATTTGTTTGGGAAATGTTTTGATTTTTGATTTGAGGACCACTGTCTGTGTCCACTAAATGTCTTTTTTCTTCTGTAGGTAAAAGACGATTTCAGAAACGTCTATTTTGTAACTGGACTGGTGGATACAAATGGTCTACAGCATTAGCACTCAGGTAAACCTGCCACTAGTGTCTCAAGAGCTATGACCAGCTTAGATGCTGGAAACAATATACAGCACTCTTTTTGAATCAGAATGTGTTCTCTTAATAGCATCTTTTACCTTCATCTGTGTTTTCTCTCCTGTCTTTCCGTAGCATTACGCTTGGTGGTTTTGGGGCAGATCGGTTTTATCTGGGCCAGTGGAGAGAGGGTCTGGGCAAACTGTTCAGCTTTGGAGGCCTGGGCATTTGGACTTTGATAGATGTTCTTCTGATTGGGGTCGGTTATGTGGGACCTGCGGACGGTTCGCTCTACATCTGAAGCAAAGCTCTGGAGACATGGCTCGGATGGTTTGTGCCCTCTTCACACCGCTTCACTCTCTGAGACTGAAGATCTGAGATGCTGCGTTCTTAGCACGTTTGCCTGCCCAAGCTCGCTGTGCAACACGTACTCATCCCATCTGCTAACAGGCAGGAAGTGTTTTCCGCATTACACCAACGATGACTCTACCCACACAACCATCAGATCAATCCCAATCATTCTGCGTCCGTCTCCTGTTGAGATTCTGCAGATGGAGCTGTGCAGGGCGATGAGGAGCCAGTAATTGTGTCTAGCTGGTTGGTTTGACTTTACTGGTGGTTAGGCTTTGTTCATGCTGATACATAGATAGGTTTGGTTTCCTGTGGAGCAGTGCTTTCACAGACATCCTGTCACCTTGGAGCCATGTGTTGCGCCTCCCTTATAGCAAGGTAAACGAATCAATGGGGGTCAAATGGTAACCATGGCTACAGAGCTTTTTATGGTGACACCAGACACAACAGACAAGATGAAAGGTAACATTAATGTCCTGAAAAAAAGCATGAATATGCAGAAGGGAATATGTTCAGGTGTTCTTATTTGCTGCAGATAGCTGCTCTTGTGGATGTTTTCAACGGTTTTTACTTTATTTTTTACCTACATTGAGCCAACAGTGCAGGCCACAACTGTAAGAACATTGCCCTAAAGGCGAGAGAAATGATACCATTGCTTTTCAAAAGCTTAAATCAAAAAAATCAAGTGTTGGAAAATGAAAGTTCACTGATAAAGTTTGTATGTTGTAAAAATAGATACATAAGAGCTACTGTATGTTCAAACAGCAACTGGAACTGGTAGAAAACCAGAAAGAAGTGCACTCACTCACTCACTGCAGCATGTGGTCTGATACTTGGGAAACGCACAGATAAATATCTCTTTAACAGTGTATATTTGTACATGATTGCAACGCTTGACATGTGGTGCAAACTGCAGTTACTTGTGGTTTCTTGTGTTGGAGATACATTCAACTGGTATTTTTCCTCAAACTCATTCGTCACATTGCAGTTGTCTGTATGCTAACACTGTTAAGATCTTTGCTTGTGACTGTGTGGCACACCTCTCACTACATGTAAATATGGTTTATGGTTTCTGTTTTCAGTGTTGGGTCATTTTAATCTGTTGGAACACTGTAAATTACATTTTTTTTATGTAAATAAAATAGTGAAATATCATTTGGTTTATCTAATTGTACTGGCAGCACCAACAGATATACCAGAACATTGGCTATCTGTTTTTATTGTACGTTTCATGGGGACACACTGCTCCAGTGCACTATTTGGTCAGGTTTTGCAGTGAGAGCGGTGGATTTACAAGGTATGAGAAAGGGTGACAAGCTATCAGTTGAAGAGACACAATTTTGGCTACCATTTCTGTGTTGAGTAACCACATCCTGAAAGCTAAAATATTTCAAATATTCATTTCTAAAATTCAGAAGAGCAGAAATTGAATGACTAATGTTGCCTTTCTTGTGATAAGTTGCAGCATTTTTCCATTCATCCTGGATAAAACCCTGCTTTTCTGAAGCTCAATGGATACCTTACAAAGAGGTCAGAGGTCAGCATCTCCTCAATAGAGAGAACGTGTGCAGGACAGGTGCTTTGTTTCAAGAGGTCACAAGCTCCTGCTTGCAGCCTCTGACAGGAATTCAGAGCTCTGTTATTAGTTGAGGTCATTTTCACAGATGTCTGTGCTTTTTCTCACATTGAAGACAGTGAGTGGTGCCAGAAGCCTGTGTTACCCACAAACGTGTGACAGAAGGACGGGGTCAGGAGGGGAAAAGTCGAAGAGGAACACTAACTAAACTAGCACTATTTAAGGGCAGACAGTGAGTGAATTATACAGTTATTTCAGTAAATCAGTAAATTACAACAGCATTATTTAATTCAACAATTCATGTAGGTATAACTGTGTTCATGTTACATAATGTGAGGGGGGGGGGAAGAAATCACGGGGGAAAAATCATTTCCTTTCTAGTAAGTTCTTATTTTTGTATCGACTTTTCCAGTTGGCTGCTTTGCCGAGACTGTAACTCCACCCTACTTCCAGTTCCTCAAATGTGACGCTGCCCACTCACTACAGCACCCTCCCACAGACTGATGCAAGTGTTTGTCATATACTCTGAGCTGAGGTGGAGACTTGAAATGCTAGACGACGTAAATTATTTTTTCCCCACCTTTTGGAAACCTGCAATTTAAATATTGACAGAAAGCTTTGTAGTCCACAGGATACTCCCTATGATTGTTGCTACTGACTGCCACAGCATAACCTCAGTGTGTCTGAATCATACTGTGTTATTATGTGTTAGGTTGCATTGCCTGTCTATTACCTGTCAGTGGGTTTAACATTTCATGCATGCTCAATGGATGTGTTTGTATATACATCTGTGTATATGCATGTAAATGTGAGTAAACTCATTTATGGTACATGCATGATAAATAATATAATGATGGTAGAAAACTTTAGTATAACACAAAGCTGGAAGACTTTAACATGTAATCTGATCACCACATCTTACTTATTATCTCTGGCAAAAATCAAGTCTAGAGTAAATAGCTAAATTACTGCACTAAATAACATTTGCAACATTTTATTCATACATGAATGGCTACTGCCCAATTACAAATAATGGCTAGCGTGTTATTTACTTATGCTATTATCTCTCTTTATGATATTCTCATTTGCTGTGAGTATGAAACCATCCTTGACGATAATTATATAGAACGTCGTCCTATGAGAATAATAGTTTCCTTTTGAGGTACTTATCCCAAACACATTTTGCAATGAACAGTCTTTAGGAGTTGAGCCAACATATTGTCTGTCAAAGACAGACGGTATCACGACTTCCTAATTTTGAATTGCTAATCATGCAAAGAGAACAAAAGTTTATTCATCCGTCTGTTACGCAATCCCACTTAGTCCCATCGCAGCTCTGAATTTTGGAGCATTGGTTCTGACCCTCTGTATCCAACACTGCCTGACAGATTGTGTCCTCTCATTATGCTCACTCCTACAGGAGATATCATATCTAGCAACAAAAAGCGCATAAACAGACATGCTGTAACCACATGAATTCAAAAGTCTAGCCACTAAGTATCCAACTGTGTGCTCCTTTCTCTCACACTTGGACGGTTGCTAAGGAGCAATTTAAAAACCACCTGAGGACATGACAGAAATTACAGTGCCCATAAAAAGTATTCACCACCCTTGGACCTTTTCATTTTGTTTTGTAACACAACATTGAATCATAATGGACTAATTAATTTTTTTTGACACTAATCAACCAAGAGGATCATTTCATGACAGTGGAAAAGTGGAAACAAAGCTCTACAATATGATCTAAATTCAAAATACATAATAAACAAAAAAGGATTAATTGTGAAAGAGCACTTTGCTATGAAATTTTAAATCAGGCTTTAGTGCTGGTGGGCGGGGGGGGCTTTTGTTGTCGTTAATTAATAGTGACAGCTGAAGAGTGAGTGAAGAGGAAAGGGGGAGAGAGAGGGGGGATGAAACGCAGCAAAGGGCCACAGGTCGGAGTCGAACCCATGGCTGCTGCAGCAAGGACTCAACATTTGTACATGGGGCACCAGCTCTACCGGGTGAGCTTTCAGGATGTTTAATGACAATGATAAAGTTTGCGACAAAGCTATTGAAAAGTGACAATTTGTGGAAAGATACTACAAAGACTGACTATCCCTCAAAAGCCGGTCCTAAATGTAAGTGTAATAAGAGCATTGGTGAGCAGCCATCAAGAGGTCTATGAACACTGAAAGAGCCACAGGGTTGCCTGGCTGTGCAAGTGCTGTAACTGGCTCACATTAGGGTGACACAAAAAGTAAGATGGTCTTCAAAAACTAAGCTTTTTGTCCATCATACACCCTAAAGCCCATCTTTGATGATTGAAGAAAGAAATCACAGGAAAATGTGCTGCAGTCTGAAAGAGAACTCTGGGAGTTGATGTATTTTCCAGCAAGTCAACAACCCCATACAAAGCCAAAACTAGACTGGAATGTACCTTATTCAGAATAACAAGGATGCAGTCCAATTCAAAACCTAAACCTCAAACCAATCACGAATCTGTGGCGAGTCTCGAAAATTGCTGTTCACTTGCAATCTGTGCAATTTGACAGAGCTGGGACGATGGATGAATGGGGATGTCCAAATGTGTAAATGCCACACAGACCAGACAAAAAGGCACAAAGCTGTCACTGCTGACTGAAAGATGTCTACATTTTGACTGTAGGAGGTGAATACTTATACATTTGAATTCAAATTGGATCATTTGTACATTACTGTTGAGCTGTGTCAAAAAAGCCAGATTACATCCACTTCATCCAACATTATAAAACTAAAATTTGAAGAATTCAAAGGGGTGCCATTTCTTGGCATTGCACATACCAAGACACAGGCAATGTGAATAAATTACTTGTGCAAATGGTCTGCTCCACCGGTTTGTCAATTTTATCTTCCTCATGGAGGGTTGATATGGCTTATAATCCATCAACTCTCTTCCCATCTGTGCAATCCATTTCAAAAACACACCAGAGTGCCAATTCTGCTTTCCAAGTCTGAAAAGCTTCTACAGTCTTGGCACGGCAACGATATCTTGCTTAAATCTCGCTTACATATTGAAATTAGAAAAAACAGGATTGGATCATGGTTGGTTCGAATACCTCAAAATGTGTCACAAACAAAAGAGAAACTCAGGCCAATTGCAATTTTAGTGATTTATTTGTACAATAGGAATCGCACTGTACAAATACCCCAGCTCAGATGTAAGAGCATTTATCCTTCCTGACCTGATCCCTCAAACCTCACTGTGCGCTTAGACTGATGGAAACAGATATGCCAAGAAAAAAAAAAAATATATAAAGCTAAAAAAAATAAATAAAGCAGCTACCTGCCGAACAAATTAACACTTACAGGGCTAGAAGACTCCCAACTAAGTGCCAAAGAAAATACTGAAATTAAAAAAGGCAAAATAAAAACTAAAAAATATCATGTCCCAGTTTAGCTGTCCAACCTTTATGGCAGTGGAGAGATTATGGCCTCAGTTTAAATAGCATGTAAAAATGGAACTCACAGTAGACAAATACAGAAAAGGCATATGGTGATATCTCTATCAAGTCCATGTGCCTATGCCACGTACACATTTATACACCAACTACAGACAATGTTGTGAGCTTTTACACACAAGACAGAGGACACTTTTCAATAAGAAAAAAATAAAAGAAAGTGGAACTCCCTCTCCAACCCGCCCAATGTAGAACAAGTTTAGACAGCAATGGAGGTGACATGGTCCATTTCAAAGGAATATCAATTTACATTCACTCAAATTTCCATTAGTAAATCACTAATGTTACCATGGTAACTCAAAACATCGTATAAAAATATAAACAAAGACTGAAAACTGATGCACTCAACAAAAATATATCTACACAGTCTCAAATGTGGGGTGGGGGCTGAGTGACATGGCCAAGAACTGCTCAAATTTCCAATCTATCTTTATTCCTGGGGGATAAGGAATGCATAAGGATGCTCCACATATCAAGTCTGAGTGGCAGCAGTCTTTCCCCGCTCACTAATAGTGACACAGTGAAAGCCCCGGGTTCCATCGGGACCCCGCGGCAGCCTCATCACGCCCGGCGGCAGGCCATCGGCATTCTGGATCTTTCTGCCCATCATCGGGCTGCCGACCGGACTGCTCTCCTGAGACGCCACCTGCTTGCGCCGCTGAACCCATGGGCTCCCTGAAGGGGTGAGGCTACTGTCTGAGGAGTAGTCTGCCCAGCGACGCCCAGCCTCAGGACTCAGTCTGCCCTCGCTGGCTAAGGGAGACTTATGGGAATGGGGAGACTTGCGCTGAGAACAAGGGCTGGCACGGGGGCTAGACCAGGGACTGTTACGCGGGGACATACCAGGACTCAGGTGATTGTTCTGGAAGCCTGCAGTGGTGGGGCTGAGCTTATTGCAGGACTGGGACTTTCTGGCCAGCCTAGGGGACGTAGGGTTGCTCTCAGTGTCTGAGGAGCTGCAGGCCGAGTCGTCCCCGTGATACTGAAGCTCTCGTACTCTACTGTTGAGCGAGCGACTTTTGCGCATGCCTCCCTCCTCACGCGGCCTTTCTTTGGGTACCTTCTTCTTGGGCGGCTTGGTGCCAATCAGGACTACTTTCAACCCCAATGAACTGGCCCCTCCATCCTCGCTCCCCACAGCTTCATTTGCTTTAACAGCAGCCTCCACCTCCTCAAACTCCACAATGGCACATTCCTCGGTGCCTAGCTGAGTGTAGCGGCCGCTCAGCCTCTTCAGGTCAGCCGGCAGGTCCTTCCCAGGTTTCAGGACTCTGACAGAGGCGATGGCGCCGTATGTTCCGAACGCTTTCAGCAACAGCTTCATCAGCTGCTCCTGCTGAGTGGCTCCTCCCTCGCTGCCTCCATTATCTTTAGTGAGAGCAGCCAGCTCTGGCCACCTCTGCATATCACTTAACAGCAGCATGCGGCTGGGCAACGACTCGCTGGCAAAGACTGGGACTGCAGATTTACGCCGCACCTTGCGCCCCTCATCGTTCAGCTCAAGTATCTTTGAGTGTCTCAGAGCATAAGCAGTCGTTCTCCAGTCGCGAGTCAAGTGTTTCACCTGCAAAGAGACAATGCTTGTGTTACATGGGTGGGATGTGAAGTGTTTTAAGAGGGCCATCTCATAACCATTAGGATCTCTGCAACAGCTTCTCTTTGAGAGTTATGAAGCTTCAGTTAAAATAACTGGTTAAACAATAACTAACGTCTGTCAGCAGGATCAATAAGTAATGTGTACTGCCTTCCTTTCAGTCATACTTCCTGGATCAATATCTCTACTGTTGGCATTATAACCGATTCAGCACAGCCAAACATCCTGACTATTCATCACTGTAGAATTTGCTCATGTTTGAAATGCGTCACCTCGGTGTTATCAAGCTCATATTTGAATGCTTGTTTGTATTAAAAAGGAGCGTGTGTGTGTGTTGTGAGTTACATTACTTGTGGCATAAACAGATTAAAAAAAACAAACAACCCAAAAAATCTGCATGCCTGAGCCTAAAGAAGCACAAGCTGCTGTGAATCAGTGTGAGAATCTCATTGCATCTCCAACAGTGTTATGTTGACAGTAGAAACAGCCAGTCATTGCTATTCAATCCTCAATTTCTCAGCCTCAACGACATTGGGAATAAATAATGGCTCAGAGTTGATCCTTGTTCCCATTTCAAAACTGGCTTGCCTTAACTTGATTTGTACATTCTGGTCAGTGTTCAAATATAATTCATGTAGATTGTAGCTGGATGATTTATTCACATTTTCAGCGCAGGAATATCAAAATATTAAAACATTAAAAGCACACAATGAATCATCACTAGTGGAGGACTAATACTACTACCCTATTTCCAGACCTTAACCCAAGTGCTTTGCAACTGTGGTTACCTTTTTGAATGAAGTGAGCAACTTGACGCTGACAAACCCGAGTTTGTTGCGTCTGACATGTTTGAGCAGGAAGGCGTCATGCTCCAGGTTCTCATCAGACAGGTAGTACTCGATCTGAGTGACCAACTTCTGGATGAGCTCTGGATCCGGGGGCTGCCAGCTCTCCTCCTCCAGCTCCCCTCCGCTGGTCCCGGCACCGCTATGTGTGGGAAGACAACATGCATCATGGTCAGCAGAGACTCACCACTGAAACAGCAGAGTGCTTCATATCTTAAACTGCCAAAATTACAACTGTTACACATTTCACTTTCATTAATACAATAAGGCAGAGGCTTACAAGTTATTGGCAGGGATATGTCGTCATCCTGCCATTTCCCTCTGCAATTTTTCCCTTCCAAGGAAAAACAAGCTGTGTCTCCAGCCATTGTCACTATACCTCTGTGCCAGACCTCGACACCAGTGTCCCACTAATCCTGAAACTGCCAAGACCTCTCCATCTGAAGGGCGCGGAGTCACAGGCTCTACCTCCTACACAGAATATGGTGGCTCACCACATCCACTTCACACAGTTTACAGAAACTGGTACCAACACTGCATAACTGAGCTTTTTGGGCACTAGTTGATCTCAGTCAGACACCCGGCTGGCTGAGGCTGTGGAGCAGCACAGTCAGGTAGCCTTGCGGATTAGAGTGAGGGTCTGAATGAAATTTTGTGGATGAGTCATCACCTCCTCCAGCCTCCTCCCCTCCTTCCCTCCCTCACACACCCTCAGTCAACAGCTTTCCAGCCGGCTGGCTGACCGCACAGCTGGCACGAGCCCACCGCTTCCCCAGGTCTTCAGATAAAGACGACCTCGGCTGAGCTTTTAGAAGAGAATACGGTCACTGTCAGCACACACAGAGAGAGGGAGTTTAAATGTGTGGATTTAAGAAAATGCAGTGGATTTTAGGGATAGTGAAACATTATTTCAAACGGGCTGTGGTGAAGTTCACTTTCAACTCACTATTAAGTAGTGCACTGCAAGTCTCTGAAGGAATGTTGCAAAGATATAAAAAGGTGAAAACCGCCACATGTACAGACACATACACAATCTGCCCTTATCAGCTCAAAGCATGCTTCTTATCAGATGTCTAGTGATCTTAAATATAGCCTGCATCCTGCGTGTAAAAAGCGTGCCACAAAGCGCCGGCCTGCACATGTGTTAAAGACACCCCTAATGCCACAGAGGAGAGCCATCAGGGTGTGACCTGACAAGCAAACTGAAACGCTTGGTACGGACAGAACGATTTATTTTCCCCTTTGGCCTTTCTGTCACTGACTCACTCTTTGCGCACGTAGGGAACTTATAGGCCAGAGGATAAAAATAGCAGACCATGACGCAGGGGAATTAGATTAAAGTGAAGGTGCCATCCTTTATCTTTCTTTCCCTCTCTCCCTCTCTCAGGTGTCTGGTTGTACAGCACTGGTGCTGCCTACAGGTGGTCAAACACTTCCTCGCCATCCCACCCAGGAGATAATAATAATCCCTCAAGTGTGTCTGTCTGGGAGGATTTACACTGCCAACTGTGAGCGTCCATTGTCCTCCTCGCTCACTGATGTCGGTTACTGCCTTTTGTCGATACACCTGTCGGGATTACAGTTATATATATATACACACACAGTATATAATTGTACAGTATCTTTGAACACAGCTGGCATTCTTTCAGTGAAACAAAACAATCCAACAGTACCCACGCTGCTGCTCATGTGCTGGCAGTTCACCCACTGAAGTAACGAGCCAATACGTTACCAAATCCGACGCAGAAATAGACTAATGGGGGTTACAATAACCTTGACAGCTACATTCACCCTCCAGTCCAACCTTACTGAACCCAGGACCCCTACCGTGGAGTGTGTGCTCACATTCATTCAGCAAAAAAACATTTCAGAAAATAAAAGTCTGCCAATGCCAGGAATATCAGAGGATGATGTAACTGGCTTATATTCAAAGTTTACAAACCCTGTTGTTACCACCATTAACCCAAAGTATCCAATAACTCAAACCTTGATTTGTCATGTCTTCCGAATTCGTCCTCACTACAGCTGCCTCCAAGGAAGTCAATATTATTGGATGACACTTCCTCTGGCTCCTCGTCCTCCGCCGCTTGAATGGCCACTGTTATCGTCACCGTCCCCATCTCCTGCGTGACCTGATCCACGGTGATTACCTCATCGATGCCCCGCTCCGCTGACGCATCCGAGGCGCACTCCGCCGGGTTCGGACTGGGGATCCCCACGGACCCACTCATGTTCCTCGAATCAGCCAAGGTGCCTCCACCCGCTCCCCTGCCTCCCTCGGTCGTAGCAGCAGCAGCAGCGCCTCCCTGGAAGCTTTTAATCGCGCTCGACTCGAAGGCACAGACAGGATACGGGGTGCGTAAAGCTGCTCGACGTTTCTTCGGGCACCAGTGATGGCGGAGAAGGACCCAGGGGGCTCCGAAGACGCGCTCCACGGCTCGCCAGAGACCCCCGATCCAGATCCGACCCGACGGAGGGCCCTGAGGAGCAACGGGGCTTGTAGCAGCCGGCGAGACGCAGCCTGGACCTGGTGAGACCGACGGGCTGGAGCCTCGTTGGGCTTCTACTGCTGCTGCTGCTGCTGCTACTGCTACTGCTGCTACTTCCTCATATGTAAGAGGCTTTCTGCTTTTGAAACGAGCTCTGGGATTGGGCCGCGGCAGCGTCTCTTCGCAGTCATTCCCAGCCCACAAGCAAAAGCTGACACAAAGCCAAGAGGGAGGCAAGAGGAAGGAGAGGCAGCGCATGAAGGCGTTCACCAAGGCGTGCATATTTCTCGGTCTCTTTTCACACAGAGTGAGTTGTCTTTTTCTGCGAAGACCCGAAAGTCCGGTTTACATGGCTCTAAGTAGGGGAGCAAATTCACGTGTTCCTCTCTAATTAGGAAACTGCCGTGCCAAGGACGACCCCTTCCCTAACCCTGCTAATTGGATAATATGCTTTCAGCGGCTGGTTGCACGCGTGAGGCAAGTGGGAGTGCATGTGCCTGAGGGAAGATGGAAACGTATAAATAAATAGTAGACTGTTAGATTCGTGGAGGGTCAAATCTGAAATCGAAAACCATAAAGCCATTGGTAGGGTATCGAAACTACGCTCCAAATGTCCAAATTCCCCGCACATGCACAAAAAACGTTTTCTTCAAATTTGTATTTATTTCACATTTTATACATTCATTAAACTCTTCTATCGTATTTTCTGTCCAGTTATTCTCTCTACATGATTCCACATGTTTTAAAGCCTCCTCCACACTACTGTACAAAAATATTAATTTATAAAACTAAAATTTAAGAATATTTAGTCCAATAAAAATCAAAATTGTCCATTTAAAACTCACATGTGTGTAACTGCAATATGTAAAGTCACCCTAAAGTCAGTAAAACTCAAAATTCCCACAAACAATACTGAGGACATGACCTTAGTGTCCTTAATGGTAGCTGCAGCCTTGCTCTCGGCCTATGGGACCAGTTAAACCTCACTGAACTGAAGTTTAAGTAGACTGATTATTATTTTGTCTAAGAGATCCACTGGGACCTTTCAAAAGGAGGCGTTCAATTCCAGAATCATTTATGTTGATTTGTAGCACAAGAACATATGTAGGTGTAAAGCTAAGCATTATTATTACAGTCATCTGAGCATTTCACTGCAGGCTACACCTCAGGACCATTTTCGTCGGTTGTTGTTGGCCTCCATCCTAATAGCCCTGTAAATCACCCACACCAATGTTGTTGGCTCTTGCCTGCCCTGCATGAAATATCTTTACTCCTCCCCACTGGCAAGCCATGCTCACAGCTGGTGGGCAGTCTGACTCATTCTCTGCACCACATGCCATACAGCACTCCAGTTTGTGTACAATGCAACATGGGGGGGAGAGAGAGACAATGAGTGAGTGAGTGAGAGAGAGGGGAGGTGGTGAGGTGGGGGGGGTAAGTAAGAGATTGGCAACAAACAATTTGAGGCATTTAGTTTCTTATGGAGGATTCATTTTCTCAGATCAAATGGAAGCGTCTGCCAGCAGGGTCATTTCAACTGTTCCCATTGTAAATAAACCTGTTTCAAGAATTATGCAGAAGCACGCCTCATGCCTTAATTCTGTCTTATTTAATTGATTTCACAACAATTTCTAGGAAGTTCTTGAACCAAGAGAATGAAGATGAAAATGTTGAAGTGAAACTGTGAGACAAATTGCCTCAGAAGTGACGTCAGGATGGCGCTGTAAGCACCTGTTAGTTGTGTTGCTTGCCACTTCCTCTTTTAAGACTTGGTTGTCCCACGTTTATTGCCTTCTTCATTCCTCTTTAAACCATCTCTCCACAAAGTGTACAAAAAAACATGCATATTGAAAGATTTGTCTATTATTTTGTCCACCCTTATTTTGATGTCACTAAGGGTGGATATGTAAGTATGTTCTGAATTATATTTTATATATATATATTCAGTATAAGGACTATAATATAATACAATACAGTTCAACAGCATCTAAAACTACAGCCTCCAACATGTCTTCTCTGGGTATTCTCTTCTAATTCACACCATAACACAGCATGTTCCTTTTGCCCACTTTTGGCACCTACTGCACGACCAGCCCTCTCCTAAGGATTCTTCTTTAGAGGACCTTTTCTTTTCCTTCCTGTTTTCCATTTCTCTTATCCCTTAAATTCTTTCTAGGAGTTTTTCTTAAGGCACAAGTAGGGCTTGGGCTGCAGGTGTGGACCCTTAAAGGTCCAGTGTGTAACATTTAAGAGGCTTTATTGGCAGAAATGGAATATCATATTCATAAATATGTTTTCATTAGTGTATAAACACTGGAATATAGGAATGGTTGTGTGTTTGTTACCTTAAAATGAGCTGTTTTTATCTACAGATGCCATGAATTACGTTCTGTGGAGTCCACCATGTTAAACTGCCATGTTAGTCATTCAGAATGCCTTAGAAAGGGCTTTTTTTTAATTTGGTCCAGAACTTAATGTCTGAACAACCATTAGATGGATTGCCATGAAACAAGTTGTTTAATTTTAGTTCATGACTAAATACATGCAAAATGAATGACATTCCCATCCACTTCCACTGACCTTTGTGTTTTATGCTAATTGGCATGTTAACACGACAGACTAAGATGTGAATGTGGTAATGAAAACTGCTCTCTCCGCATGGTAGTATCCTCATTTTGAGCATGTTAGCATACTGATGTTAGCATTTAGCTCCAAGCATTGCTGTGCCTAAGTTCAGCCTCACAGAGTAGCTGAAGACTCTTAGTCGTGTTTCTCGCTGTAAAAAGCACTAGCTTAATGTGACATCAGTTATTATGTAACATCTACATTATCAACAGGTTTAAATCCAACGGACCCACCCACCATCACTCATTATGAATGAAGCCTGGTGAATACAGCACATACAGTTCCCATTGAGGTAGTGATTCTATATGTAAGATAGAGTTCCCTTGTCAAAACCTGCCATGCAACTTGCATAGTTGCAGTAGTTGTTGACGTAAGCAGGAGATACAATAGTTAACAATGGAGGAGATTTGCTGAGGCCCAGGGTGTGAATTTTTGAATTCTTTAAATCACTGAAAACAATAGTTGCTTTTTTCCACTCCTCTACTTGTCCTTTCAAAGCTCGATATTATTGATACAATGTGACATGGCAGATGGAGGGGCCTTGGCAACCAATCTGTTTCCCCCTTCCTGTCATGTTTGAGGAATACTGCAAAAAATGGGGGATGGTTATAACCCTGTGAGGAAATGCTGGCAACCCCCTCTCTCGCAGCCATCACAGCTAATAGAGTGCAGTTTAGTGAATTTGTAATTAGCGTAGATATAATCAGTTTCAACTAAAGGGAGAGCTTGCATTAATATAATAAAATAAAAATAGATGTAAAGCAACAAACAAACAGATTTTCTTTGTCTTGCTGATATTGTGTTTCCTGTAAACACAGGTTGACACTGGCTTGGTATCTAACAAATCATGTAAACTCTAGGTTACTGGGGAAGTGGGTCTTGTGAGCTCTACAATAAAACTATTACCTGAACCCGTTATTGTTTGCGTGTGAACGTACTGAATGTCACACTTAATCCAGTGTTACAGCCATCCTGGTTTCTCCTAGTCGCAGTCTTGGGTGTTGCATAAATAATGAACTGAAGCTTGAAATCATTAACCCAGAGCTGTCAAGTAATCTATTTTTCCTTCTGACTGAACGGCATAAATCGTTTCAGCTCCTCTGGATAAACAAAAATAAAAATGCTTGATAAATGGATTGACTGACAGGAGTGCGCGCACACACACACACACACAATCACTGCAGATAGCAGAGAGCAGCAGATCTATGTACATCACCCTCTACCTCTTTTTTTTAACATGAATATATTTTTTACAGAATATGTTTACAAATAATGTCTCTGTTTCTACAGCTACATGTCCTCTGTCGATCAAGGCGGAGGTCATGCTGTGCTTCTGCCAGCAAATCAGCTCTGCTGTACAATTATACCATGTTTATTTTTTGATATTTCTTATGATTGAAAAAAAGGTAATATGTATAAATTATATATATTTTTTTCTAACAACCAACCGTATATATCATTTAATGTTGTGGTTTATAAACTCAGACTGTCCAATTATAAGAACAAATTACATCGATTTACCCTCCTGCATGTATCCATCGCTCTGCTGACAGACCCTTGAGATCACTGAAAAATCTAGAAAATCAAGAAGAAATCAAGAAAAAAATATATTATAATGTGTTAAATGTCACACTTTGACCTCGGTTAAAGAGCAAACTTTTAAAGGGTCTTCATGAGGGCAGAGGATGGTCATATTATAAAGAAGATAAAATTATGAATACTCACCACTGATAATACTCACACAGGAGCAACACATTTTATTGGCTCTGTGTCTGTGTTTCTTCTGGGAATCATGTATGATAGATCTACATATGTAGCACAGCTACATATAGATCAATCTATACACAACTAGAATTTACATTGTCCTTTTTCAATATGGCCTGTCATACAAACTGTTGATATTCGCCTCCCATAATATGTGTCAGCCTGTGCTTCATGAATAGATTCTGACAGGCAGCGTGTGGGATGTCCCTTTGATGAATCTGGACTTGTGTTCTCTCTGAGCAACCGCTTATTACTGCCAGAGTAAAAAGGCTGAAAATACACAACACAATCTATTTGATCACATTTGGTGTTCTGTGGTGTTACTGACTGAGATTAAATGGGTAGTCACCAGGGTTATATTGTAAATAGAGCACCAAACCTGTGGCTAAAGACAGGGTCCAAAATGTTATCCATCCATAACATGACAAAGCATAGATACGTTTTAGTTTACAGCAACATAACAAAGTTCATAATAATCTATGGCCACTTTGAAATTCTCTTCTTCCACAGTTGACTTGACATTTGACTTACACGGGTGTAATCCTGAATGATCACAATGCCATTCATTTACACCTGTGCTTTTGCTGCTATCACAAGTCAAAATGTTCAGCAGGAGAAAGGTATAATTATTTTTTTTTACTGCCTTGGCATTACTTTTACACATTAATCTCCAGACACATACATTTATAAATTAGAATATTATACAAACTGTGAAAAGTGTTGGTCTGTAATCTAACATTTATAAAGGATATGTCTGGATTAACCTACAGTCAAATGCACCAAGATGCTCAGTCAGGTCGATGTTGAGATATAATGTACAGGGGGCTAATTGCAGGGATGAATCAGCATAAAATAATTCCAAGATATCTGAGATATCACTGTGACTCACTGCCATGGCTTACTGACACGCCTAACTGGAACAGAGCCATCATTAGTGTTATTTGTTGCACCTGTGCCTTTTCCTGAAATGGCAAATATCCATTGTGAGAGAGGTCTATTTTCAGTGTGCTTGTGGTGATTATCATAGCAATCTCTCTCCTCGGCATTACGTCCATTTTATCTGGGGCACAAAAAAGGACCAGAGAACAAGTCAAAATGAAATGTTCACAGGTGCAGCTACACAATTACTTTTAAAGTGGTTCAATTTAATTGTTTAGAATTATGATGGCAGAACATGCATGCAAAACTATTATGGACAATTTCTACAAATCTCTACAAATACAGTACTTTATACAGCTTACGTCAGTGTTTTATGGTGTTGCCTACCAGTAGTTGGTCATAGTGGCCTTTGCATATTAAGATGTTTTGTCTTTACCATACTGACGTGATCAGGATTAGGATTTTCTGAGGATAATGTTTGACTGAACAGAACAACACTACAACAATACTCTAAACCACATTAACTGGAAAAAGCTGACTGCACCTACATCTCAAAGGTCGATGTGACTGACCACAGCAGGGGCTAGTGTTTACTTATAGGCTAACTGTGTACATCAGGCCATTTGTTTTTCTGCTGCTTTTCTCTGCAGTAGGTGTATTCTGGGAGGGCATGTGTGATTGGCTGACCCTGATGAACCTTGACCTGAGAATGACCTCCAGTGTGATGTACAATGACAACAAGGTTTAAGGTTTTATAAACGTGTCCAGCTTTCCCTGGTAGGGGGGCCTGGTGTTAATATGAGCTGTGGGCCCCTACTGACCCCCTGCTGTCTGTACATTATGTATGTACACTGTCAAGTACAGTCCATACAGCAGACTACATATGGAAGCTTAGAGAGCCAGAAAACAACCAGTGCATGCACAACTATCCTATTTTGTGTTAATTAGATTAAAGGTAAATATTAGATCAGATAAAAAATTGGAATATACATGACGTAAACACAATCTTTCAAATCTAGATTGTAACACAAGTCGCTTCTACAAGGCAGAGAGAAGGTAAGTGATGATAACTAATTCAATTGCATACCAAAACAACTTAACTGTAGCAAAACAACTCATTTCAGGACTAGTTTCCCTACGGAGTGCTTTTTAGTGACACGGGAAGTGAGCGTTACCAAGCAACGCGGCCGTTGCCATGGTAACGGCACTTGTCTCCGAGTTAGTTTGTAGTGCCTGAAGTGACGTTAACGAACAAACCTAGCGCTGAGCTCTACTAATAGCTCACCGTAGCGATGAGTTCACGTGTTTGTTTCAGATGTTCCTGACGTTACGTACCGCGGCTCAGAGACCGGCTGCTCGTTACTGTTAACTTTAGCAAACGTTAGCTAAATGGAGTCAGAGAGGACTGAAGGAAAAAACATGCGCTCTCAGAAACACAACGCCAGTGCCAACGATAGATGGGTGTTTCTCACCCCCATGGTAAATACCACTTCTAATAGACTTTCACCGTCGCTTCACAGTACAATGCTAAAACTTTAGGCGAACTATTAAAAGTTGAAGCCCCAGGCTCAGAAGAGAAAAGAACCAGTTCTTGTTAGTTGAAGATAGTAACCTAGCTAACATATATGTTAATGTTTGAATATGCTTGAGGGGACTGTGTCTTATTTAATGCAACACTGTTGATCTGTTGGTAAAAAAAATCCCCCAAAATGTTTGCAGGTCAACAGCTGCAAGTTGCACCTTACCACTGTCAAATCAGTGGTACCAGAGGGAGGCCAGAGGGTGGTGAGCAATGACACACAACACACACACAACACACTGAAGGACACTGTGTTGTCCATGCATGTTTCACAATTTATCATGTTTACCACTTCACAGACTGACTCTCAGGATCTTGTTAAAGAAAAATACATGAATACCGCCCATCATTTTAACCCAGGTAAGCTTGACCATTTCACACACTCACCCACCCACCAATCGCCCAAGAGGTTCTTGTGTGATTCAGCGGTGTATTGTACATTTATGAAGTATGTAAATGTTTGTTTGGACTCTTTGTTTCACTATATTATACCCTCTGTAGAAAACAGGTTGCATGCATTCAGCCAGAGAGGACCTCAGGGGCCATCGTTTGCCGGTGACTCTACAGATTCCTCTGCACATAATCGAGTGCCACTAGCGAGTGGTGCTCATGGTGGTTTGGATGCAGTTTCACAAGAAGCTAGAGACAAATCTAGGTTATCAATCCACAGTGGAGGAGCCACTTACTATCGTAATGCCTTAAACCTTCCCAGGCCAGCAGGTAATTATGGCAATAACTTGGCAAATATTATGGGATTTATCTCAGATTTTAAGACTTAAATTTTGTACCCTACAAATACATAACATTGTTTTTTATACAGTGCACTATAAGATTATGTTTATCTTGAAGTCATTGTGTAATGTCCATGTCAGGTGGTTCTGGAGGATATAGATACAATGCAGTCCCTGGTTTTCCATTCGCTCGATTGCCTTGTGACAGTTTTGCATCCAGTTGTCAACGAATCGACTTGGACAGGTACCTCTGGTCTCTTTGATTTTCTAACAGATTAGGATTCTACGTGTGTGGATAAAGTCTGTAAACTGGACATTTGATCGTCATGTCATGTGTCACGACAGTTCTACGTATCAGGTGCTTGCAGTGTCTTTAATAATCTTAATAATAAGTTTTGTTGTTGTTTTTTAACTCAGTCTGGCTGTCAATGTATCTGCAGTAGAAATAAGCATTTCTCTTGAAATGGCAAGTGCTTCGGATTGCCACCAGGGAGCAGCAAAGTCCCTTAAAATCCCCAGCCCTTGTCTCCAAAGATAGGTGTTTGCTGACAAAGAACTACTTCACTGGTGACAGAGCAGACATAAGTCAATCAGTGTTTATAATAAAATACTAAATACTAGATTGCATGGCTTGAAGGTGAAATTTAGTTGCTATGTCAAGAAAATTCAGCGCAGATCTGCAGTCCTCCATATGAAGCCTAAATCGTTCTAAATGTTCGTTTAATTTCCCAGGCGTGGTCTGGAGGAATGTCCCCAGCTGGGCATTATGGATGGACTACAGCTTCTCAACCTCCAGCACAATGTAATCACAATGATCCAGCATCTGTCGTATCTGCAAGACCTTGTTTTCCTGAACTTGTATGACAATCACATCTCTGAAATGACTGGCATTGAGGCTCTAAGCTCTCTCAGGATCCTTATGTTGGGGAAGAACAGGTTGGTTGTCATCAGTAGATTCAGAAGCAAACAAACACCAAAATATGTCATGTCTGAATTGCCTCTATCACCAAGATATTACTGTGCAGTTCATATTTGTGGTAGTGAAGCAAAAGATTCAGAATAGGTGACATTTTATTGATTTCTGTTTAATGTGAAAGGTGTTGCTTGTAGGTTATTGAAGACATCGTCTGGTTTGCATGTAATGTTAATACATTTTGCTAGCTACTGCTACATGGTAAACTTTTTTCCGTAAGGTGCCCAGTTTAATTTGAAAAATAAAAATTTTGGTGTGGGTGGGTCATTTGCCAATGTTGACAGGAGGAAGATTAAAGTGACAAATGACATCAGGATCTTACAGACGATCGCTGCCATTTGTTTCACTCTCTTTAAAACATGACATTTGTCTCTTTGGACCTATTTCCTAGGGACTTGAAGAGTAAAGAATACCACTGATTTAGCTTTCCACTGGCATTTTTCAAGAGGCAACAGCCTGTCCTTGTGTAATCTGATCTAACTCCATGTGGACAGTCCTGAACAATAAGTCACTGTACACTACTGTATGTTCAGTTTCCTCTGGGAATGTAACCTTTTAATACACTTGTTGGCCAATCTGATGTCCTCTGCTTGCTACCTGTTCAATAGACACACACACTTGTGTATTTTCCTATGGATTTCCTTAACATTTATCTACACCTGCTACATTTCAGAATGGGTGTTATTGTTTGACAGACATTGTGACAGATTGTATTTCATGTACTTTTTCATGATATATTTTTCATTTTATGTCACTTCTTCCTGACACCTCTCAGAATCCATAAGATATGTTGCCTGGAAAGCCTGTCCAAACTGAATATCCTGGATTTGCATGACAATCAGGTACTGTTCCTTCACTGTCCTCCCACCTACAGCGTGTGTGTTTAGTCTTGTTCATTTAGTTGCTGAAACTGTAACAGGAGATCACGATGTTGAGCTGCAAAGTTCAGTAGAAGTGGATTGTCTCTCCTACCTCCTCCACATTATGGCTAACTAGTGGTTTGCTATGTGAGATGCAGCTCTCTAAATGCTAGAGTCAAACAGACACGACAGCAGGAGGCCATGTCCTCATGTTCATTCTAAACCCTTCATCTAAGTTCGCTGGCCTATAAAATGTCAATTCAGGACATACATTATAGCCAGATTGCCTACTTGTTACTGTGGAGTTGTTACTATTGAGTGTCCTCAACTGTATTAGAAACAAAGAGCTCATGTCTGGCATTTTTTTTCTGTTTGATATTGCAATGTGCTGTTATATTTCCCAGGACCGTTAGAGAACAAAGAACTGAAAACCATCAGAACCCACAAGCTCTTGTTAAGGGTCTACTCCCACATCCATTTCCTCAGTGACCCTAGCATAATTTATTCAACAGGCACAACTGTTTCTATGTTTTCAGCATTGGGAATGGGTATGAGCTGTAGCAGATTTTGCTGTCCTTCAATTAATTTGAGTCTAAATCTATTATTGGGGGCTGTTTGTTCAGCCTCCGCAATAGAGCGCGGCTCACTCATCTTAAAAGCTTGAGAGATTCACTGATGTCAGATGAGGATTTTAACAGCTCCTGGAAAAGGAAGCCAGAATAGAAAGGCTTCCCTTGGTCAAATTAATGTTTTGCCAGCATTCCACCTACGCCCCTCTTCAGAGAGCTCCTCTAGAGCTCTGCTAAGACTCCCTCTCTCTCTGATGTTGGCTGCTCTTTGCATGAGCAGGCGTCCCAATTACTATTCAATGACGGCTGCAGTGTTGTGTTATTTTTCCTGACAGAAGCTACTTTGTTGTCTCAAACTCTGACCACTTCCTAACTACATCTCTACAGTTAAATTAAACAATTTTAGTAATGTGACAGTTGAATGAGCGACTTTGACTCCTTCGCCTTTTGTGCTGTCCTTGGTAATGAGAGCACATTTCATTCGGAGGTAGCCGTATTGTTGGCAGCCGCCTATTGAGGAGCAGATGATAAACCTATTACAGATTGCTTTTCACTCACTGACTTCAAAACCTCCTGTTTTGTGAGCTTAAATAACTGTTCAATCACCTTCACTAAACGTTTTACAAACTCACCAGAGACCTGACCACCCAAATGTAACGTGAATTGCTGCACAGTGATGGAGTGAGTGACGTCAGCGAGAGAATTATGGATGGATGAATTAAAATAATGTTGAAGTCATGGTTATTCTACCCAGTCGGGTTGTTGTTTAGTCATTCCCGGCCATAGAACACCAGCTGCTTGTCCTCTTTTCCTTTTGTGTGCATGCCTTAACCACAAGTAGTTCATCACTGTCACCCTTTCTTCCTCCCATCCTCTAGCAGGGAGGCTCAAATCACTCCCAACCTTTCTTTCTTTTTACACATTTATTTGTGTAACAGGATGTTGTTTCATTTCCAGTTTGCTGGAACTATTCAAAACAAGATATTCTCTTTGGGAGTGTGCATCCAACCCACATTTGGTCTCAGTGACCAAGTGTTGGGGGTTACAATGTGACCTGACATTGTTGGATAACCAGTCTTTAGTTAGGCGGTGATGTTTTCCACCCGAGCAATTTGAAGAGGACAGTGGAGAATGCCCTACAGCGTCTGTAAAAGTATCACAGAGTTAGAGAGGTTGGTTAAGCTCATGTCCATTGTAGAAATAATACCCCTTCTACAAATCAAGATGATGCTTTTGATTAAGTTTGACTAAATCTGTCCGGTGTGGTAAGCATAGTACTCTGGGTTAGGCTGAAGCTGGAACCGAAACTCCTCACAAGGATGCTCTAGGCTTTGCTGTTAAAAGTGACACCTGTAACACAAGGTTATCTTTGTTTATGTCCTCTTCTTTGACAACACAAGGCCATTATATGAAATCTTTAATGTGATTACTGTATTGTTTACAAAGAACATGCCAGGAGCTGGTGTTACTCTCTCCACTTCTTGGCATGTCCCTCTCAACCATTCCACTCAACTCCTCAGACAAGAACAGTCCTCTGTCCTGTCTGCAAAGCAATCTTTGTTATAATTCACATTTTTTTCCACAGTTTTCGCCTAAGATTTAACAAACATTATAGACACAGCAATCTTACATCCATGTCCTACTTACCTCAAGTCTAGTAAGATGAAACGGTTACTGTGTTTGAATCATCTTAACATTATGGATGCCTGACCTACACCTCTGGAAAGTACCGAATTCATGTTGTGTAACACAAGATGCTCAAATATTTACAAATGAATCTCAAATCTGCTTCAGTGTATGTAGAGATACTGTGTCTGTGTGTTGACAGAGGTCTGATATGCCGACGCCTGCCTTGCTTAGGTCAGGGATGCCCAAGTCTGGGCCTGAGATAATGTTAACCTTGTGAGAGTGTTTTTTTCTCACCTTAATTTATTCAGGGAGTGTTGATGGCTGGTTTCCATCCACTGACTGCTTTACATTCATGCATTTGCCTTCCTGGTATTTGAACCAGAAACCTGTCACAAGCCTGCCTCTCTAACCCCTTAGGTACCATTGTCCTGTCGGTGTGTGATTGTGTGTTGACTGAGAGCATTCACGTCAACTGTGACACCACAGTACAACTATTCTGAATGCAGACTAATGATCTCATGCTGTTCATCCATCATCAGGTGTTTGGGGTGGACTTGATGCACTCAGTTTACTGGCACTTTTACTGAACAATGCTGCCCTCTATATATGCACGCACTGTCAGTAAAAAATCAGAGCCCTAGCAATCTACCCTCCCTGGTTTTTGATTTTCAACAACATTTGTTCATTTAACGTACATTGCTAGAAGGTGTAAATTTGCCTCTGTGGCCAATATTCAGAGACTACTATGCACTTTTATGTCTATTGTAATGAGTTCCTGTCTGAACTCTATAAAAAAAGAAATACATCAACTGCAATTAATCTAAAACTCTGCAGCTAGAGTGCTGACTACGACCAGAAGGAAAGCACTATTGTATTACTCCTCACGCCACAGTGGGTCCCCATAGGTTTTTCTTTATTAGTTTTTACTTGTATGAACCTTCTCAGACCATCTGTGGGTGCCACAGCTTTCTAAAAAAGTTGTGAAACACAAACTCAAACCCTATCTTGCATCTTATCTTTATCTGTGTTTCTAATTTTTCAACTTCTTTTTATTATTTAATTCTGTTTCAGATGACCTATTTAACATTTGCAGTAATCGTTGAGTATTTGACAGAATCTTTGAACCCCTGCTGCCCTTTTAACCTTATCCTCACATGTACAGTGTGCGCTATAGGTGGCAAACACATCTTCTTCAGGGTAAAAGCCACCAGGAATTCTTCAGAAGTATATTTAAGTGACAGGGCCCCATAAGTATTCCTCATAACTGTTTATCATTTCACCCCCAACTTCTTGTTTGTTGTTCCTATCTGGGAGGTCAAACAGGAGTCACGGCTTGATGCGACTGACTGTCATTGAAGATGTTCACAAGTGATACAGATTGTTGCTGTGAAATGACTCACTGTGAGGTACAGAGAGGAAAGGAAATGTCATTTCTGTTTAAGTGTCATTTAGCATAAAGTGTTGCATTGCAAAGGCATTGCAAAGAAAATGGAGCATGCTGCTTTTTGTCTCTTTCGCCTTAAAACCTTTGGCTGTGTTCAGGTTAAATAATTCTAAATAGATCTGAACCATCTGATGATCTTAAATACATGATTTGAATGCGAGTGTGCACTGAATCTGTACAGTTCCAGTTGTGTTAAGCTCTGCTTACCCTTCCTCTCTCTGTGTCTCTATATGTACAATATGATTATGCAGATTGCCATTTTACGTGATTTTATCTTTGTCCCACTGTGCTTTCGTACAGATCGGCAGGATAGAAAACATGTCTCACCTGGGCGAGCTGCGAGTGTTGAACCTGGCAGGAAACAGCATCTCCAGAGTGGAAAAACTGCAGGGCCTGGACTGTTTGACTGAACTCAACCTCCGACACAACTGCATCTCTGTTGTGGTGAGGGGCCTCTTTCCCAAGTAGTGACAGCTTAAAGCATTTTATTCACTCCATGCTCACTATTCACACCAATTGTTCACAGGGAACAGAATCTCGTTTTCATTCCAAGGCTGAATTTTCTGCCCCCTCTTTGTGGGGCTTCTATTTCCTTTTATGCAAGCAGGAGTTAGAAATGTTATTAAAAAAAGTAACTGAACACCTTATATTAATGCATCATACAAATGTGTTGAATCAGTGTGCCTTGCAGCTGCCTTGTGGTTTGTTAGAGCTAGGGATGGTGCTCAGCTCAGGTATTTACTATCCAGAGCTGGTGCTCAGCAGTTTCCTGCAGTTGCCAATGATACATTTTCTTCCTCCTGCATTTTGATGAACAAATAAGCGCACACACAAGCACGTTCCTTCATCTTTCATCTTTGTGTCATTCCTTTGGATCACGTCTTTTTACGGTTTCCTTTGTTATGGGATCACATGTAGCAGTTTTCACTGTCACAAAATAACAAACACAGAAATTACATCAATAGAATCTTTGTAAGAAAGTCTGTGGTGAAATGAATCTCGGTGGTGTTACCGAGGGAGACGTTGCTCATTACCCACAACCTCCCACCAACTTTCTGGCACAGTGAAAGAGAAACTGGATATTCTAAACATGGAAATCCACTCCCCTTGGTTTCTATAGTTTTAATCTGATAAACAGAACAGTGCATGCCAAAACAGGCCCCTTCATTTGTATGCAAATCCCCTAAGCCCTTTCCTGCTTTTTGGGGTAGAAAGTACAAACAGAATCCAACATTGTGTTGTATGAAACCTCTTCCCATCACTCACCCTGTCCTCTTCCTGCATGTTCTGATCACGAACCACTTCCAGTCCTAATTATCGGATGCAGTGTTTTATTTGACAAACAGCAAAGGAAAAATGCTACCCCTCAGCAGATTCTCCAGTCTCTGTCATTAGTCGTGTTTGCTGCCAAGTGCGTCTATCAGGCTCAAAGTAAATAACCATCCTCCAGGTGTCCAGGTTTGCCTTTCATTCAAGGCAGATGAAAAGTGGAATTCAGGACTAGAAAAAAAATGCTGTGAGTGACTTACAATAAGTAAGTTTAATATATATTTAAATATATAAGCATTATGTTATATGTTTCTAGTCTAGTTGTTTGGCACCATCTAAATGTTGTAATCCACCTTTTTATTCATAGTTGTAACATCATTTTCTTCTTAAATCCATCACTTTATCATATAAATGACACTCTAATGCTTACAGCCCAATAACGAATAACACTGTGGTGATTCAAGATAAAATCATTTCATAAACCTTTTGATGTTTACACTTGCTCTCAGGTGGGTCTTTCTATTGAGAAATCCTCAATAGTCAGTAAGTGATGCATTTTACATTTTTGGCAGCAGGAACAATGATTTGTTTGGAAGAGCTGTGTAGTCAGCATGAGAAGCATTGATAAACCGGACATAGCAAAAAGGTGACTGGCTTTATGGATTAGCAGGAGTTTTTCTACTGTGCTTGTCTTCTTGTGCGGCCAGTAACAAGTCAAGCATCACTACAGTTGAAAATGCTGTTTCGTAGCTCTGCTGTAGGTTAGTCAGCTCTTGTCTGTGTGTGTCTCCTAATTTCTCCTTGCTAACATAGCATATTTTTGAAATTTTAAACTGAGGGTATCTAATAAATTAAGATTCTGCCTCAAAGCACTGTGAAAAATATTCAAATTAAAACTTGAATGATCAAAGACAGTGTAAATATACACGCAATAATGTGGATTTTTTTTGTAATGCCCAACTGCTCAAAATGTGAAGTTTAAGAGAAGAAGCATAAAAGCTAACTTGAACTAACTGAAAATCTAAATTATTAAGTCATGTCTGCAAAGTGCAGTGCAAAAACACCAGATCTGTAGTCTCAACGTGTATATGTGCATAATGCACAGCATCTGCTTTTGTAGCGCACAATACCTGAGACCAGATGTGTGTCAGCTAAGCTCACACCTCAGAACCTCAAGTCTGTGCTATTCAAAGAGCATCCACAAAACCCAACAGCTTTACAACCCTTAGAAACCCCCTCCGCATCCACATGTACCTGTGTTTGTTTGAGCAGTTTCATGCTCTTTTCTGGTGTGTTTTTTGCATGCAACAGAGTCAGCGGTGTTGAAAGGTGGCTCTGTGTTTGTGGAGTAATGCATCTGCAAGAGCTCAGTATGAGTGTGAAAAATGAAGACACGCAATCTGTCAGTGGGAAGAGGGTGGAGCCGCAATAAAGAGGTGAAGGCACGGGCACAGAGACACATAAATACACACCCGCAGGCAATAGCAGCGCACACAAACACAGCAGCACAGCTGTACCCGACCTCACATCAGTTCCTCTCAGCCGATTGGTTCTGATCAAAAAGAGACCACATTGGTGGGCGATTGTTATGCAGCACATCAGCTCAGTGATGACATCATTCTGTCTGAGACGTGGCTGCTATATTTAGTCTCAGACAGCGTGCAGTGGCTTCACCAGCATCCATACAGAGACAGGCACAGACAGAGACTCTGGCAGCATTGTGGAGGGTCCAGTTAAGCTAGCACTGGATAGCATGACTTGCAATTTTTTTAAAGAAGGAGAGAGAACATGCCCCTGTATTGCTGATGTACACAGTAAAGCATTACACAGCCAATATGACAAGAGGGCCCACACGGTCTTAGTCTTAATACAACCATTATGTTTATTCTATGTGTTCAATATTCTGTTCATAAGAATCATAACTTGTCTTCATACATCATAAGTGTCAAAGTGATTTAGTTTTACCACCAGGGAGCAATGAGCCTGGATTATCAAAAAAAACTGACAAATGTTAAGACCAATATTTACTTGTCTATAACCTTTAACTTTGACTCACCACCATTTTGTGCTGGACAGGTACTGTATTGCTTAAAGTAAATTGAATGCTGGGAAAACAACCAATTACCAAAGTAACCCTCTAAGTCCATACACACTATAGACACATAAAACACTTAGGAAACAGACAAAGGCTCTCTCTAACATTGTTTCTCATGGTGCAGGCTGTACTGAAACAAGGATGAGTAAGTGTACTATATTTATATGTTAGTGTGGACGGGCGTTGATGAGACTGTGCTGCAGTGTTGTACTGTTCACTGCAGCGGAGCTAGCATAAACTCAATGCTGGGCTGATCTGTCATTTGAATGGAGACTGCCAACAGTTCTGGAGGAGGCTGCGAGGCGGTGGCTGCATTATGGGCGGACGCTGACGCAGCTCATTCAGACTGCTGCTGGGAGTGTCCTCTTTGCTTCCAGCATGTGCAACACTGGCCATCCACACACACACACACATACATACACACACACACCCAGACCTTGACACTACTGAACGTGATTTCCTCCCACACTGCCATCTGATTAGCTTAAGTCTTTGCAGTGGTGACATTGCCTGCGTCCCTGTGTACCCTCTTCAGCTTGCCAGCTGGCCAGCTGCTGCTCCTCACCCCACCCCCCTTATTTAAATTCTGCATTGATTTTGATGCCTGATGAAGAAACAACCCCTATTCTGTTTCGTTTCAATTAAATTCAACCCTAGCTATTGTTCTTGCATGATGAGGTACAGTAGATAGCTGCTCAGAGTGTGTGCGACTGGATGTGTATCTGTTCCAGTGAGCATTTCATGTTAGCTTTCTGCAGCAGGGGATCTCTGCATTAGCGCAGCACACACTCCGCTCTCTCTCCCCTCCCCCCTTCCTCCTCATGTTCTCTCTCTCTTTATCCTGCCCCTCCTCTCCATGTGCAGAAAAGGCAGCGTGCTGTATGTGTGTGTGTGTGTGCATGCGCAGGGTGGATAGGGATGCTGTATACTGGAGCTGAGAGCTGCAAGGTGACTGAGGGAATGGAGAGGGATACAGAGCTCTGACGACAGTGACGATGCAGTGCCCTCTTCCCGAGCACCTTCTCCTCCTCACATCCCTCCATCTCTCTCTCTTCCCTGTCCCTCTTTCTCTTTCTCTTTCTAGACTGAGGTGGACCGCCTGCCCTGCTTGCAGCGCCTCTTTCTCAGCTGCAACAACATCACCAGGTAAGAGCTCGTACCGCTTAACTCCCTCCTCCCCACAGGGCAGGGACAGGGATGGTGGCCGGACAGTTCCATGTCCACTTTATTGTCAGTAATAAGCATGCTGTTACCTAAGAAATGGGTGTGCCAATACTTGAAAGTTATTCAGACAACAGTGAAGCAGGCTGAGAGAAGGTAGCTCACCTCCTCGGAAAATTAATGACAGATTGAAGGTTGGGAGTAGCATTGCTAGATAGAATGAATGACAGGTGTATTTTGTTTCTTAGTGCAAATGTCAACCTACTTTACACACCTTTTCCAATATCTGTATTTTTTTTAGTTTTTTGTTCTTTGTTTCTGCCTCTCCGAGCCTAGCAATCAAGATGTCATAGAGTTAACTTGTAAAAGAGCCACAGCCTTCTCACTGAAATAAGGCTGCTTTAAAATTGTGTTTCCATAGAGGAGGGGCCTGTGTGTGGTATTCGGGGTCAGACGGTGTTCATTAGCCTCCTTCACCATAGTCACCTTGTGCTGTGAGAGATCTGACCTGACATCTCAAGCCAGCTCTGCTGTTCTAGTGTCTGTGTGATACCCTATCTGACACACTGTTGAGAGAATCATGACAAAGAAATAGCATACAGTGTCAGTCTGTAGTGTAATGAGGAGTTTAAGAACACAAATTTGCTGCCCCTTGTGTGGTTATTCAAGTAATTTCCATAATATGTACACTCACACAATTTTTTGCTTCTTCATAATCTTATAACCATTATGGCCCTTCGGTAAAGGCGTTTTAATTAAAACTACTCTTTTGAATGGATGCTCACCTTATTAGTGAGTATATCCCTTTTGAAACTGTTCAATGCTGATAGGAGAGCAGTGCTCTGTTGCTAGGTAGAGGGACAGAACACACTCGTCTACGTGGTGCAGTGAGTTTGCACAGTAGAAGATGTTGGAGCAAAAAAAAAAAAAAATCCCTCAGTGATCTTTGCAGTCATTATTTCACTCATCATTATATTGCGTTTATGACTTAACCTGCCTGAATTAAGTTAGATACCTTATGAAACCGGAGCCGGGCAAGACTAATAATGACAAGTCAGTAAAGAACAATATGCAGGGATTGTAGTGCAACCACACCTCACTCTGCACATACAGCACACAAATATTTATTGGACCTTTCGATAGCACCCAGTGATAGGTGCACGTAGACGTTTCATTACTGCAACTATTATTGAGTGGCTTTATCATAGTAACAATACCCAAGAGGCCATTGGTCACTGTGATTATGACTGCAATAATTATGCAAAATGCATGACATGCAGTCAAGCACCATTGATATCTCTCAAGTAATCACTCATAATCACTGTGAAAAATTGCCTTTTCATAATTGCTAGAATAGAATTGTCTCTATTATAAGTAATTATGTGAAATGACACAGTACTAATAATAACACATAAAAATGCCCTAGGTTACTGTTTGTGGGTCTGGGGCTATTATCAGTCTATGTTCCAGTACAAAAGAGAAGTCTATGGCTGTGCCTACTCTCTTACTGAGATAAGAGAGAAAATAATACTCTGATTTGTTTAACTTTCTGATTCGTCCTGTTTCCTGACTACCCCAAATGAAATTTGAAATGTGAAATTTTGCTTTGAATCTGGTAGAGCTGCAGCTGTTCTTGCTTCAATAGTTCATCAGAGGTTTATTATCTGACCCTGTTTTGCATCCAAAGAAACCTCTGGCTAGTATCAGGCGCAGTGCAGTGTAGTAGGTCCATAAGTGGTTCCAGGCATATGATTCATCAAGCTTATTATCACAAATTAGCAATGATAGAATCTCCACTGCCTTACATAGCATGACTGTGCTTTTTCATGCCTCCTTTTGCCACAGGGTGACAAGTGCAACAGTGTAGTGGATTGTTCTCTCTTCATTGCCCCCTGAGTAATGTCAGGCTGCCAGTGTGCCTGCTAAATTACCAGTGTCTTGTTTTAGCCTGGCTCCATTCTGTCAATACAGGCCTAAATTAAAGGTTCAAGAATCAAAACATAGATGGGGGGCAGTTTTCTTGTTTGACTTATCCGGTGGATGAATCAGACTTCCCAATACTGTGTCAGGTCATCATGCCTCTGTATCATTCAGTGTACCTTGTTTTTTGTATTGAAAACATCTGTGCATTTTAACTCTTGATCTCATTTAAACAGATTTTTTTCTTTGTGTATAGTTTTGATCAGCTAGCCTGCCTTGGAGAGTCACGCTCCCTTTCTGAGCTCACCCTGGATGGGAATCCTGTAGCCCTGGAGACATGGTACAAGCAGGCCGTCCTGCGCTGTGTGCTTCATCTGAGACAGCTGGACATGAAGCGCATCACAGTAAGGCTGAACTGCTTACCTTTGTCTGTGTGTACAAGAGGAAAAAGTGACCCCTGGCCAGATTCGGCTAATTATAGCTGTAGCTGTTATTGTCTGTAGTTGTCTGACATGTTTTCTTTATTTCTACACATTTAAGACAGTGAATCACATGATCAAAGGGGAGAATCTTTTTTTTTCATGCTATATTGCCATTATTTAACATGTTAAACAGCGAAGAGGCCAACTCATGTAGAGTTGTGGCAAACCTAAAGCTTTAAAACCCTCACAGCTCATGACTGTGTTGTACTTTTACAAAAGTTAGTGTTACGTACATTGACATGCTGCTAATGGGCCACACCATTATGTCACCATATGTTTCTGACAGCACTGTACATGTTGATTCTTGAGCGTGACTCTGACTTGACATAAACTTGATGATTTCACAGTTCAGTACAAACTTAGGTTGAAGCCACATAGGCAGTCTCCCATTCACCGTCAGTGGGGCATCTCCAAGCTCCTGTACATATTGACAACGCTATACTCTTAGTCTTTGTTCTTTGACATTGGTGCAGCATTCATCATGTTCTCGGTTGCATCAGTGACTAAACTATAAACCAAGCATTTAGAATACAGTCTAACAAAACAATGATTATTCTCAAGCATAGATATGTAGTCATTGTATTTATATAGCATGCCAACAAAATGCTACAGTGAAGTATCAGCATGTTCTTAGAGTCTGTCAAGCAGGGAGCACCCAGGTCTGAGCTTGTACTTTAAAGGAATCTGTAGTACCACACACCTTGCCCTCAGAACATACTGTGGATAAAAAAAAACCTTGTAACTCCAATTTCAGCAATTTTCATGTTTTTACTTGAATTTTAGGTATATGGTCCTTAACAGGTTTAGCAAGTTTAGAGCCCATTAAACCTCTCCAACAAACTGCAGTCTGTAGCTGTCAGTCCTAAAAACAGCCATGACGTTTTATTTCCACAAGGTTTACTTTGGGGAAATGTAAAGTTTTGATTTGACAACAACGTCAGCTAGGACTGGAGTTCCCATATTCTTAAACGATGTCATGATATCGCTGGGGGCAAACTTTGTATTAGCCACTGAAGATCTAGATTTTCCCCTCCAACTGATTTGGAAATACTTGCCCCCATTGCACTATCCTGTCAGTAGAAGTGAGATCAGATTATCTGAGATACATTTTTTTGCCTGACTGCTGGCAGATTGGTCATTATTTATGAATGAAATGAGAGTTAATACTGCAAATGAGGAAATCCAGTACTACTGTCATGCTTTGGGCTAATTTAACAAATGCTGCTCTGTTTCAAGTGGGGATATATGTTCCAGAACGGGTTGGGTTATTTAAAAAGCTAAATAAAGGAAGTTCAAACAAGAGACATACAGTAGACTGGAGCTGTCTCTGACAAAATATATTATCACTGGGCTTATAGTCATTATATTTGATTGACTAATAAAACATATAATACCTGGATATACATTTAATAATGCAAATAGAGCAGAGACAGCTATTATGTATGTGGGAATATGTTTTCAGGAAATAACTCTGTTTAATGTTTAAAATGGTTTAATTTGATTATTAAACTGGAAATACTGTAGTTTACTGAAGCCAAATAATCAGCTTAATAGACTTTGTGGAAGCTTTCCAAACAAAGACATTGTTATTGCTGAGAAATAGCACCCTTTGCAATCAATAAGATATTGACCAGTTATACAGAGTAGCATATGCACTTTGGTCATTTCTTCCACAAGAAGCTGTTTTCCTCACAATGAGGTTAAATTAGTGACATACAGGCCTGACATATTAATCTGTCTCCACCTGCTGACATCAGAGCCTTGACTCCTGTGAGGTTAGCGTTTTGCCTGTATTGATCAGACTGAAGCATCGTCTCTGCTAGCTCGTCACAGACAGCTGAATATCCCCCAGCTCTTAACTGGCACACTCAGATTGTGTTGGCAGCATTGCATTCTGGGAGTTTTGGCTTTCCCCAACAGCTGGGCTCAGTTGATCCGAGACTGAAAATCAGACAGATAATCCTGTGATGCAGCCGGCTGGTGTGAGAATCTCTCCCATCCTCTATAGTGGTCCGGTTCTGGTGCAGAGAATAGTCTTCCGGGCGGTGTCTTTTGTGGTTCCCCTCTCTCTTGAATAATTCACAACTCATGAATGGAGCGACACTCTGATTGCACAAGCTATCTTTTTCAGGACGAGGATCGGCGCATGGCTGGTGTACAGGCTCGGAAAGAGGAGGAGAAGAAGAGGGAGAGTCACAAGCAGACCATTCATAAGGTACCGCTCTGATCTGGATGTGCTCCCGTTGTCTTTGTCTGCCTGGATTTTAAGTTAAATTATACAGCAAATACACATGACAGCCTCTATATCAGAGAGTACATTAACAACCTTTTTCATACACTGGGTGTTGTATGGTTAGTTTATTCTTGGTAGAAAGAAGATCATTTGTTGCAAAGTTTCAAAGTACTGAGTGGAGCTACATACTGTAACATTTTAAAACCATATACTGTATTACTGATCTGAGATCTGATTAATAGTGTTTTATGCATCACCTGTATATGTTATATTGTATATAGTTTATTTTGAATCCAGTGCACAGCCAGCATCAGGCCATTATTATTATATTAGTATCCAGGTTAAAAGAAAGGGTTAAGTGAGTATTTGGATAATAACTGACCTCTTTAGCCTCCTAATGGTAGTTTTGGCTTTGGTTTGTTTTTGTTTTTTTTCATTTTGATCAACGTGCCCATCAAAACTTTCAAACATTTGATGGAAAAGCTCTAAAATATTAAGGTCATGCTCAGGATTTGTTGCTAGATTTCCCCAACTTTGCTCCCTCTACTTATGTGTCTTCTAACATATGTGTCTTGTGATTGTTGAGGCTGTGTTTTAGTGGGCTATAAATATACTTTTTGCATGCTAACATGAACTTTCAACTTTTCAAACGTATCCACATCAGTACCTCAGTAATACACAACTCAAGTGCCCTAAGGGAACATTGTTAATGTGTGGGGAGGGATACACTGTCCACAGTGGTACTGTATCTGTAAATGGCTCTGTAAATTATACTTTATTTTTTAAATGGTCTAAGATGTTCTGTCTTACACAGGCATCTGTTTTGCAGTAAATGTATTTGTTTGTGTGTGTGTGAAAGTATATATTGATGTGCCCCTGCTGCGCCTTCACTGCAGTGGTTACTCTTGCTGAGAGATGGTCTCTGTGTGGAACACGTTGTTTCTCAGTAACCTAACTCCTGCTAATCCCTTGTGTTGAGAAAATGTTATATTGAATGCCACAGCCAAGAGTTCATAAGGGCGAAGGAATCACTCTGAATTGATACTGACTCACCCCTGCGTTGGGGAGTGGCACATTCCATGACTGAGCATATCGAAACTACAACTTGGCCAGGAAAGAACAATTGAAAGAGCGGAGATCTTCTCTCTTGCAGGGAATGTCATTTTTACTGCTGTAAGAGCCAACTGCAGTTAAATAAAAATGCTGTGGTAACAGAAGCAAATAAATTGGACCAACACAGGCATATACAGTTTCAGATCTAACTTTAGTAAAGTGGGATATCTGCCAGTAAGGCCAGTAAGCAGTTTTCTTACTCTCTTCAAAAACAAAGCTGTACCTCAGAGACAAGGCAGTAGGTATAAGTTCTGTTGTCTGTCAAGATATACAGAGGTTTCATTATCTTAGTATATGCCCTCTGTGCTCTGCTAAAGAGAATTGTCACTTGAAACCTTCTCTGTCCTCTCTGTGTGTGTGTGTGTGTATATGTTGTGTTCATCAAGGAGAAGCGGCGTCTGGCAATCCGTAATGCAGCGCAGCAGTGGGAGGGTGTCAGGGCCTGCCTGGAGCTGCCACCAACAAATGGTGCTAAAGAAGAAGTCAGTCCAGAGAACAGCCCTGCTCACAGCCCTGCCCAGACCAATGGTCTGGCACAGGAGCCTTCTCCAGATGAACCCAGGTAAACACCAGAACATTAAGTCACATCACATTTCTAGAACTAAGGGAGTCACTGGCTGTTAAGTTACCAGTGTTGTGTGTGATTGTGTTTGATTTGATCTTCAGTACTCCTGAACATTGGAGGGGAAATCTGGTCATGGAATATCTGATGAAGAGGAGCAATTTTAACATAAAATCGTAACCGTTCAGAGCCGTTGGCATACTCATTGTCACCCTGATAATTTAAAACCAGTTTCATGTTTGCAATGTTTGACAATTATGTCATGCTATCTGAATGGACACACAATAGCCAGTGAGAGACATGTCAACAAGATAAAATATATTATGTTATCTCTCAGAAGAGATATCATTTAAAATGACAACCATAAAGAGACATCAAGATTTGTAGCCATTTAGTTTGATTGGCAGCTGAGATGGAGGAAAGTCTATTGATGTGTACCTAATAAAGGGAAGATGTGAGGAGAATGAAGCATGTGTTAGGGTGAGAAAAATGGATGCATATTTTCTGACATGGTAAACTTAATAATTTTGTGTCATATATGAGGCAGTTATTTTCAATCTTGTAGTGTGTGTTTCTAATTAGAGAGCAGAGAGTCTGTACAAGTTCTTCCTATGTTTGTTTTATAGCTGATTTTAAAACCCCTCTAATCTGAAACTGGCTTGATTCTTCTTCATCTGAGAGTGTTCTGAAAATAATAATAATAATATTTTAATTTCATGCTGAGTTGTTTTTTTTTTTTGTTTTTTTTAATCAGACGGGTAAGCCCAGGTTCAGGACCGGAGCGACCATCAGGGGGAACGGAGAGCCGACTCCGCACCAACAGCCGTCCAAACAGCCCTCGAGATCCCAAGTAAGCCAAAGATGCATGTGTGTGTACCCCCTGCCATATAAGTCCAACATAAGCACCTGGCTGTTAAAGGTCAATACATTAGTATTGCAGATTTTATGAGTTTGGTACTCCATGATGATTTAGAGACACATTCATTGTAAACATGAATAAAGGATCAGTTCTCACACATGTATGTAGCCATGCACATGATTGTGGTTTTATTGTCAAGGTTTTGAGATACCTACAATTGTGACACGGTCGATGGAATTTCACTTTAGGCTATGTTACAAGAAGTAACATTGAAAAAGGGTAGACAGACAGACACTCTAAATACATGCTGACCAATGTTAAAAGCTAACTTTAAAGGTCACACTGAGTTGTGTTCACTATCCATCAACCTAAATACTGATATCTGCAAAAACATTACAGAGCACAGAATAATCTACACGTAGAGAGATCATCCGGGTTACAGATCTAATCCCTGTAACAGCTGGTGCATCAAACCCATCTTGAAATATTCTTGAGCAACAAAGTGATCCCTTTACTTACTCCAGGGGCGTGGGTCTTGGCTGCTCCTGGGCTCTGTGAACTCTCTGGGAAAATCAGTCCATGCAAGTCTAAGATGTCTGAAGACAGTTTTCTTCTTCCACTGTCTAATGTGAGCATAGAGCTCTGATATGCACACAGATTGTGATCCAGGTCTGGATGAGTTATGAGGGGGAGGCTGAGATGAAAGTGGGGGCTGTGTCAAGGACTATTATTACATGTTTCAAATATGGCTTTTCCTTCCTGCACCAGGATATGAAAATGGCCCGAAGCGCAATCCCTCAATGGCGATGGCTTTCCTTTACAGGGTCTATTATAACTTCAGTCATGTGGCTTAACAGGTTATGGGGACGAACAGGACTCACACTACTTTGGCTCGTATTGAATGACAAAATAACACAGCCCTTTACAAAGCCTGGCAACACCAGTAACTTGAAAGAAAAACAAGATCTGTGACTAAGTTGAGCTTGTCTTTGTTTTTTGGGGCCTGTGAACCACTCTTGCCTCACTAGTGCATGACATCACACATCAGGTCCTTGAGGGTGTGAATTCCCAGGAAATACTAACAGCAGGAAGAGGTTTCGCACCCTGAAGAGACGGTGTATGGTTTGTTACATGTCATCCATAATCCTGTTACTCCAGAATCTCAACAGATTTTTGGTTTCCCATTCAGGGCTGGACCTGGCACATCCACACATCTGGAGCTGCTCAGTGGCAGCCTGGGGAGCAGGGCAATCACTTGGTGTGTGTGTGTGTGT
>NW_023339663.1:24154131-24167175 GCF_004916995.1 Morone saxatilis | reverse complement strand
ATAGTGTGTATATATATATATATTATTACGTAATTTGAGACAATTTAAGAGTAAAACACAACTTTTTTTTTCACAAGTTTTTAAAGTCAGAACAATGGATGTGATTAGTCTCAAGTTATGAAAAATCTGTATGGAGAAAAGGTAAATCTAAGAAAATTAAATGTGATAAAAAATCGGGAAAAAAGATGAACATGATGTCATCTCTGGTTAGCATTAGCAGCTCCAGTTTGGTGACAAATTATAATGAGGTTAAAGTGAATGTTGACAGCACGTTTAGCATGATTGTGTCAATGTGTTCCTGCAATAAGTTATGGGACAATAGCCTGTGTCATTGCCAAAGTGAAGTTTATTCCTGTGCAAACAATTTAAGATTTATTTGACCTCATTTCCCCTGAGAGATCGGAGTTTGGGTGCGTGGCAGTGGAAGAGTTATTACTCAGAAATCCAATAGTGGGGTTGGTCACCATGTGGGGAGATGGAAAGGTCTTTGTACTATTCATACATTCATTTAATAAAGAGCTGTGCTGAGATCCTGAACAGGTGGTTTTTTAGGCACATAAATCAATGAGTTATCTTCACAACGGTGGGAGAGAAGTTAAGCAGGCTCCTCGATGAAACCTGAAATCCAAAACCACCACATACTGTAGAAACACACTTTACAGTAACAGTCGGCTGCACTCAGCACCCAATAAGCCCAACATCTGCACTGCACCAGTAAGTGCCACTTGAACCATTTGTTTTCACTTTTTAACAGGGTGAAATGATGAAATGCTCTTTTGAAATGACAGCTCAGAGAGTAATGTTTCATACGCATCACTACCACCTAGTATTTAGGCAATTGGAGACATGTGTATGCTACAAGCCACGTCTTTGGGGGGGATTAAGCTGTTGAGAGATGACAGATGTCCTTTTTAAAACTCCTGTAGGATTAAGTGAGATAGCCCTAATTGAATTAGATCCAGAGTCTAATCGGCTAGAGCAGGATCCATGTAATTGTGACAGATTCTTCATTCGGTCTTCCTCGCCTTGTTCACTTATTCTCTCAAACATTAGTCGCTGGGTTCATGTCAGAAGGGGACTCAGGGCCACCTGGCAGCCTTTCAACTGTGATTATGGGGGAACAATATGTGACACAGTGCAGAGTGTGTTGATGGCACCCTTCCAGGCACACAAAAGTTACTCTCATTCTTTACCTGACTTCTCTACATGTTACGCTCCATCTCATGCCCCACTCTCCAACTCCTCCTGATTTACTGCTTTTGGCAATCCTGCATATGGGAGGCGTGGCATATCCTGACAATTAAACTGCCTTTCAGTGTCTGGCGCCTCCTCGTCTATTGCTGGCCAAGTCCCATGTTTCTGTTCATGAGTGTGCTTGCACCAGGACACACTTGGACTTTAAAATGTCTTCACTACCATGTTTGGTATTAATACTGTGAGTATTGCACCTGCTCTTGGTCAGTGCCATTTCCGTTGGAATGCACATTTCATTATCTAGACGAGTACACTCATTGTTTAACATGTACTTGCTTTTGTAGCTGCTCTCATTGGAAAAATCTACTATTTTGAGGCCTGTTCAAGTTTTTCAATGCCCACATCGATTCTAGGAGTTAGTAGAAGAACTAGAGTAATAATTGACCTTGTGTGTTGTTCAAGGTGTCCTGTCAACAGTTTTCCAGATGTGTGTTTTGTAATTATGGTCTGGGGGGGGGGCTTTCTATGCTTTCAATGCTTTCAGGGGATTTTTCAGTTGTAGTTGGCAGTTGGCCACAGCAAGGATGACTTTGCCACACCATATCCACTTCTCTTCCTTCTCTTATCCATGGCATCCCCCCACATTCTCCAGTGACCATTCCTTGACATTTGAGTAAGAATGGAGGATCACCTTTAGTATCATGTAAGAGTACTGTGTCTGGAATTAAATATGATGATTAAGTTGGATATTCCCTGTCAGTCAGTGGTTTACTGGGAGAGGTTCATGCTCTATTACATGATTAATCCGGTTGTTGTGTTTACTGGCAAGTGTAATTTGTGGCTTTTTTTTTGTTAGGCTTTAGCTCTCCCAAAGGGTATCTAAAACTAACTGAACTAATTAAAACTGACTGAACTCCAAGGCAGACTACGGCCTCAAAGAACACTTTTGAGTGACGTCACACTGTACACTTTCATAGACACATACAAGCAGACCACACGCACAGAACGTTTCTCAAAGACCTAACAGCCATGGTCTAAACTGGTCCTGCACTTTACCATCTCCTGAGGCACCTGTCCATTCATCTGTCTTTTACACAAGAATGAATCAGTTAATGTGACTCGAGGCCAATGTATCACCTCCAGCAGCTTACACATATGATGTGGATAGAATATTCCACTATGATTACTGGTTAATGAACAATCAACCATTCTCACTGTCGTCACCTTAAGTCACTTGAATCCAAAGTACAAATCTCTTTTTCTCGATTGTGAGGATTCGCTGCTTTTCTTTGTCTATGTGGTAGTAAACTGAACATCTTTGGGTTTTGAACTGTTAGTGGGACAAAAAAAATGGACTACACCTTAAAGTTAACAGATTAATCAAGAACATATTCTGTAAATTAATTGATAGTGAAAGTAATCATTAGTTGAAGGCTATTACACAGTCCAATCTCCAATCTACTGTAGCATTGAAGATGGCCTTTAATAATGCAGTTTAATTATTTGTCTAATTCTAAAATTTTATCCTATTTTTGGTGCTCAGTTTAGAAGAAGAAACAGTTCCTTCTCTCCGGTACCACCTCTAGGGGATCAGTCTTACTGTGCCTGTAACAAAGGTGGCCTTTCCAAAGAAGCTTCAGTTACAGTACAGCTTCATTTTGTTTCACTATGAACGTACCTCTCTGTCTACAGTATGTCTGCTGTCCTTTTTCATCTCCTTTTCCTTTTCTGTCCCTGACTCCAACTCTCTCCGTCTCACTTCAATTCTCAAACACACGTTCTAAAAATCGGTCTCAACAAGAATCCTGGATTTAAGTTCTATAATCAAAGGATTAGTCCTCTAACCACTATGGCTTTCTGTTGCGACGAGATTGGGAGGGTGTGAAATATGAATAGGGGTGATTAGTTTGTTGGCGGGCTGAACCCGAAACGATCAGTGTTGAGTAGCGTGCAGCCAGTAGCCATCTGATGCCCTGCTATGCTGAAAAGTCCCCTGAGTGTCAGCAGACCCAGAGGGCTGAGCACATGGACTCAGGCAGAGAGATTATGTCTCCTTGAGACTCGCCCAGATTCTCCACTCTCACGACTCTCTTATCAGGGAAGGGCACATCAACTGTCGTTTAGGAGAATGGAAAGCAATTAGGCAAGACAAATAGGACATTGACTAGACCACTGCACGTTCTGTAGCGATGTTGCTTTTTCCTTTTAGCATAATGTCTCCTTTTTCAAACAAATGTACTCAAAGCACTTGCCCAAAGATTCAAGTTTCATGAGGCAACTAATTCTGTGCATTCAGCAAATCAAGACTGATTTACAAAGATGTCTGTGTGTGTTTACTTTGCAGGCTTTTGGAGGCAGGCAGCGGCAGTGTTCAGAGCTTGTCTCTCTCTGACAGTCACCTGGCGGAGCTGGATGGAGACACGTTGCGTTTATTCGGACTCGGAGCCCTGGAGGCCCTGGAGAGGGGCTGGGGAGTTCAGACTGCTGGTGCTGTCACTGTAATAACTTTCCGCTACATCAACTTTGACGCCATTGTACCAACACTGCCGCGAATAAGGGTCAAGTTCCCCAATTTATCGGTGAGGGATCAAGCCACGTACCATAAAGAGCATAATGTTGACATAAATTGCTCAAGAAGAAAAAAAGGAGATTGTATGCTTTTCATGTTACCTTTAGATGTGGTTGTCGTAAATGCTGAATGTCCAAACACCAAACTGCCTGACATGACACAAAGAATGAGGACTTTAGAGGTGTAGGCTGGTGGATGTCTGCCCTCTCACCGCCAAATAGTCCTTGTCATCAGCCTTGTCGTCATGTCCTTTGAACTATTTCCTGTTTTGTTGGACTGGATCACCACAGCAACACAATGTACATCAAAGAGAGCACTGATTTCAAGCGGATAGAAAATAGTTAATTTAACTGTAGCTAGGGCTTACAATATCTGATATATTTCTTTTACTTCAAGCCCACTCTGCTACCTCACAGGCGTTCCTGCTCCTGCTCCTGGGCATGAAATGCTATGATGCACACAAGGCAGGGGCTAATTAGGAAAGAAGTATGTATGTTAGCAGGGTAGTCTTCTTGCTTCCCACAGTGAAACAAAGCGAAGGGGAAATACAAAGAAATAAATTGAATTAGTAAGTAAGTATTATTATTATTATTCAAAATTCATCTTTGAATTTGAAACAAAACGACTGCAATACTTTTTTTCTTTGTACTATTTTGTCAGTATGGACCTCATAATGGTCTCAAAAATGTCTTTAAAAGTCTTAAATTTAATCTTATGAAACCTACAGAAACCCAGTTTTAAATATTATGAATGAAAACATTTGCTGATGTAACATACAGTATAATTAAGTGTTATATTTTTTTATCCAAAGCACCTTACAGTTTTTGAAAGAACACTGTTTTAAATTGATTTCTCCAAAGAGAATAAAACACCTAACCTGGTCAATCTTTGCCATGACCAACTCAGTGAGTTACAGGCATGAACAAATATACAGTAGGTATCTAGTTCTCTCTCACTGAAACCAACTTGTTGCTTTTTCTGCAGCACCTGATCTTCTTGGAAACCAACATCAGCCGTCTGGCCCAGCTAGCGGCCCTGGCTCAGGTGAGGCGTCTGGACCAGCTGACCATCCACCCAGAAGGCAATCCAGTGGTCAGTCTGGCTCTGTGGCGCTCCTTCGTCATCTACCGCCTCTATCACTTCAACCTGCAGAGGATCAATGGCCAGGAGGTGGGGACTAGCTTGGTTTTTATTGCAGTCTTTCTGCCATATAAAGACAGCATCTTGTGAAATCTTTGTTAAGAGTTACTAAGAGTTAGATGAGAAGATTGCTACCACTCTCAAGTCTGTCCGTTAAATGTAAGCTAATGTCCAGCAGTTATTAGCTTAGCTTAGCACAAAGACTGGAAAAAGTGGGAGACAGCTAGCCTGGCTCTGTCCAGCACCTCCAAGGATAACTAATTCACATGTTTTATCTTTCTTTTTTTATCTGTACAATTTCTATTAATAACTATTATTTTCTTATTCCCCACCAGAAAGCAACATTTTTTTTAATCAAAATGTAACTATTTCTTTACTGTTACCAGCCTTAAATAATTGGCTCATGATCTACCTGAGGATTCTGTCTCTAAATTAGAATTATTTGAGTTGATTAGAGTTTTACTTTTTTGCTGAGGCTACAACTTTTGAGAAAATGGTGTAACTTATGACAACAAAGCATGACTCATACGTTTGTGTTTTTAGGGTGTAGAGATACACATGAAGTAGCCGACCAGTCAAGCATTGTTTGCTGTATGTCTGAGCTCTCGTTTGTTTGTCTACCTCAGGTGACCATGAATGATGTGATCGCTGCAGAGCGTGTGTTTGGGACACTGGGTCACATAGCAGCCACCGAAACTCCACGTTGCCGGCTCCTCCTGCTGCTTGAGGAGTCCAGGTGAGAACAACATAAATTAGCTACAGTTTAATGTGTTTGCTGTGTCCTGGACAGTGTTAGCTGTTCGTTTAGATATGTAAAGAATGTGCAGATTCTTAAATGTGTATATGTGTGAACTACAGCTTACAGCTTGTGAGTATGTAGGCAACTGTACATGTATATGCATGCCTGTGCCTAGCATTCAGCGTGTATACATTTGTGTGTGTGTGTGTGTGTGTGTTCACATTTGTGTGAGACAGCGAGACAGAGCCTGGCACCGAGGAGCCAGAGAATTAGACTATGTGTCTCAGGGTAAGGGTGGGTACTTGGCACTTCGACACAAACATTCCTCTCTCTCTCCAGCCAACAGTTCTTGAGGTCTGTCACTCTTCTTGGTTAATGAAAAACATCCTCGCAAGGCAACAATCAGCTGAATTTGTCACGCACAAGAATATTTCTTAATAGTTCTTATTATCTGGTTGGTTATGGGCAGACTACATTTTGAAAGGTCAAAAGCAAAGCTGCATACGGTATTACTAGTAAAATCCAAAAATTGGAAAACTGCCAGGTCGAATCATCTGACTGGTTAAGAAACCTGTATTACATGTAGCTCTCTAAAAAACTTCCATTTTGATGGCCATCATTTGGGAAATGACCTGCTCTGGTAGAGTTATTGCGTTAGAGGTGGAAGACAGTGACAGTGAAGTAAATGTGATTTTGAGAAAAAAGGAAATGCATACTCGATGAAATATAATTCATAAATACTGTTGAGCAGTATGTGAGTCTCGTTATGAATCTGAGCTGTCTCTGTGTCCTCAATTGCCCTTTCCGAATGATGTTGAAAATGAACTTGTAAACTTTAGGAGGACTGACTCTTGGCTGCAACTCACCCTGATTCATACACTGTTATGGATAGATAATACACAACAGCCCAAGGTCGAGAATTATTTTCGCATCACAACTGAAATCTTAATCAGTGTTATCTGCATGCAGATTCATTATCCCGTAAGTCAGTATATCCATTTGTCACACTAAATGCTGTTAGATCTCACCTCTTATGTGCCAAAACTTTCCTGTTGTAGGCTGTATGTCATATAAAGTCTATTTTCTGAATAGAAAAAATACTGCAAAAAAGTAGAAAACACAATGAATAGAGTTTATGTGTCAGGTTCCCACAAAGCTCTTGTGTTGCTCAGTGGGTTGTGGGTTTAACACTGAACACGGTTGTGTGTCATGGTTCCTGCCTAAGTCAGTGTGTAGAGCTAGGCCCTTAACATTCCCACTAGCATCTTACAGAAGTAGGATCTTCTGAATAGGTGTTTTGGATGTTATATTACATGTGGCTGCAATGCAAACTCCCTTGCAGAATACATGATATCATTACTTGTGTGCTTTGCAGCATAAGGAACGCTAGCAATAAGTAGGATGAAATGTACCTAAAAAATTCAGTTTGACCCAGATGTGATACTATTTATGTTGCAGCTATTCCTTAGCTGTAGGATTTTACAGTTTACTGTGTCTCCTGTAAAATGGATCATTTGCCCTCTTGCGAAAAATGGTTTGAAGAGCAACATTTTATGATACCACTTCTGTTTACCGCTGAACGGCACTATTTGTACTATTTGTGCTATTTGCAGTCATCATTTCCTTGCTAGTGTTGCTGGGCTAGTGCTAGCTTCCTAATGTTTCAGTTCCATGCAAAATTTTTGCTTCTGATTGTTGTCTTCCAAAGTGGTAATGCCCAAAATGGCCTGATGAAAGATTGCTACCATCAAACAGAGAAATTAGTTTTTCATTTTTATGAAGGGCAGTAATATTATTTCCTTGTTTCTCCTCCCTCCCCTCTAGCAAGGGTATACAGTGCTCGCTACCAGCATGAAGCGTACCATCACAACATGAGGTCCTGCTAGTAGGATGCTGTTTGTCATTCTTCTGCTTTAATTGGCTGTTTATTTCTAATGCTGCACTGTGCACAAGGTGTAGTAAATAAAAAAAAAGATAGGCCTGAAGCATTTTGTTATCATATGTTTTTTAGGCCAACTCTTGTGACTTGGTGTCATGGTTGTCAAGGTTGTTTGGTTTGAACCTCAGATGATCCCTTGTCATTGTACCCTTGTTGAGAACAAGGAGAGCTTCTACTTAACACATTTCAACACTAGGAGTCTCACCGAAGGGAAGACTTTAAGGGAAACTGTTTTAATGTGACACCGAATGCAGCCGCTATAATGCCGAAGGCTCTTGTTGGATAAAAACGCAATTTTACAAAACACAACAATATTGCACAAGACCTTTAAATAGAGTTCATTGGCTCTGTGTTTGTAAAAGGCAGTCAGGAACTAAAGTATCGCGTTAACTTTTGGCTCCAACACAAAATTTAAAAAAGTTTAAGTTGTGTCACAAGGTTTTCATCACACATTGCACAAGAACCATTTGATTCAGTCGGAGTTTGTTACAACCTGATCATAACTGCTGTTCTCTCAAGGGATGTTTACACTCAATTACACATAGGATTTGTTAGATGGATACACAACACTTACTTTTCCCCATGCCCATATGATTCTCACTGATTTTAACATGAACACACACACAGGTCTACCTTCCTTGAGCTTGTTTTACCTCGTTACTCACTTGTGTCTGACACACTAATGTGTTTTGGCATATACACACGCGCACACACAGGCATGCACGCCTGTACACGTACACATACACACACACACACACACTTTACAAACTATCTTATCCTATATGGAATGTTTGCCTCCAGCCTCCTCTGAAAAGACTATTTCAGCATCCTGGCACTGGTCTGTGGAACATGTTGGTGCAGTAGTGTATCACATGAGATTTCATACTGATAGACAGCAACATTTGATGTAGTTTACATCACTTTGAAAGTCCTCTACTGCTTTTATAAGTGTCCACATCCTGCTGCTGAGTGAGAAGAGTGAATATAAAATGCTGACACTTACATTTACACTGACAGCAACAACTGCGCTGTCTGCCGTCAGTTCTGATAGATTTCTTAACCGAGTCAGTTTTTTTATTTCTTGATAAACTTGCTTCATAGTACTAAGAGAGAGTGTCATTTGATGGACACAAGAACATACTTTTATTACCTTGGTGTCACTCACTTTCTGCCACTGTTTCTCCCCTAGGTGTCTAACTTTCTCTCCTCTCTCTTCACCCTGAAGGAAGCGCCAGCTGCAGTTCCTGTTGGAGGGGCGTGGCCGGCGGGCCGGACTGAGTCCAGAAGAGCTGCGAGACAACGGGAAGCTCCTAGGGGAAGGCCTGAGCAGAGCGCTGTTCAACTACCCAAGCAGAGACTGTAGTGCAGATAGCCCTGAGGTCAGTTCTGTTTTTTGTTTTACATCTTTTTTTACGATGGCCAAGTGGTTTGGGAAACTGCAACAACGCCTGAAAGTGGCTGAAATGTTAGTAAAAGCTAGTTTGAGTCCCATATCAACCAATTTTACTACAGCCAACGCTCCTTGCTGAGTTGTGGTGTGCCATACCTTACCCCCATTATACTTCAGCCTGTACATTCCTTAAAAAATAATTTGAACCATTCATTTTTGCTGTAATTCATGGTGATGTTTCACAAAAAAAAACTAAAAGTTGCTAAATGAGGTGGCAACAGCATACTTTACCAACTCACAAGTATTTCCATGTAAAAGGCATCATCATAAATCTAGCACGCCATCAGACAGGAAAACACTTTCTAACTGGTGTGTGAGCGTGTGCGCGTCACTAAACAGGATCATGTGGGCACCTGCCAACACTATTTCAAAACCACATCTGAATTCACTTTCCGTGCTATTGTGTTGTGGTTCCTAGATGAAAACAATGCTGTGCTCCTAGTCTCAAACATAACTCAATGTTCATTTCCACTACAGTAATTAAATAGGATTTGGGATAACAGCCCACTCACCAGTTGAGAAGCTTAATTCTATCAACAACAATATCAATCATTTAAAGCAGTTCATCACTGCATTTTGTAGTTAGTATCGCCTATCATTTCTTTCTGGCACACATTTCTCACCCTTCCATCAAGAGGGTGTGGAGTGGTGGTCTCACTTTTCTGTTCCTTGGTTCCTGTCCAGATCCCCTATTTCACTTTAATCCTTCTTCCATTAAGACGCAGATGCACAATTTTCATCTAGTAAAGATTTGAAACTACATCAAAGTGCAACTTTTAATTCAATTAATGGGTTAGGCTGGGATATGCACATGTGCAATACTAAGAAGTACTGTCTGTGTAGCTGAAGTGTTATCCTCTGTGACACTGTGTATATAGCTCCACTGTTGCTCCTAAATTTACATATGAGGGTAATACCGTTGCATTACGAAGTCTAACTATATTTTGTGACTCAATTCAATTCATCAAAAGTAAAGCAGTTATTTCACAACTCTCTAAAACACCACTGTATATCATCACACACTGGCAGGAATTTCAGAATCCTCTGACAGTGAAAGAATATTTTGACGGCTGTAAAAAATCGTTAGGTTATAACATATTTGTGCCTAATAATGCCTGTGTAAATCATTTTGGTCACCAAATACTGACACACCTGTTAGTTGACATTCTAAACAATAGTCTCCTGCTTCTGAATCTGTATTAAACATGTGCACTGTGATAGCTTCATTAAGTTATGATACATCTGATGAGTTTCACTCTCTGTGATTGTCCTGCCATTGTTAATATACTTAATGACAACTGAATCAACATGAAGAATATTCTCTTCTTTTCCTCACAGGAGGGCACTGTGGAGTCATCGGAGCGTCCTGTCATGATAGAGCAGTACCTCCAGGAGTTGGTCCAAAGGGCGTCAGACACCAATCTAAAGGGCGAGGCTCTGCACAAGCTTTGGCCCTCCATGTTTGCAGAGATGGTGAGGGACTGTGTGTTGGAGATGAGGGACCAAGCAGCCTTCCGCCAAGCCAGCCTTGCAAAGCTGTCTGAGACCAAGTGAAGAGGACCAAAGGTTCACTCTTAGACACACACGTGCACACATGTGGACATAGCTTGCCTGGGCGCCTCCAGGGCTTCATCTCAAACTCCCTAATTCTAACACATCATCACTTAGTGACTTATCACTGACTATCAGTTATTAAAATCTTTGGAAACTGAAGGCTGTATTTCCCTAGTGCGAGGGGAGCTCTTTCTTAGGACGGGTGTAGATTGTTTTAAAGGTGTCTGAAGAAATTCTCATGACAAAGGCATCTTGACTGAATGTAGATTTTCACTGAAAACACACTGTTTTGATTCTTCAGTGCTCAGAGCTGTAATGTACTTGAAGAAAGTTAAAGGGACTTATTGACTCAGTGCATTATGGTCTCTACGGAGCAACCTCTGCACTTTAAAAGTCTACTGAATGACCCCTCTTCACCATTACTGTCATCATGTGCGATGTCTCTTTTGTCGAGACTAGAATGATTTTTCTGTCTTAAATCTTCTTTCACGCATCGCTCTCTTACTTTCTCCTGCCTGACATCAAAAGAAGGGCACGAACAAGGACAAGGACTTTTCTTTGTTTACCACTGATTTTCTGTATTGTACTTAGTATTAAAATATTCTGTATTAACACTCAGTTTGTGTACATGGTTTGCATGATTGTTTTTCTCACAAAATCTTGTCTACAGGAGTGAAAAAGTCATGTTATTAGGAACAGGGGAAGACTTGATGCCTGAGTAAAGAAAGACCACCTCTCAAGTATGTTAATGTGCAAGTTCATCTCTGCTGGTTCTCTTAGGCAGTTCACACTTGCATTATTAACACCTCATAGGCCATTAGACTCCCATAAGTCAGAGGCAGTGTGTGCATGTGTGTGTGTGTGTGTGCTTGCGTGTGCTGGAGGTCCAGAAGCCATGAAGGGGGTCCTCTAGGTAGTCTCAACTCAGACTGGAATGTCCCTGGAGGCGTAGAGGCTTTCTCACCACCTGTTCCTGCTCCACCATCCCTCAAAGAATTTTTTAACCCTTATTTAATCAAGCATGAAGGTGGATAACGCAGCAACAACCTGGAGGAGTAACTGCAGGGGGATGGAGTGTCAGAACACCTCCACACATAAACCTAATAGTAAGAGTTGACAGGTACCGCTGTCCAATGTTATCCACTCCACTAGAGATCAATGCCTTGATTATGGGTATTTGACTTAAAGAAGACAAGAACATCACTTGTGTGTTAAATGAGTTTGTCTCTTCTCAGTGCTGGGTTGTTGTTTTCTGGTTTTCAATAGTATTGGTGACTAATAGCTCTTTAAGATTGTAATTTTGCTTTGTATGACAGTCGTGTCAAAGGTTGCTTTAGTGGAGTACATTCAGTACTTTGTCCAGACAAACACAGTAAACCACAATACTTTTTCAGTTTTTGAGAAGTGGTTAATGTTAGAACTTTACTGTTCTAACATTAACCACTGCATTCTTTTGAAGATGTTGTGGCCCAGATTTTCTTTATGATACTTATTTTCCTACTAATGTGTCTATGCTCCAATAGATAGTTAATCTGAATTAGAAGACGGAGACAAATACCTAAACATGTTTTATGAAATATGACTGCATAATATGTTGCTTTTTGGGGCTGCTGTCCCCTGATTATCTCATATGAACCAGGGAAATAAAAGCCATCTTGCCTGCTTTGACAAGAAACCACAAATGCCTGCCATCACAAAGCTACAGCAAGTTTATTTTAAGCAGCTCTGATAAACAACAGTGCTTTGTGCTGACACATTTAGTCATTTTATGGGACTGCGGCTGTCACCATTGTCAGAGAAGTCTAGTCCCAAAAGACTGACAGTACTCCGTGACTAGTGCCAGTTGCATAGTTGGAAAGTATTTTAAGGTTCAGACAGTGCAGTTCAAAAGGCTCAACATATTAAAGCCCATATGTCTTTGTGAGTAATAACCCACCATCAATCTGTTTAATCAAATTAAAAATAATACTTCTTCTGAACACTCAGTATATGAGTTGGGGCTTAATATGGTGGTGATGTCAGGTGTCTCCGTCCATTCATCCACTCAACACCTTCGTCCAGAGCAAAGTATTTTAAATGAGTTTCCTTCTTGTGTTACCTTCAAGCCAAAAGCTTTTTATACCAGAGACCCCAAAATCAAATATAAAGATTGCCAAGACGACTTGATGCCCATGCTTACAGGGGAAAATGTTTCTTATTTGAATAAACCGATGTGTGTACACTACACACCTCGACTCCATTTACCAGACACACTGATCTCTGAATGTGTAATTTCATAATTTTGGAAAGAAGTGTAGCCTTAAATTCACCAACATTTGAAATTGAATTTTGAAAGTACAAACACTTTTAATGTGACTCAGATTACAATATTTTAGTTTAGTTACCAGGGCAGTAATCTGACTGGTTTAAGTGTGTTTTAAACAAATAAACCTTTAATTATATTAACCTATTCATCTATT
>NW_023339663.1:24148348-24154031 GCF_004916995.1 Morone saxatilis | reverse complement strand
TCCTTCTATTTTTAAACACAATACTAAGGGATAAACAGAATTATACCTCACTCACATTTGCAGTGTACTTTGATCACACCACGTAAACAAAAAAGAATCAGCAGCATAACAAATATCAATTTACAGTATGCTATATGTAGAGCGGATATTGTATATATATACAAAAGTCATTATCCAAATCAAAAAATAAATATATTCACCCCACTACCCCTGAAGAGCGCTATGCATCCAAAGAAAAAAATAAAAAGTAATTTTCTAATGACGACATTGTGGCACACCACTTTTATTGCGTGGGTAGGTTCTGAAACTTAGTCAATACACAGACCACTCGCAAGAAAGAAAATCCGAAACATCTTAAACTTAATAACTTTTTGCATAAGCTCGACAGCTATTGTTTCCAGTTAAGAATACTTTACCAAGAGATGGAATTTATATCCTATTTTTTAGGTTTATAATCATACATGCATGACCATAAATTAAGAGAAGCATTCACCTGACTCAGGTGCAAATAACCAATAAAGAATTTGACAAGATACATCTAAATTATTAAGTTAATGAAAAATGGTCAATTTGGCAAAGCTCCCAAGCTGAGAGCTCCCAAAGTTGCGACATCATATGTACATCACAAGGAAATTGTCTCCAGTACAGTTATTGACACCACCTTTTATATGCACCTAAAAAGCTTGTTTACTTCTTAGTTTAAACCTAACTAGTACAAACAATTTTTTCAAGCTCATACACCGTGTCTTAAAATGCTGGCGTCACAATGTTTCTGTTAAGAAAACATTTTTTTTCTGAAAACTCAACACCAGCAATGTGCCCAAGAATCCATCCACTTCATCTCAGCTGCAATACACATAACGTCTCGTATGGATCTCAGAGGGAGGCGACCGTTTTTTTGCCCCACTACCACCCTAGGGCTTAATATTTTATTCTGATCAGAATTGCCAAAACCCAATGTTCCAAACCCTTTCACAAGTCAAAACAAGCCCCAAAAGACTTTTTAATAACTACTTCATGATCCCTTAAAGGCTCTCGGGGACGGAATTGGAAGTTTCTTCAGAACTGGACAAAAACAATCATCAGCACTGAACAGAATAAAAGATTAACAGCATACTACATATTTGCTAAATAGATGAATACGGTAAAAATAAAATTTTGTTTAAAACACACCAATACTGCCCTTAACTAAAACAATGTAATCGACACATTAAAAAATGTGTTGCATCTATTACAGATTTATTTTTCTTAAAGCAAAAACCTCTATTGGAAATTAAATTTCAGTCAGATGTATTTTTTTGGGAGTGAATGGCTAACAATACACAATACACTTGGTTCATTCCAGGAAAACAAAGTTGTTCCTGTGAGGAAACGGAATTACACCTTGCTCAGACTAGCAAAATCTTATGAGAGTCAAAAACACAAACACGCATCTCGAGAACCACGCTTATTTATCTTTTTTCATCACGCGAACAAATTGGAAGATAATATTTAAACGTCCGTTTAACCATATAGCTGCAATATCGCTGACTTTTCACCAGCCTTTGGGCCCAATTACTTTCACTCTCCTAGTTACAAAATCTAGTAACTTACTCTGTTACAACATACACTATAAAACCTACAATGAATGAAACAATCAGCATCGGTCCTTCTATCAAAAGATCGAATAATTGTAAAATAAACTGAAATACTGTATATACACATAGACAACTTGAGGATCAACAACACACAGAATCACTGCTTAACATTATAGAATAATGTGTATGGTCATCCTCTGGACGATTTTTATCACTCGTGGCAGAGGTTTTAGCCTACCAAGAGTCTTGGACAGGAAAAAAAAACACCCTTTGATTACCACAAGTCACTTTTATCGTACCAAACTCAATGGCTCTGGGACCGAAGCGATAGTAACAACTTATAAAAAGACATGTACTCAACATCCTAATAAAATCTGCCGTAGAAACGGTGTACATCGTTCGCTATCCCCTTCATCTTTATACATTGTCCAGGGACAGTATTACATCCACTTCTTTTAATTCATAACCTTTAAAAGCTCAATTTGCATTTCTCTACCTGTTGTTAATGGACAGAACTAAACAGCAGGATGTTCTTTATTACACCACACTATGACAAAACATAAGCCATTACAGCGTGTCTAAAACATTGCCTCACCAATGGTCATTGTTTTAAAAACATTCTTAAAACAGCAAATCAACAGGCAAGTGCCATAAGCCAGCCACATCCATTGTTTTCTACTGCACCATACTACATATACGTCTCTGTATTTCTATTCTCTCTCTCCCCCCTTTTTTTTGAAGAATTGTTAACTATACAAAGACTAACGTACTATGCAGCATGCATGATGGATGGACTCATGACACCATACACTGTAATTTGGACTGTATTACAGAAAAGTTTTCCTACACAATGAAACCAATTAATCAGCAGTTTTACATACCACACTTAATGACTGCAACTGTTTTCACATTTAGGGGGTTAAATACAGAAACCATCCATAGCTCGATTTCTGGGTTCCAATAACACAACCACTAAGAATCACACTGACCTTTAAGTATAATATTTAAAAAGTGAGTCAATGAACTGTCACCCTGAAAACAAATTAATCAAAGCAGAAAGATAACGAAAACACCTGACACATTCTACAAGCAATTTTTATTAGAATGTAAAAAATCTTTTATCTAAATTACAATCGGCTCCGTTCAGATCATTGGAGCTTGTCACAATAAATAAGACTTTGATAAAGCACAACCAGGTGGTTTTTTTTTCTTCACAGCAGCATCATGTAGGCCACGCTCTCCAACCACAGGACATCGGCCAAAGAAACCTCACACACACACAATATCATAAAATGATAAAAAGGTCGGGTTGTTGGCCACCCAAGCTCTTTTTACCCTACAGTATTCAGTTTATAACAACATCCATAATACCTTTATACCCACAAACCACCTAACTTTCATCACGTTAAGGTTACTACCTTTAACAGATAATGTTATAATACACATTTTTAGGAATAAATAATTGCCAAAAAGCTTGGGAACACACACACAATTATCACAATTTAGGACTTAACAAAAGCTACAGCTTGCAATATTATCTTCACAATTTTTCAGGGAAGGACATAGCAATAAAAGTAACCTTCGAGACTGCCAGTTTGATGCTTGACCCCTCATAGACTTGTCTAGCTCGGAGAAAGGCCCAGATTCTTCCACCTCACAGGACAAATTAGTCTCCTGAATTAACAAGTATTTATGTTAGCCATTCACCAAAAAACCATCGAAACTGAAATTTTCAACTCAAAGGATTATCTTAAAAAAATAATCTAAACAAAAACAACAAACATTTTAATGTGTACCAGAACCATTTTTAAGTTACCACATAATCTTGTTGTTTTTAAACAACATAAAATCTTTTATTATATTAACCTACACTCTATTTAGCAAATACTGTAGTAATGCTTCAATATTTATTCTTTTCAAGTGCAATATTTTTTTCCAGTCTCGAATACAGAAACTTTCCCCTCCCCAAACTCTTCCAAGAGCATTAAAGGCCATCCTGAAACAATCATAACGATCCTTAATTTGAGCTGTACCTGAAGGTGGCAAACATTGGTTTAAAGACCAAAATTCCTGAGCACAAATAATCTACGACCACTTAGATTGCAGGGTGGCAACAACAAGATAGCCCTCCAGAACATCAGAGATATAGTACGTATTTGTGCAGCATAGAGAGTGGATGACTCATTGACACATTACACTGGTAATGACTGTATTTACAGAAAATGTTTTCTTACACAATGAAACCATTGTGAAGCCAGCATGTTTACAGACCACGGCTGTAATGAGCTGCATACTGTTTGTCACATAGTGTGGTTTAAACTACAGAAGTACACACAAAGCCTTTTAAGGTTATGAATATAAAAAAGTGGATGTCAATAACTGTCCCCTGGAGACAAATTTCCCCTACTGTGGGATGTACATATGTAAGTGTGCAAAACTTTGGGAGCATCCTCAGCTTGGGGAGCTTCTGCACAAACCATGCCCCATTTTTCATTAACCTTAAAATAATTTAAACTGTATCTTGTCAAATTCCTTTTATTTGTTATTTGACACTGAGTCCAGGTGACATGCTTCTCCTTAATTAATGGTCATGCACTGTAATAGATTATAAACCACTATAGGACCACTATAAATCCTCCATCTCCTTGGTAGTTATTCTACCACTGAGAAAACAATACAGCTGTCCTGAGCTGAATGCCAAGAAAAAGTTATTAAAGTTACAGCATGTTTCAAGGAATTCTTCTTCTCTTGCACGCAGTGTCCTGTTCTTGACTAAAGTTATCAGTAACCTACCCCACCACGCAATAAAAGCAGTGAGTGTGGCCAACATGTCATCAACTAGACAAATTACTTTTTACTTTTTTTCTTCTGGACTGCATAGCCCGATACCTCAGGGGTAGGTGGGGTGAATATATTTATTTTTGTGATTTGGATAAACTGACCCCTAATTTTGTATAATATATCACAAATATCCTCTACCATGCATACACTGTAAATGATATTTGTTACTGCTGCTGATTCTACTTATCAATGTTTTACAGTGTGATGAATCCAAAGTAACACCATGCAAACTGCTGAAGCTGAGAAGATAAATAAGTTCACTGTTTACTCTTAGTAAACTTGTGTTAAAACATCACAGAGCAGACACTGAATGCACTTGACTGATGTCATTTCGCAGGGTATTCTGAGGTTTTTGTAATGCTAAAAAGATGCCAGGTGCAGCTTTGAGCTTTGGCTTCACTTCACTTCAATCAGATCCTTCACCCGCCTGTGGCTCCAATAAGGACGTTTCAGTGTGGCGGAGATGAGCTCTCTCTCTTTCTTCAACACACACAAACACAACTGAGCCACTCGCGCCAGTGGGAAAAGAAGGAGACACGCACCTACATATTTACATGACACGCACAGGAGGGAGAGCTTGTTGCGGCAGGGGGCGCAACAGAGCTTGTTTTCTGTCTGCCGTGTCGGTTTCCAGCTTTCTGTCATTCTGTGTCTTGGTGCGTAAAAGCAGAACCACCATGGAATCAACACTATGACCAATGTCCGGAGTTTATTCTGCGCCAGGATCTGATTCACAACTCTGGTTACGGATTTACTGACCCTGCATGGCTTAACGCACAGTCTCTGGAAGGAAACCCTGCAGTTCCACCTGGATTAGTGTTTCGACTGTGCGGATACCTGCGCTTGGAAATGGATCTGTGAAGTAGGAGAAACACTGGTTAGAAAGTACAGTGAAGTATCAAATACTTCACCACACCAGCATCATAACCTACAGGTACAGTGACACGCTGTCTGGGATGTTCATTTTCATTATGTCTCTGTGTTACAATAATAATAATAATAATAATAATAATAATAGTTTGAATAACATTTTAAGGAGTTTACTATCATTATACACTGTGTAGACAGTTTTTCTCCTGAACTGGATACTTAAGTGTGCAAGACTTAATTTAGACAAGGTGCAAAGTATGGCTGAGTTATATGTTCTGAGGTGAGGGGTGAAAGTCCTTCCCTAACTGGACCTCAGACCTGCTGTCTGATGGGTATCGCAGCAGTTTTTCAGCAGGGGGGCTCCCTTATTAGGAGCCAGTGGTCAGAGAGGTCAA
>NW_023339663.1:24145816-24148323 GCF_004916995.1 Morone saxatilis | reverse complement strand
GGTCAAGTGGGTAGAAGTCGTTTATTTTTTCCCTGAGTCAGTGCCTTGAGGGACCAGCAGGCAGAAAGCTCAGAGGGATGTTTTGCAATGTTTTGACTTTTGTGGGATATTTGTGGCACACAGGCAAGGCTATCAGTAAAGTCACATCATTTACATTTTCATACAGTTTGTTGTTTTTTCTGCCAGACTAAGAAGGTGGTTGGACTCTGAGGTCTGTAGACGGTTTTGACCCTCAGTGCCCCTGCCCTGCGGCCACACAGACAGCATTGGTGTTAAAAATGTCAGTACCGCTCAGACGTGTACACTAATGTAAACTTTTCTATTTTGCCTTAAGTGTCCAACTTTAAGAATCCAGCAGCTATGCAGGGAGCCGCTGTCAAGATTGTCAGGTAATGTCAAATGATTGTTTCAATTATGGATTTCTTATTGCTTTAAAAGCTTTTGTAGTCATTAAAAGAAGATGAATGAGTTCTCTGATTATACATCAATCCCTCAATTTAATAATACTGTATTAGCATTGCACTGTAACACTAGCAGTATCACCATTATTCACTTCTGTCTGTTTCTTCTAGAGTTTCTGTCCTCCTGCTGGTGCTTTGGTCAGACCCCCTGAACTGCCAACACACTACAGACCACAGGAAGGTGAGCAGCAGGGGAAAATAAACATGTGTGATCTGTCTGACACCCTCATACACACGACCTGGCAGACCTACCTCGAATATTTCCAGGATTTTTTTATTCTGTTGTTTTATCTATTAATCTAATCACATGGTTGGCACAGGCTGGCGGAAGGCTTGTCTAGTGGAACATGGCACGCATGATTGTGTCTTGTTAGCATAGACAAATGCCACCTTAAGTTATACACTACAATTCCTGCTTCCTCTGTCCCAGTATGTGTAAACAGGTAGAGTATTCCCAGGGGGAACCTGACCAGGCTGCTAATCTGTTAGCTTGTAATGAGAGTGAAAGGTTCTGTTGATTGCAGTGAAACAGAGAGGGCTTATGTCAGCTGTCAACAAACCACCTCTTGACCTCTGGAGCCACAGAACCCACATGGAGGGAACTAGTGGATGCACCTCGTTGGTAAAGCTGACTGACAGATCAGCTATCCAGTCAAGTTTGTGGGGTTTTGGTGCAAGTCGGCTCCGTGTGTTTTCCACCCTGCATTAAGCTGTGTGACCTATGGCTGACCCCGGAGATGACAGTGGCGTTGAGTTACAAAGGCTGAAGCAGGGTAGAAGAGGTGGGGGGGCGGGGGTCTGAGTTCTCTCTGAATAGCTGCACAGGCTGATTGACAGGAGAAGAGCTTCCTGCCAACTCTCCCGACTGCTTCTGTATTCTCTTTCCATCCGCTAAAAGTCAAAGGCAGCTGAGCTTTTACTTTGGCCATGTGTTTGCCCAGAGAGGTTGCCGTGAATGGAGACAAAGTGCTCCTTAAAGAGCAGGATTTCCACGCGGCTCCACGTATGTAGCCAGCTTGGCACAGGGCTTCTCCTGGCAGGTTTCTCCAACAGAGAGTGCAGTGATCACTGCTAATTCGTCCTTGGCAATGTTGCACAGAGGGATTGAGTCAATAGTGAGAAATGCAGGTAGCCAATAGGGGATAGCCCACTAACAGACACCCACTAATCAGCCAAATCAGGGCTTTATAACCGTGAACAGAGGTCTGTTTCATGGACAGTGGTGGGAGGCAGAGGGGCAGGATAGTCATGTTGATGAGATGAGGTCACTGACTTCAGCCTTTATACAAGGCCATGATCTGGGGAGATTAAAGTCTTGTTGATGGAGGCGTTCCATCAATCCTTGGCATTCACTTTGTGTGGCACTATCCAACTTCTTTGCACTCTGCGGTGTCGCTAATCATGCTTGTTTCATCCCCATACAGGTTACTCAGAGGGCAGAGCCCCAACAGGAGTTCAGGGCAGAGCATGGAGAAATCCAGGGCTCATGGGGCGCCTGGGGACCCTGGTCAACCTGCTCCCGGACCTGTGGAAGAGGGGTTCAAGAGCAGAGCAGGCCCTGCCTGCCTGTTTACACACAATCCCATTACCCCTCCAGAAGAGCTGATGTTCACCCTCAGCAACCAGACCATGTCATTTCAGCCCTGCGGCCAACAGTTCCTCTGCACCGCGACACAGCCAAGTCCTACAACAGCAGTAATCGTGGAGAGCTGAGGGATGAGAAACAAACCCGGCCTGGAGGACGCAGGTACTGTATCATCTAGCACAGGGTGATGGGATTGGCTTTTGAGCCAAAAAATCTGAGGTCTTGAAATCACTTTACTTATAAGTGGAAATTTTCATGGCTGTGATTTTTTTATTTTGAGATGTGCTTAGACAGTGTAAACTGGTGACAAACGGAAAAAACATGAATATGATAAATGCAGATGCTTCCATACAGGGCACGAGGAGGCAACTCTATTTTTTGGGGGGCTTTTATTGCCTTTATGATAGTGACAGCTGAAGACAGACAGGGAAGGGGGGCAGAGAGGGGGGATGACACACAGC
>NW_023339663.1:24137673-24145737 GCF_004916995.1 Morone saxatilis | reverse complement strand
ATATTTTGATCTGTATCAAAATTATATTAATGATATTCTATGGCCCTCAGCTTCACCATCACTTGATCATGAATGTGTTGAACATTGATGAGATATCTTGGAGCTACTTTTTTGCTCCACCACCACCATTAAATGAGGGAAGGTCTTTAGGAAGAATGGTGTTCCTCCTTTCAGCTGAGTTCCGGAGACATGTAGATCATTTATTATCTATTGTATTTTCATTAGAATCCATAATTATTTATCTAACCTGAGTATTTCATTTTAAGCACTTAATAAATACTGTGAAAACAAAATGGTCTCCATCTATTGGAAGTAATTGGAAGACTTTTCAGTATTTTTTTTTTTTGCAGTTCTTGCCTTTGTAGAGATTTGCAAGCCTGTACGGCTGTGCTGCATGCTGAGCAGCCTGGTCTAAAAGTGACTCTTTGGAGCCATCGCTGTGGGCCATCTGACTGCCCTTCAGTGGAAAGCTAGTCTTTTATGGATGTAGTCAAAGGCTCGGCTTGTGCTTGGCAGCTTTGTGACCTCCTTCCTGTTGTGCTTGCCTTTAAACAAATAGCACTGACAGCTGAGTAATGGGGGGTTGTTTGAGTTGGAATCTAAGGAGCCAAATTACGACAAAAGAAGAAGAATTCTGCTACTGCGATCTGGATGCTTGTCAAAAGTTGTAGTTCAGATGATGGACCATGATAGTTTCCTTCCTAAAAGATTAAATGTAGCTAAAACATCCGTAATTAAAGAAGATATTGATCCAAATATGCTGCATGGCCTCTGTTCTACAATCTCTGGTTGATGTAAGAAGATCATATTTTTGAAGTTAGACAGTTTTTAAGTGCACAGTGGTTTAGTTGTTGTTTTTGTCTTCAGGAGGGTCACTCAGATCATCCCGGGGAGGTATGGCTACGGGAGAGCTCCTTATGTTGCTCCATTGCAGACGGATACAGGTCAGGGCGTTGGGACGGCTCGCCCCCACAGACAGAGACGCTCTGCTGCGGCAGATGCCCACCACGCACCCGCTAGAAGCCACAGTGGCCACAGGTCAAACAACTTGGACGCCTCCACCAACGTCCATCGCTATAGCAGACCCTACGTGCAGCCTAGGGCACAGAAGCCCAAAAATAACCAAGTCTGGGCCCCCCTCTACCAGCCTGGTTCGGCTAACCAGGCCCAGGTCCAGCAGGAAGTACAATCAGGCAGCCAGATGTATGGACCCCAGCAGCACCAAGAGAGGCCCTACGACCCCCTGCCTAGTTCCTCCTGCACAGGGGAGCATGCTCACTACAGGATCTGCAACAGTAATGTATGCAAATCTGCACCCTTTTGTCATTTTTCTTAGCACGTTGCTAGGCAAGGACATTTATTGATATATATGATTACTCATTCTGCTTATTGTTCTGATTTCCTATTGATTCTTAATGTTGTTTTGCTGATAAATCAGTAGGTGGAAAAAAGCTAAAAAGTATCTCTTTAGTTTTAGTCCTTAAACCAAATGTTAGAGCTATAAATGTTTGACCCTATTCCCAAGGTACTACTGTTTTCTGTCACTGGCCTCCAGGGTTACAGATACAAAACAAAAATGACATTGTGCTTGGCAAACTGAAGGTTGCTCATTACACATTAATGAGCCACATCGTGACATGTCCCTATATTCTAAAACTATTAATTATGAAACTAAAAGTTTTGATTTATTTTGGAGTTAAACTTTTGTTAGAATTTAAAGCTATTTAATACTTACACTAAGTGTTTTCTACTGGTACCTCCAGTAGAAAAATATTGGTTGAACTATCGGCTTAGGAAACCTTTTCAGTTAAACCCAGGCTGTACTACACAAGTGTATGGATGGGCTTTGCTTATCTGATCCGAGGTTATGGAATCCATCCTGTGCATTAAAATAAGTTCAAACAGTGTCTGGTTCTGTATATTGTCTCTGGTGTGTGATGACACAGAGATTCAAGCAAAGTAAAGCAGACCTGTCTTTGTTTAGACAAAGGAGATATAGAGAGATGTGAGGGAGCTTGAGTTTCACAGGCGAGACTTCATAAATACTGGAATCTAACTACTTTTGGCAAGAAAGCCTGAGCTACAAGAACAGTGTTAAAACAGTTAAAACAGAGAAAGTGGACTGCAGCCGTCAATCAATGACCAAGCAGTGTGACAATGAGAAATGTGAGCTTGCTGCAGTTACAGAAGGATTTACCTGTTGGACTGTGTGTTTTCATGGAAAATAAGTGTATATAAGTGTGTATGTTAATGTGTGTGTGTCTGGTCCATCCTTAGACCTGTCCTCCATCCAGCAGACACATCAGGGCTGTTCAGTGTTCTTCATACAACAACCAGCCTTTCATGGGCAGACTGTACGAGTGGGAACCTTTCAATGAGGGTAGGTTGGATGTTTGTATTTATCTATGTACACTATGTGCATATGGAAACACAAAGTACAGCTGAGGCTGATGGGAATATCATTGGTTTTGCTGATATTTGGTCATCAACCAACAGACCAACATTGCCATTCCTACAGCCGCTAAACCCCCTTCTAATGTGAGTTCGAAACCTGTAAAAATGTGTTTAAGAAGTGACTGAAAATGTGTAACCAGATGGGTCCTGCTCAGATGTCTGAATAGGTCGGGATCCTAATGCAAAAAGTACACAATCCTAACACACACATTTCAAAATTTATAAAATTTTCGCTGTCAGCTACATCTACAGCTGCCTGACCTATGACCCATATGAACGAAGGTGTGTTGTGATGTAGACACTGCACTATGTCATCTGTCTGTAGGCTCACTGATAAATGTTCATTAATAGAAACTCTCTGCCCTTATTCACCTGAAGTATCCAGGCAACAGTCAAAACACCTCCTGAGATGTAATTTCTCTGAGAACACTAATGGAAATAAGTCTCCAAATTAATATCCTGTCAAACAGACGTGTATTTTGAGATCTCGTCTTTACCCTGCAGCCTTGACTGAAGGATAATGCAGATGTAAAGATGAAATAACCTCAGGTAAATGTATGAGGTTGAGTCTGGATTATTTGACACCCATCTTGAACAGTGCTTTAACATACTCTTGTACATCTGTTTAAGAAATACCTTGCTTTTGAGCTTATAGTATATCTAATTGATAAACCACCTGAACAAAATGTAAAGAACAGGGATCAGGATCCTTTGTGGTCGCTCACTGCTGTTTTAGTGTCATCGAATGAAACACAGATTATTTTGTTGAAATCAAAGAGCTGGTTTCAAACAAAGTTTAGCATTTGATTGACTGATTTGATTGTCTGAATTATTCAGAATTTGCAATCTCCATTTATCTGCTACTTTAGGGCACTTAAACAGACATTATTTCTAAATGATTGCTCTGTTGTAATTCACTGCATGTTTAAAGCAGTGGCCAAGGCACAAAGATACAATACATATTGTTGTAATTACTGTTTTTATTAGTAACATGATGACATAATAGTGCCCTGTATTATGTGATTTCTCACTGACCTCTTATCCTTCAGGAAATTAAGTATTTGAGGACGTGTGCTTGAACATTCCTATGCTACAAAACAGTATTTACAGTAATTTACAATTCTCATCCTTTGAATGTGCATTCACCATGCTCTAATCTCTCTCTCAAATCAATTCCTTGTATTTCAAACACTTACTAAATATTGAATTAAATGTTAATATGTGAAGTTGATGGAAGTATAGACCTGTTTTCACACTTTATGTAGGATCCATCATAATGTCTTTCATTGTCTTTATGCACCTACTGTTGCTAGTCTACCATGTTTTTAATCACTGTGCACTGTTATACTAATATGTTACTAAAATGTCTGGACATTTCTTAAAGTCTCCTAAATCTCCTTTCAGTTCCTGGGGATCAGCATTGTGAACTCAACTGTAGGGCCATAGGGTTCAGGTTCTACGTGCGTCAATCAGACAGAGTGATCGATGGGACGCCATGTGGGCAAAATGACACTTCTCTCTGTGTGGCAGGAAAGTGTACGGTAGGCCACTGTATAAACACTTTTTTTATATTTTAAAAACTCAGAAAATGATTGAAGAGTGGGTTTGGTTTTCTTTATCACCAGCATCATGCTAGTTGGCATTGTTGTTGGATTCCTGTGTCTTTCATGTTTTAAGTACAATTAATAAGAGGACATGATGGATGTATAAAGATCCTGGATGCCATGAATGAGGGGGTGGTACAAATATTTTGGTTAACACTTTGTTTGGATATCCCATGCTGCAATCTTGGAATATACTTCAGTTTTAGCAATGAGACATTTTTCTATTTGAAATATCTCTACCATCTAGGTAAACCGTGACTGTACCCTAAAAACAACCCAACCAGAAGGTTTAATCCTAACCCAGACATTGTGAGGTTCACTGAAACTCAGTACACATTTAAGTGACATGTCTTAGCCACTTGGTTGTAAAAGGTGTATAAATTGTGGACAATTAATGACCAAACAAGCTATAGGCTGTGACCAGCAGAGGGCAGCACAGCACCAGAGTGAGAATTCTTTGTATATCAAATGGAGGAGTGAAGTGGAGGTCAGGGGGAAGTTTTTTTTCCCCCTTGGGCTGAAGCAGGAGATCTGGGATCTCAATGTAGTACATATTTGTACTTCTGACCCCGTATTTAATACACACCATGAAAACACACCTGTGAGCTCAGAGTTGGAGAGACAGAAGTCGCTGTGTGGGCCTGCTTATGGCTGGCAATGTATTCAGTATGCTGGATTCACTTTAACATTCTTTTGATCAGGGTTTAACTCAAAGAAATATGTTGGAGAAGGAGTTCATTACCAGTTGGTTGTGCTGACCTCGCTCTCTGTCTCCCTGTGTGTTTCCCATGCGCTGGGACAGTCTTTGCAACATTAAGATTTAATCTGCCCTCTGATCTCTCATTTTGGCCTTGATCGCATTTCCACCATTAACACACTCTAAATTGTGATCCCTCATATGGAAAGTAAATTGTGATTTATGACTCTAAATCAAGCAATTGCACAAAAAGTATTAATCTGCAAGTGTTAAATCATTTATTTTCCTGCTTTCCTGAGTTTGCTGGCTCAGTTTCTGAGGATTTAAACTCATCAGCTGTTTTTTAGGGAGAAGAGATTTTTTCTCATCACTCTCCCCACTGACATTTTCTCAGCTGGTCCAGACATTTGAACAGGAGATTCCCCCCTGCTCCAAGCCAAGAGATAATGTAAAAACATCTGGATAATTGAATTTAAATCAGAACTGCTCTCATCATTGAAACTATATATTATAGTGGGAATTGATAAAACTTTGTAGTTGGTGCTACAAGTTCTGCTCTCCCCTCCAGGGGTTAGGGGGCTTCCGGCAGATATATACCCTGACATATGGAATACACACTGTAAATTATGCTCAAAGCAAGAGATGTGATTGCAAGCACATGGATAAAAAAATACCATGACAGGTAGAGGTTTGCCTGGTAGAGGGAGTAAGCACAGATATTCATCAGCAGCCACAACAGCAGCATGGAGCAGGAAAGAACCACAGGGAAGAACGAGGAGTTGGCAGCTCCAACAGATTGTTTGAAGTGTCAGTCATCATCGGTGCCTGTTTGGATCAGCTGACGGTCAGCTGGTTTGGTGCACTCTGCTTGACCAAACATGATACCTCATAACTTGTCAAAATACTGTAATAAGTCATGGATCAAAATTTAACAAAAGTTTTAAATGTAATAAATTCAAAATAAATGCGGTGGTGTAACTTTTTGTCTAGCGCCACCATCAGGTCAAAATAACAACAACAATGATTTGCTTAATGGCCAAATACAAATTTTACATTTACATCAGCCTTAGCTGTAGGGTCTAATTAGCTAAAGGTAACAGCCTAACTAAGATGACGAATTTACCTGCTTTATATCAGCGTGTTACCATTTCATTGTGAGCATGTTAGCATTCTGGTGTTGCCATTTTGATCAAAGAACTGCTGTTGTTATATGATTAAATAGTAATGACATAATAAGGATTACTGTAATAATATTTAAGAACTCAAAATGATTCCAAAAAGGCCGTTATTTAAGTTACACCCTCTAACATACAATTGCCAGTCAGGCAGTTGTAAGTGGTCTGGGAATATTTAATATTATCACATTTTAGTCTCGTTTTGAAAGACATTATATCCCACTCTGACATGTCCTTACATCATTCAGCTGATAGTTGAAGTTAGCTTGTCAGTGGCTAATGTTTAGGCTGTAGTTTCTGTGGGTCCATGTGGAACTGTGCACTGTCTTTATGTGGCCCTGGTGGTTGCAGCTCTGGCCAGGTCCACTGTATGTGTTGAACTGTTTTATGATCTCTGGTATTGTAGCCGCATTTTGAAAATAGTGTTTAATGCATGGTGAGTCAGTAAATTTTCCAAATTCTCTGGGAAAGTCAAGCTGTATGAGCAATAGGTTTATTTTACAGTTGTTATAACAATACCGCCCTGTACAGCTCTGGTTTTTAAATGTCCAGTTTTTACTGGTCTCTTTGTCACATTGCCTACAACACCAATGTGTTTTTTTGCCTCAAAATATTTGTGTTGACTATTTTCCAGACCAGCAACAGTGACAAGGTTAAAACTAAAGTGCAATAAACTGAACACTTGTCGGGTCAAGTCCTAACAAACCAAGCTAAAACACTGCAACACTGTGGATCAGTAGGTATTTCATATGCAGGTATTGTACAAACCTGAGCACACTGTGAAGTGATATGCTCTACATACCTACTGTACCAGGTACTCTAATGCCTCTGATTCAGATTAGAGCCAAACCACACAATAATTTATTTCTAATTATTCAAAAGGAGAGTCTCTAGCAGGTCAGAGCCTGTTTTTGCATAGCACAGAGATACTAAAGTATATTTCTGGAAGCCCAAACCACATTGATGACATTGTCAAGAAGCAGCCAGCTGTCCAACTGGGAACTTTCTGGAAGAAAAAAATTATTATGGTGAAAGTTTGCTATTTGTACAAATAGGTAAGCTACTTGATTAACCTTTATTCAAATTAAACATTCAAAGCATTCCTAATTTAAACATCTACTGTTGCATAGTGATTGAAAGCACACAGAATCTGTTATAATACATTTTTTTGTTTTTACTTTGTTAGTGACTTTTGGAAAATGACAGATGAATGAATTAGAGAGAAAAGGAGCAATGTAATGAGCTGAGGTTGAACGTAAGTTATATTCACACAATATGAAAGATCACAGTTTCCTTTGTGAGTTATTTTACTTTGCACAAGTGTCTGGAGGTAATTTTAGTTTTGTCTTTCATATGCAGTCCAAATGCAGTTCTTTGCTTCATGTTGTGGCAGTGAACCGATTCTTAGATACTTAATCATGAAAATGAAAAATTAATTAAAAACATTTGGGGGAAGATTTTAGGGGGAAATGTGGCGCAATTACGCCGTGTGCTTGTTGTGGTGGCGCAATGCTGCTATCCCCTATGACACAGCCCACAGTTTGTGTGGTCCCTGATACCTTTCATGCTGCATGAATAACAACCTTTGGCCCCTGGTGCAGTTCTCCATCTCATATTTCTAAATGTGATACAGTGACACCCTCAAATTGGCCTGTTAGAGAGACTCATGTCTCAGGTTTTACAACCAAAGCTAATGAGGCAAATCGAGGTCTTTTAAGGTATCGTACTTTGGACTTCTGCAGTGCTTCAGCTTCTGTTTGATAGAGCACTGCTCTGATTTCATCCTTGTCTCACTGGCTGGATTGTTTCCCCACCTTAAAGGTCCAGTGTGTGATATTTAGGAGGCTCTATTAGCAGAAATGGAATATAACATTCATAGGTGTGTTTTCATTACTTTATAATCACCTGAAAAAGTGTAGTTTCTCCTACACACTTGGAAGGTGAGTGGTTATTCATGTGGTTGCAATCTACTGTCTCACGGCTGGATGCAACAAAATCCTTTAATTGTCTCCTTAGTGCTTGTCCTGAACTGTCCGAGGTAGGATGGAGTGGTGTGGTTACTAGCAGGTTGACTAGCCCACAAGAAAGATTTTAAGGCTCTTGTGCTTTAAAAGGTCTGAAAAGTACAGGAAAA
>NW_023339663.1:24127012-24137657 GCF_004916995.1 Morone saxatilis | reverse complement strand
TTTCCCACACAGATTTAAATGGCCAGTGAATGTTTTTTGTTCCATTTTAGTGCCTTGTGCTTAGTTGCTCACTGTTCAGGGCACTCAGCTCAGTGTTGCTGGGGCTTTGTAACAGCCAAAACTGTTAAAATGTTCCTTTAAGAGACTGTGTTTATGAGAGAAATGTCATCAGACAGCGCCTAACCTGTCTTGAGTTAGTTGAGCGGTACACCTGCTGTGAATGGATGCCTGTTACTGAGCTCCTGTTTTTCTTTAGCCTCTGAACTCAACCGTAATGTTTAGATTACATGTTTTGTTCATGTATGATGAAATAGTAGCCGTACAACCTGGCTTGATGAGGTTGATGTTTCAGTAATAAACGACGAGTATTGTGGAAAGCATGGCTGTGAGTTTGTGACTGTCATGTTTTTCCACTCTCTTCAACCTTAGCTCAACCAAGAATGATTTGTCCTACCTCAGATAGCTCCAAGGAGCTGCTTCAAAACTGCTGAATACAGTCTTGTTTGGAAGGCTCAGCACACAGCTGATGAAATAAATTGGTGTGGATAGTCAGTCGCTGCATAGCCTTTACGTGTTTGTCCACATTAGAACCTTGCTCTCTGTCTATGGTCTCTGTTCATCAGCTAAATAATTATTAAGATACTAACAAGACTATTATAGCATCAGCATAAAAATAAAAACTGCTTTCTTTTCATTATCAGAAGATTCTGGCATGTTTTGTTTCCCAGTGAAATCTCACTCATCTGACACTAAACTGATCATAAACATACCTGATCTTCTTGAAAAATAGATTCATATGCTGTAAGTACTTATTTGATTCCATTCTGGTTCATTCAACTACATGCCTAACTATAATATGACGCGATTCTCCCTGAACTGTAAATGTTGTCACATATAATGTAATTTGCAATTATGTTTTACTACATTGTATCATGTGTTGCATATAAACTAAGGAGGAAAGCACTACGTAATTTTTGTGACATTATAGGACTATTAATGACCATGATTTTCAGAGTAGAGTATATTTGATTTCCTGATATCCTTTGATCAATTTCTTTCAGTTAACGATTTGTCTTTTAAAAGTGGAAACGCTGAACAGTTTTTATGAATCACATGTGTATACGAACACGTTAAAAAAGCCAGCTCTGAGGCATTAAAACCCCCTTGAATGTGGTTACTCATTTCAGATGAAGAGTGAAGGAAGAAAAGATCCCTTTATGGTGGGAATTCCATTCAGCTGCGACTTTTCTCTCTTTATACCAAGGAAGGGCATTTGAGAAGGGTGTGTGTATTTTTAAAGGGCGATCACTGACCACACACTTCTCTGCTGGCGTTGGTGGGCCCAGCTGAGGGTAAAAATCTCTCTAGCCTGCACTATTGTAGACCCAGTAGTAGCGCTACCTCCTACTGCTCTTCACTGTAAGGTGGGAGACAATGATGAAACACCAGGAAAAGGGTTAATACATGTGCATTTTAAAAGCCCAAATGTTTTAATTCTGCATTTATTTGCATTAATGCTTGCTGACAAGCAGTGTAGCATTGAATGGGCAGATTTCAGCATGGATTTTGATGTTCTCTCTTAATAAAGATGACAGATAGAATGAGGCTACGTCCGATCCAGTGCAGTGTTGAGGTCTGAGCCACAGTCTTCCCCTCTGACTGGCACGTTTCCCAGCACCCAGGCCCAAACTCATCAGACAACATCCTAGGCCACTCCTCACTTCTCTCCTCTGACAGCTGCATCTGTTTTATACATTCCTTGCTACAGTGGACAGGCAGACTTGTTAAAAGGGGGATGAGTGCACTGATATACAGCCTGCCTGTCAAAGGCTGGTGGAGATACCTTAATCCACGACGAGCCCCAGCTGCACACTCATAGGATGTTCCCCACCATTACCCACTGCAGATGGTTATGGATTTATGTCAGCAGAGCCTGTCTTCAGTTATTGCACATATACAGTAACAGTTATGATGGGTATTGCCCGAAGACAGCCGAAGACAGATGCTGTCTTTACAATTAGTACTTGAGATATCATTCTGGAGTTAACTTACACTATCCTGGATTCATTTCTGAATGTGTGACTTTTTTTAGGTTGGTCAGTCAGTCCACCACTTTGACAATGAAATATCTCAACACCTTTCAGATGGATTGCCCTGAAATTTGTTACAGGCATTCATGTTCCGCTCAGGATGAATTAAAACTACTTTGGTGGTCTGCTGACTTTACATCTAGCAACATCATCAAGTCAGAATTTAAATGTAATACTTTGGCTTATGAACAAATACCTGCAAAACTAATGACATTCCTGTCAGCCTCAGCTGCACTGTGTGTAGCGCATGTTAACATGCTAACACACTAAACTATGATGGTGAACATCGTAAACGATATACCTGCCTCTCACCAACTGTTCCTCGCTGTTTGAGGAAGTAAAGAAAATCGTAAACTGAGTTTTTTTTATTGATTGATGTGCTAAATGCGGTGCAGCAGCTTTTAGAAATGGTGCCAGTAGACATTTTTACAGTGCTTGTTTCACCCAAAAAAGTGACAAATGCCTGCTCTCATCTATTAGCATTTAGATCAAAGCACCGCGGTGCCTAAATTCAGCTTCTCAGAGACGCTTGCATGGCTGTAGACTCTGAGACTTGTTAAATTAAACTTTGACAGTTTGTCTAAAAATGTTACACAACAGAATTCTGAAGTTAGTTTTTGAAACACTTGCAAGTGATTCCTCTTGTAACAGCGAGGGTGCATTTTAAAATGAAGCCTTACAATATATTAGTCTGCAACATGAAGGAAAGACATAATTTAACAAAAATATAGATGTTCATGCAATGCTCAGTTAGTCCTGGAATAGAGATACTATTTCTTTTAGCTCCCCCCACAGGGAGTCACAGGTCAGGTTCAGCTATATGGAGCTAGTATAATATCCTGCCTAATGACACTCATTAGGACACTTGTCACTGTCAAGAGGGCTTGAATATGAGAATTCCAGTTGGAGGACAGCTAAGACAAATGGTGGCTGAGGAGTTAAGATGTGAAGGAGATGACAGATTGATGTTTTAGTTTAGCCTAAACTTCCTGGATCTTGATGGGCCCTGCTGTCCCCCCTACTGACTCTCACTGGCCCACGTCAGCCCTTAGTGGCTCTGTGTGACCAGTAGGCTTGAGAGCTCCGGGTTCGGGGGTCAGACACTTGTTCTGCACCATCACACCTCTGCTGGGTTCTGCTACAGCTCATTAAGTCTTTCTTTAGGGGACAGGGGAGTGTTTAACCTTGGAAGTGGGGCCTCTTTCAAGCTCTGAAAAAGCAAAATGTCTGCATTTGTGTTTCCAACAAACTGGTGGTTCCTCTGTTCATATCCTGTCTTTTCATTTCATTTTCCTCTGGATAGAATGGTCACATTCTCTCCTCACTTGACTCCTGCCTTGCCTCGCTCTTAGTCCTGTTTGCTCATATACAAAAAATGTGAACTGGTTTGAATGAATGTTTATGTGAGGAGCAGTCATTACTCTTTGTTACATTGTCTGTTATATTCTCATGGTACACAGGACTATATAGGGGACTACGGGAAGAGTAAAAGACAACCAGTGTTCAGCTGTGTTGAACTTCCATTTCCGGATCATATTCTGGCAGTTCAGCACAACAACAGCTGGGCCAGCACCTTCAAATATTGGTGTCAGCAGAAAGTATTTGCAAATTCAGATCCATACACTTTTCCTATTTATTCTTTCTCTTGGTATAAATGGCAATCACAAATAACCCCTACCAGATTATGTGCAGATGAGGGAAGTTTATGCCTTAATCGAACAACAAATGGGAGCTTTGGAAAGTTGATTGTGGTGTGACTTTTTTACGTGTTCAATATTTGTAATTATTTTGTTCTGCTATATCTACTAAACTGCTATTCTGTGATGCTTTTTCTTTCTCACAGTGTGGCACTGTTTCACCCTACCTTATCATCATTATTATGCATCTCTCTCACAACCAAGCAGTGTCGTTACAGAAACTTAATTGTTCAGTATGTGAGGAGAATAAGCAGGTGGACAGGTGGATGGATGATGGGGATTTGGGGACAGTTGATGTGTGTTGAGCTGGGTGGCTGACACACAACAGGTTGAGCTCTGCTGTGGAGTGTGTTTCAAGGGCAAACAGCAGTGCATCCCAGCGTCCGGTCCCAGAGACAGATTTATGAGGGTATAGTATACGGATACAAGGTTGTATTTTTAGCACTCAGCGGTCACACAGGTCTTCCTCAGACAGACGGCTGTTGACAGTGATTGGCCGCTATCTGGGTGGCTTTCAATTGAATAGACAGTTGACCACATTTTATGCCTCATCGGTTTGTTTGGAATGTCAGAGATCTGGAGCTCTCAATGTGTGGTCAGCGCTCACCGGGTGCCGGGAATTTAGGGTAATTTGAGAATGAGATAAGAAGCGTAGGTGTGAGTGTGTGTGAGTGGATGTTTCACTTACATGTGTTTATAATTGTAGGTGATTGAGAATATTATGTGAGACTATATCTGTGTTTGTGTACACAGTCTTGATTATAAATGCCTATGTAGAAAAAAGCTTTCATCTCAGCATGTGTGTGCGTATAAATTAGTAAATCTGTTAGTAAGAGAGTGCGTCTGTGCTGCTCAGGGTCAGACCCCATTGTAAATTAGACTCTTATCTGATGCCATCTAACAGCTTTATTGAGAAAAGGCCAATAGCAGTTCTATGAAAACGTAAAAGACAGAAATAAATGAGTGAACGTGGACCCATCAGGTCTATTTGTGAACTGTATAGCCAGTCGGTCACAGTTTTGTGCTTCCTAAAAGCTTCTTGTTGAGTAGATTATTGAGTAAGAAAGGCCTTGGAGTCTTTGCAGGCCATAGTCTGTGTCTCTGATCAGAGTTCACAAAATAGACAAAAAGAAGTTGCCATTGAATTTTCAAGCCTTTATGCCATTATGCTGAAAAATTCTGAAAACATAATTCAATGACAATGTCAAAGACAACACTTGGATTGTAAAAAATCCATGTATTAGCTTTACAAGGTCCAGGTGTTACAAGACCACCTGTATCTTCACACTGTGAGCAATATGATTGGCAAATCACCCAAAGCCCAGTCGCTTCCAATAAAGCTCCAGCTTTAGACTATGTCTAAGATATATAGATGGTCAACAAGTTTACCATTGGCTGTAAAGAGCAATTCATTCTTTTACTCCACACACTTCGAATACTACCTGGCAGTGGATCATCTGAGCTGTACATTTCTACTTCTCTGCTGGAAAGTGCTGATAAACAACCTGAAAAATAATACTTGGATAGCGGTTTTATCGATCATTGTGGTGCAGCTTGAAAGAAGTTTCATTTATTGAACATCTTTAGGGCTTTTTGCATCATCCACTGCCATCAACCAAGTCCCATGCATTGTGAAGGTTCCTGTGCAATGTAAGCAATATAACATGTCAAACTAATGGTTTTTGACATTTATCATTAACATCTGCTGAGAGAAAGGGAGAAATACTCAACATGGAGCCCATTGTGGGCCCTGTGAATGTCGGAGTTAGGACAGGATCCCCCTGAGTTCAGATGCTGCTGGTGGTGGAATAAAGCCAGCAGGAGGTTGATGGAAACTTTCAATTGAGGCTCTCCGGACATCCTGGAGGTCATGGTGGTGATGGGGAGGTGGCGTGTTATGCAATAGTAGGTCTAATCACTAATATCTGCTGCTTTATAGTGTTTGGCTGAAATTACACCCTACATACAGTACAATACCTGTGCACTTGACTCAGGGTAGCACATAGGATAGGATACCTCTGATGTACAGTAATTATTGTATCTCTTCTGCAGACTGTGCCATCCACCATCAGCTGTTTTTTCGATAGAAGCACGAGGAAAATAGAAACAGCAGCTTCCCTCAGCCACACCTTGCCCCTCCCAGCCCAAATCCCCTCTCGACCTGCTTTATTCATTAACCCGCCTTCCTCCACTCCACTCCACTCCTGCCTTTTTCAGTCAAATACATTGCTCAAAGGAAACAATCATGGGACCTACATGCCTGGCCTTGCTGACTAATATGTATCCCAGATGCAAAGAAATACTGTGTTTTCTCTTCCTACTTTCTGCCTTTTCTGAACTGTTACTGCTCTAGTTAACAGATTTGAAGGGTAGGCCATTTAAAAGAGGTAGATAAAATGAACGGAGCTGAAGAATATGATTGAATAGCAATGGGGATTTGTTAGAGATTGTGAAATGCACTGCTGTATACAACCCAGGGGCCCTGCATCCTCTTCTCTCATCCCTCAGTGTGAGCGTGTATGAAGCATGATGTAAGGCAGATTATTGAGAGGCATTACAGCTGCCAGGTACAGTGTTTCCCTCTGAGGCCACACCTGCTAAAAATGTTTGCAGTCATGGTTCTGCTAATGAGCTTTGGATTTAAACGTCCTCCAAAAAGCAAACGCCAAGACAGGCTGGAAAAGTGACAGGGAATAAGAACAGGAGCTGAATACAGCTATTGTATGAGTGTGAGTCTGCCAGACCCCGACAGTGTACAGTAACATTGAGCCCACCTGCTGTAGAGCATGACTCTGACGTGTGTGGGTTGGAGACCGGAGGAATCAGGCGCCTGGAGCCAAGGTTGCTTCAGGGTTGACCCACTTGTTAAAGGAAACAAAGACCCCAGGGTGTACTGGAGAGTCCGTCTGGCCCCACCCGACCTCTTGGTGCTATGCCTCTATAATGAGATCTATCCAGATCAGAGGCAGGTCAGGGGAGAAGGAGACGATGTCTGTAGGTTCATCCTGACGGATGGGCTGCTGAAAAGAGCCGTTCCCCTCCTTGTCTGCAGCTGTGCTGTGTTGACTGGAGGGATTGTTGTTGCCACTTACTGCATACTGCACATGCTGTTTCATGGTGTGTGAGTGTGTGTGTGTGTGTTTGTGTGTGTGTGCTTGTGAGGTTTAAACTATGAAAACAAAGACGGTTGAGTGAGCCATTCACAATTTCACTGTAATACTGTTTTGTTTTGAGAAAGATAGATGCTACTGGCAGGATGAACTAGGCCAGATAGGCATATAAATGTGTGTGTGTGTGTGTGTGTATGTGTGTGTGTGTGTGTGTGTCTCAGCTGACACTGTTCCAAAATAAGCCAAGACAAATTGCAGGTGTGGCAATTTGTTTCTTGCTGCCCTGCCTTGCACTCTGTGAAACAGCTTTACAGCATATTAGGAAAGGTGGCAGGGTGTGATTTATTAAGAGTAATGCCAGCACGCATATTACCAAGCAAATATTTGGCAATCTGTTCAGCTGACTTGTTACACGTGTGAGTGCACACATAAATCTTGTCCCAGGCTTCATAGTAGCTGTTAATTTTAATGGGGACAGATTACTGTGAGCTGGTATTTAAAACATTGAAAATTGTGTGCAATTTTCAAAACACAACACGTCAATTTTAATTTAACTTGCACAACTATCGACAGCAAATTTACTCAGCTGAAGCTAATTGCTTACTAGTGTTGATTCTGTGAGTTTCCCAAACTAAAACTCAAGTAGTGAAGCCAGGATTGTATTTGAATATTTTTGAATAATTTGAAGTATAGTATGAGTGTAATATCTTAATAAATGTAAGCTAAATTGGTCAAATTTTCTATTAAAAAAGTAATTTACTTACAGGACTTTTTTGAATAAACAAAAACCTTGCAGGCCTTTGACAAAAAGCAACTGCATTATTGTATATGATTATTTTCAGGCTGAAAACAAGATCAATTTGTATTAAATCTTAAAGTAGAAAGACCATAAATACATGGCTGGAGTTTAATTTGTTGAAAATAATCAATTTAAATTGTAATTCTAATTTTGGATAGAAACATTTTCAGCCCTACTGGCATTCATGCTAAAAAAGTCACCCACTTAATCTCACATGCAACCCTCTTTTTATCAAATTAAAGTTAATTGCAACGTTATGTTGACAAGAGTGAATGACCTACAGCAAGTAGTCGCACACTCTTTAATAACATAAATGATAGTAAATGTCATTTAGTAAGGTATACAGGCTATGCACTATCTACTAAAACATAAAACATACAGTGTATAAACATTGCACAAAAAGTTTGTAAAAGTCAAGGCTTGATTGGTTGAGTGTGACAACCGCTCTACCCGGCTAAATCTTTGCTTGGGTGCTGGATGCTTCAATGTGTCCAAACAGAGAGTAAAGATTTTAGAGAAATCTCAGTAAAGCTTGATTGGTAGTCAAAATCTCAACAGTATTTTAGCAGTTTTATTTCTTCTTTCTGTTTTGAAAGATCTTGTCAGTCTGTCTCCCTCTCCACTGCCCTGGTGTTCGGCCATCTGAAACACAGCCTTTCAGTACATACTGTAGACTTTGCTGCTGCCTGTTGTGGTCTCCGCGCGCGACTTCAAAACAGGAACGTTTTCAATTATCTCATGCTTATTCCAGGCCCGTGCTTGCAGAAGTCTCTTTGTGTAGAAACAGGTCCAGCCACAATGTCCCTGATGTGCTCGGCCTGCCTATATAATGTTATGAAAAACCAACTGTCAGAAGCGAGGATGAAGAGTGTACTCCCTACCTCAGTATATCCTGGTGAATTAGAGTTTAATGTCGTGGAAACAATGGTGGCGCAATAGGAAAACCATATGATGAGTTGGGTCTTCTTGGCTCCAGCAGTTGTGCTTCCAGCATTGCAACGTGGCTTGTAATTAAGAATTTGGGGGGGCTCAGAGAGGGCAAAGGGATCTTATTGTTTTTTGACTTGTTGTTTCTGTATCTTGAGAGTGAGCAGGAACAACAAAAATATGTTTTTCATTTGGGGTTGTTTCCACTTCAGGATGTTCATGAGACCTTGGAACCGTATTATTTTGCCCCCCTTTTTTCTGGTCTGAGTTGTTGTAGTATTAAGAAGTGTGTAACTCTGTGATTCCTATTTGTTGGCATCCCAAGAAGATGGCATACCCACCTGCCAATTATTTCCACACAATTTTAACCATAGTGGTTTTGCTTACACATTCATTTCAGCCCTGCAAGAATTTCCTTCCTCTCTTACTTTTTTTTGTCACATTGAAAATATTCCCCCAAACTTCCTCTCTGGGTTCCAATTTACTGTCAGCAGTAAGCTGCCACACTCTCCTCTCTGCCTCCACTCCCTCCCACCTCTCTCTCTCCCTCCTATTCATTTTCTCTCCTCTAAAAAAGCCCCAGTCCCCTCTACCTCCCTTAGCTGCACCTCCCCCAGCTCAATTTACAAGGGGAGCTCGTAGAGATCAGCTCTGTAGTGAGAGGTTTTTTTTTGGCATTCTCAGAGCTACAGAGGCAGGGAAGAGGCTGACAGGAGCAGCCACTGGACTCGCGTGGAAGCCTGAGTGACTGGTCGAACATTTCTGTGGCCACATGAGAGAATGCTGTCAGGACTGGCTCTTCTGCTGCTCGTCTGCCTCCACATGCGTGTGCAGGGGAAGCCACGGTCACAGGTAGGACCCACTTCACCTCTGTTGGGTCCTGGAGGAACCTGGGAGAGAGTGGGGACTCCCATTGATGTTAACACTCTGGCTGTAAGGGGTGCATTGCGCGATGCAATGCTCAGTGTAAGTTTGTTTTGGGCTCTCTGCTGTGAGGTTTGCAGTGGTTGATATGCCGCTGCATGTGTGTCGCTAAGAGAATTCTGTACATTTATTGGACTTGATTACTGATTGAAGTAAATCAGATTAAGACATCCATATTCTCAGATGTAGACACAAGTGCTTGTAGACAGCACTGGACAATGTCACTCCATAACCTGGACTGTCAGTGTGGCCTTACGATCTGTGGTCCATCTACTCAGTGGAAGTATTTACAGTATGGCTGTTTTCACTGTGGCTCTGCTTGCTCTCTGAGCGGTTTATTTTTCCACAGCACATTCACAGGCTACTTGTGGGATTAGATTTCCCTCCTAGTGGAAGAGTCAGTGAGTCAGGCCTGTCCTGAGACTATAAAGATGTACTTGGAACTCTATTAGGGACAGACTACAAGCCTGAATTAGCCTGTCGCTGCCTGTGGCTCAGCCCTGCTAGTTTTAGCTCACCTGTGTTTGCTGATGATTAATGAGGCTGGTGTGAGGTGCCTGAGGTTGTTAATGCAAACTTGTGAAGTGCCAAGGTCTCAATGAGGATGTCTGTGCCAGTTTTATATGACTCTAAACTACATAGCTATACATTTTATGTAAATGTTGGATTCTGTCGGTGCACAAATTGTGGGATGAATTACTCCTGACATATTTTGTGAGAGCAACTGCGTGGATCAGATTGAAAAAGAGTGGTTGTGTCTTTGGGGAAATCCGAGGTGTTCGTGGGCATTTGATAGATAGTTAATGCTACTGTAACATCAGAAGTAGTAGACATTCATTCTACACTAAGAATAACCTAGTATCCCTCATCCTACTCTGTGATGTCCAACCTCACTGCCAGCCTCACCAAGCTGACATCAACTTGTGTAAGAAGGACTGTGTTACTGCAGATTTTGTTTTTTGTGTATTTTCTATGAAGATGTATGGGCTGTTTTTCTTTAGAGATCCGTCAGGTATTTTTGTTTTGACTTGCCTGCCACTTCCACATTATATGATGTGCCCCAGACCCCACTGCTCGTTGCTGCTGTCATCGTCACCG
>NW_023339663.1:24099008-24126912 GCF_004916995.1 Morone saxatilis | reverse complement strand
CCTGAGATAACTTCTGTTGGCGCTATACAAATAAAATTGAATTGAATTGAATTGAATTGAATTGAACTGCTGGATATGTAAAAATGACAACAATACCTAATAATGTATGTTTAATTATTATTTTTTGCATTGAGGTATATTTAGTCTTTTCTTCTGACCTTATTGAAACCAAATAACTGAAACACATTTGATGAAAATGACAGAAGAAGAAAGAATGAAACCAGCAAAAAAAGTTTTACTCTCAGGAAATATTTCATGTTTTATATACGCATGAAGAAATATTATATTTATTGTGTTTGCCAAAAAATCACAGACAAAAATGTACAGTATGTCATCCTACAGAGTGAGTCCTTATGTTTTGGGTCAATTAGACATCATTATTAGATCTCTGTAACAGAAATGTCTCCAATAACATGAATATAAATAGGCTCATTTGGGATTTGAGGGGTAGAGCTGCAAAAAAATAATCAAAATCTATCAAACAGATACAGATCATACAAACATCCGCAGTATCTAACTGTGTTTTACTGCTCGTCTCTGAGACCCCAAACAGAAGTGATGCGTCATTAATGGACTTTTGAATGTCATCATTTCAAACTCTTCTGCTACTTGATACAATCAGCCAATACATGATTTTGGAGCTGTTTAAAGAGGGTCAGGGTAAAAATTTTCCTTTTATCATGTCTTTAATTTATGTCTTTCTTGCATGTTGCAGTGGGAATGAAACCCCTTACTTTGCCGTGTAGAGACCATTCTGTCATTCTGTTCCCAAATCAGAGTAGTGATGTCATCAGAAACCTTATGCGTTTTTTAAGGCTGTATATTCACCATGCTCAATGCTATTTCTGAGTGTTTTACAAGCATGGGAGCCTTTAACAAAGACACTCTGCCCGCCGCCCCGGGTTGTGAGGGCAGTTTGTGGTGTGGATGAGGCCTAGTTTTACTGTGGGGATCAAAGGTCCTGCCACTCATGCCTACATCTCTTTTCACCACTTGGCTACAAAGATCCTGTAGATATGATAACCAGATTACCAGAGTGAATTTTTGTATTTTTAGTTCCGCAAAATGATTCATACAACACAAAAATACATATGGGTAACTTGTTAATTTACAGGCACAAACAGAACTTTAATGCAATTTATAAATTAGTTGGAACCACAACTGCCACTTGTTTTTTCCTCGGCTCATCTCGTCCTGTGTTACAGTAAATAATCCCAGCTTGTCTGCGTTCCCATTTTGGTTTGACGCACGTTGCTATGATTTTATGAAATGCTATGTTGTGGAGAGTGGAAAGCTGAGTGATTACTATCCAAAACACCAGATCTTGTGTTTCTATTTGTGGTTACAAACCACGGTTAGTCTTCTAGTTAGTGTTCCCATTATACCAGAGCCAGAAGTGAAATCTGAGGGAAAGGAACAAATTGAATAAATCTGCAACTTTTGTGCTATTGATGAAGTCATATCTTCCATATAGTAAGTTTGATTCCTCTTGGAGCCACCTGCATTAAAAGGCTGTATCTGCATAATTATTTTGATATATTTTTTATTTATTGGGCAAAATGCGTAATCAAGTTTGTCAGACTTCTTCTTCTTTTTGATGAAAGCGTTACAGCAACAACAAACAGTTGTTTATATTGATGATCATATTTTAGTGCTGTAATGGTAACGGTTGCACTTCTTGAAAATAGTTAATAGTTAAAATAGTTAGTGCTCGATGACAGGTTAACACTGTCACTAGCAGATTTGATAAGCTGTAACTGATTAAATTAACTTATGCTCTGTGATGGGTCTGACAATACTGTCTCTGGTTGACTTGTTTTTATGCAGAATGACAACCGCTCCACCTGGCTAAATCTTTGCTAAGGTGCTGGAAGCCTGTCCAAACTAATAGTAAAGATTTTATGCAATATTCACTTTATTTAGCAAAGCTAAAGCTTCATCAGAGCATACCCCCATATTGCACTAATCTAAGTGTGCGAAAAGCTTTACTATTACTAGTTGGGTTATTTCAAAATCCATGCGTCCATCAACATATGCACTTGATGGATACATACATAATATTTTGGTAAAAGCCTCCCACCAGAAGCTGCGTGTCAGCACCCTCACCTGTTGATGATTAATGTAGAAGACATGAAAATAAAGAAACAGTATTGTTCTTATATCTAGCAGTGTAGAAATAAGTAAAGTATTACAAGGAAAGATAAGATTAAGTTAGACTAAGTTATCTTATTCTAATATCATCCAGGAATGGCTTCCACACAGATGGGAAATCTTGAATGTGGTAGTTGTGAGTGGGCTTTCCTTTAAAGTAACCTGTAGCCCCATAAACGAATGTATTTAATGAGGTGCTTGGCCTTGGAAGCAACGCTCTGTTGCTACTGTAGGTAGTAACGACTTTGTCACTGGTTAACCCGTTCCTGCCATATTTCCTGTAGTATTTTTGTTTTTGGCAATATTTAAAAAAATAGACCACCCTTTAATCTGTTTAAACCCCGAGTATGAATGTTGGCATTATAGATTCAGAAGGTCTGTACCAATGATGAATGTGACCTTAATCACATCCAGTGTGATCCTCAAAAAGAAGAATTGTCTCTAAAATGTTGTATTTAATGGTTTCATACCGGATGTAACAGTAAATCAGGGACAGTCAGTGCAGTCAGTTTATTAGTGAGAATGTCACATGTGAACTTGAAGGCAGCGTGGCTTCTGCAGATACAGATGTGTTTGAAGTGCTGACTGAAGTAAAAGCAGTGTCGCCTGCCCCCGCTCATTAAAACTGGTTAAAGATCCACAGCATCTCAGCATGTGGGAGGCAGATGCTGGTAGCCGTGGCAACCACAATGTGAACTTCATATGAATGTAAGAGGGCATATTTACATGCCATACTCTCATTATATCCAAATCTAAACCTAATTTCAAAACCGTATTTAATCATCATCTTATATGATTTTTTGTCTGAGAGATGTTTGGAAGATCTCAATAATGTCATTTCCAGACACAGCATCGTGTCTTGAGGTCACTTCCACTATAAATTCTTTGTCATTGGGATGATGTTGCGTCTGTAAGTTAGGCCTATATTGCATTTCCAGATGAGCTGGTGTGTCACAGCTGACCAGGTCATGATAACTTCACTGGCCGTTTGCCAATGAATATTGCAACGTTTCAATGTGTGAAGAGCTGCAGAAACCCCCAGTGTAATCACCAAACAGCCCCCTGAAGCCCACGCTCATAAATAAATACTTCCATCCCAGGATGCATTTTTACTGTAGGAGTACAGTTCATAGCATGCCTTTATTCCCAGAGGTTTATCATGAGGAGCTGTGCTAATGTCCCACTGGCAGATAGCACATTGTATGTTGACATGGATGAGACAAAACCCTTCAGTATTGTTATTTGTTCATTTTCTTTACAGAAGTATAATTGTTACGGTGCATTCAAAGATAGTGAAAACATTTTTTGAGGGAGACAGCAGTATTATTTTTTGTTTTGTCTTTCGTGGTTAGTAGGAAAGCTGAGAAGGAAACTGCCAAGATACAGGTTAGGAGGTTCTGGTGGGATCTGAGCCTCAGCCAATGTGGATTCAGACTTGGAGGAGGTGGAGCTTAACCATTGCACCATATCCAGACTAAGAAAACATCCTTTTACTCATAACCTTCTCCATTTCATTGCCATTTTACAGCATTTGGACCAGCAGCATGTAGCAATGTTAGTTGTTCTGGGAAAGTCTGTCAGGCCTGAGAATTGTCATTTATAACAGTTTGTTGATGTTAAAATCCTCCAACAGTAGTGGGAACTTCTGGTGAGGACAGAGTCAAGCCTGGCATGCTGCTCTGAACCTGGGAGAGAGACAGCAAGTCTTGCACCAGTATATATGTCACACATGTTCACAGTGTATGAACCCGTGCGGTCCCTCAGATCCCTTCGGCACGAGCCAAAAACGAACAAAAACCTTTGGCGAGGCAGCCTGCCTCAGAATCTGAGAGCAGCTGGAAGTGTTGAAATTTTCAAACGGAAACTCAAAACCTACCTCTTCAGCCTGGCTTTTAACTAAGGAATGTTTTAGACAATATTTTACAGTTATCTTATTTTTCCTTTGTAAATTTCATCATCCATTTATTTGAACTATGTTCTTATAATATATTTTATATATTTTATTTAGTTTTTTGAATAGCTTTCATTAAATACTATCGTTATATCTGTATTTTATTGTCATTTTTATTATTGTATTCTATTTTATCTATCTTTATTTAATTTTTACTCCATTTTGTCTTATTATCATCTCATCAATCGTCTGTAAAGCACTTCTAACACTGGACTAAACTGTATGAAAAGTGCTTTACAAATCAACTTTGATTGATTGATTGATTGATTAAAAACTTAAACTTTGAATTTGCTTTGAACTGTGTCTCTCAAAGACCCTTTAAACATGATATTATATGTTGACACACTGCCTCATGTGATTTGGTTATAAGATGTGGTATTTGCTATTAATTATTTTCTTGGGGCTGTTGGCATTTAACCAAAAAAAATATATATATATTTTGAGGCTCTAAGACGCTGAAAGGTTTATTTTACATATATATTGTATGACCAGACCAGTTTCAGTTACACTGAATCTTCATACTTAATAACATGCATCACACAGACAGTTGGATACATTTCAAAGATAGAGGAAAAGGGGTGAGCCTTGTGCAGCTCTCTGGTTCAGCCATAAGCATCTGCTGGAGTCAGTCTGTCAGCCTTGGGCTTGATGTGTCTGTCAGTCACAGCTTATTCTGACTGAGCACCTTAAACGCTGGCTGACAACATACACATGTTAGACAGAAATGGGTTCCTTCACTTTGCAAAGCTCTCTCTGACATACTTTTCAGCCCAGACACCAGACTATTGTTGTTTATTGGTCTGTTACTAATGTAAATTGTAAATTGAGCAGATAAAATCATATTAATAAGGCTGCATAAATAACATTTATAAATAATATAAATAAAGTTCTTGAATAATAGATAAATGATATCCCACTTAGGCCGGGAAAAACACAAATAACCTTGTTTGAGACAACCTCACAAAATATTTGAACCACAGCAAAACTAACAGAGTTCATCTAAGGTACACAAACACACTCAAACACTCAGAGATGTTCCAGCACCGGGTTGAAGCTCTTTTCCACCACATCTCAAACTTAATTTACTACAGTAGAGAGGAGTTAAATGCCTGCATGTTACCACTTCTGTTAATTTAAGCATGATATCATTCTGAGCATTAGCATTTTATTCATATTTGCATTCCTCATGTGGAGCCACAAACCGGGCCTCCTACACAGATAAAAGCACTATTATTGCAAGGCAACTGTAACATTATGCCAGAGCTGTCAGGAAGAGATTTAGTGCCTGGGGAACTATATCTTGACATTGTACATGTTAAGTGTTAAGGAATGATACCAAAGTCTGAGATTTGCTGCCTCTAAATCTTTATCTCAGAGGCGCCACTGTAGACATGCAAGTGAAACAGCAAACTGGAAATCATTTCTACATTTCTACATGTATCTAACATACAGATCAAGAGGCCTGTGCAAACCATTGCTTATTTCTGGGCTACAATGTGAAACTCAGTATTAATTATAGTTTTCGTAGCATTTGTTGCACATTGTCTGTAAATATTATGAACACATTCATTGGGCTTGTCAGTTTATGCCCTTTAAAGCTGCACCAAACAATATTTTCATATTGACAACTGGTCAAATGATTACTTGTACTGTGAAAGGTATCAGACATAGTGACGAACACACAGAGAACTATCCCTATCTCTGCAGTTCCCCTTAGCTATACAGAGTGTTTTAGTGTCCTTCGGCTCATTTTGGTTTGGTTCACTTTTACCACTCTCACTGACTTTGCTTCCAGCAGCAGGCAGCTGTTTTCAGTGAATCAGCTGTGACAAACCTGCTACGCTACCTGCTCTGAACCAGATGGTAGGCTGGCAAAGTTAACCACTAGCTTGTGAACATAGTGCAGCATTGAGCAGCTTCAGAGCCAGATAGTTGCCTCAGGAGTTGGTGGAGACAAAACTGGCAACTGCTTGATTATCAATGTTGTCTGTATACATACACTGTATAATTAAAAAGTGACTCAGTCAAACTCAGTGACATCACCCATAGGTTTTCATTGTGAAGCTCAGTTTGGTCGGCTCTGGTCGTCGCCATCTTGGCAATCTTGACTCCGCTGGCTCCCGGCTAATCCAAAAATGAGCGGTGAAGATGAGGCGGGCTGAATGAGGCCTAGTTACTGGAAACTGTCACTCAAAACGACCACGCTCTTATGTAAGCGAATCTAAACGGGTGAGTTCTATAAAAGTTCACCCCTCGTACAGTTGTTAGGAACAAGGAATTTAGCTATAGAGATCAAAACAGTTTTTTGTACCAGGCTGTAAACATGTTTATTTCTGCTGTAAAGTTGAGCATTTTAATATGGGCCCTTCAGATTGACGTTGCAGGAACTGCAGTATTTGTTACTTCCGTGATAGATATTTTCTGTTACCTTCAAGTGGCCACAAATGGTTTAATACTAACTTTACTACTACATTCATATTATTTGTGAGTAGCCTGTCCTTAAAAAAATAACATTTCCTTTTAAGTAGTGGCTATGCCATACACCTTGAAATAAAGGAAGTATAAGTGAAATACAAGTGGAAAACCACAAATTCACATGGCCTCAGAAATTAGTTGAAATGATTTGATTTTTCTTCATTTTTGGACCTAACACACTCATTTTATGTGTCATAGTTAACATTTATTCTATAACTCACAGTTCACAGTTCATTCAACACTGGCCACTGGGGGTCCACATCCCAAAGTCTCTGCCCTGGTTTATTTTCAGTATTCAAACATTAAAAGTGAGTGGAAAAGCTGCCATCACATGGGGGTAAACTTGTAGTTCAAAAAGAAAGAGATTAAAACTCACCGTGTGGACATCTGTGTCAAATTCTAAACGTCTTGTTGTGTTTTCTGGGAGTAGAAGAAATCTCTGGTGACAAGTGCCTTTGGCTGTGTGTGAGTTCAGTTTGTTACAAAAACTCTGCAGTATTATGAGTTTAACCCAGTTGCATCTTGTGGGACAGTACCATCAGGATTTACTTTAAGATTATGTTGTTTCAGTGTTCACGAGTAGACTGGGAGTTGACACGTGTAACCACATCCAGATGAAGGTGGGCTTTAGCGACATTTTGAAAATCCTGTTATAATTCCACTGAAAACAGGATTTTCCCTTCACCAGATGGCACAAACCACCCACAGACAGAAGGTGAATAAAGCATTGAACAAACTAGACCAAGACTCCAAAGCTGCCTCCTCGTTCATCAGCCACAATGAGATTTCTGTTTGAGTTCTGCTAGGAACGGTTAGCGAGGCTTTAGCTGAGCTATGAACTCATTTTGTTGCGTTCACAGATAAGGTCACTTTGTCAGAGACAGCCAGGACAGTGACACTTTGGGGGATTATTCAGGAACAGATTAGGATGTTAATGTTTTGTGCAGCATGCTACTGCAAGGCTGAAAAGTTTGTCTTGACTGTTGAGGGATTTTAATGGTCCAGACGGTCCAGATCACTAGATATCAAGTAGTCCCTTAAGTCTCTAATGCGTCCTACGTTGTAGGCATAAAACCTCTTGGCTCTTGCCATATCAGAAGAACAAAAAAAAAAAACCTGTGTGTTTTTAAAGCCACAGTCATATGATATCACATTGACAATTCAGATTTGGGTCAGTAAATTTCACTGCTTATTCACCACTCTTACATTAATATGTTTTGATTCAGACATTTTCCCGTCCAAATGGCCACAGATAACCTCTCACCGTGTCAGCGTCTGTTTTATGAGAGGAACATTTTTCCCCTTTTCAGGCAAAGGCTGCCTAGCTGCTATAAATGTGTTGTTTTAGTCTGAAGGGATTTATGGTGAAAATGGAGACGTGGAGGAGATATTCATTAGTAGTCATGTCACTATATAGTCGTCCTTGACTGCATTTTATTTTGTTTTCCACGGTGGACTTTCTGTAGCTTGTCAGAATGTCCCAAAAAGTGTTTTTATCATGTATTATTTCAATATTCTGGGTTGCTTTATATTCACTGATCTGCAAAGTGAGGTCATGAAACACAGCAGTTTTCCCCTGAATATGATCGTGTTATGTTTACTGATTTTTATCCCGGCTTTATCCAGCCCCATGCTGTACTGCAACATAATTCCACACTGACCACAGAAGCGTTTGGCAGTATTATTTTATTTTTTTCAGCACCCTGAAAAAAGTTTGGTGTTCTTTTCTCTCATCACTTATTTCCTGTGTGGAAGGAGGCATTTTATGTTTGTTTTGGCCCGGAACAGAATGAGCTGCGATGGGTGGGAGAGAGCTAGACTCTCCTCCTGAGTTCACCCCAACAGCCTCAGTCTAAGTCTGGCCACCATTTTCCCTCCATATCTCCTGCTTTACCTCCCTTTACCTTTGTCCACCTCCTTGTCCACTCCTAGCTCTGTGTATTTTACTCTGTCTGCCTTTTCACTCACCTGCAGCTGAGTTACGGCTGCTCTAGCTAAACCCATGGAGATGAGCACATTTTTATGACTTATTATACACTTCCTGTAAATTTGTTCATGTCATTCATCTTTAGAGTTTGGTTTGGCACCTTACAACCACATGTAAAACTGAGCAGTATTTAAATTTTTTTTTTATGAATGTTGGGACCTGGCTCATACATTAGCTCTGAGGGAAAGAGACAAAGCAAGAGGAATACCTCAGCTTTAAACAGGGAATCCATATGGAAGCCAAGCGAGAGCTGCAAACCTACTAGAAGGCCTGGAGACTGGCGGCTTTCCAATACGGTTTCCTTATTGGTGACTGTGGTCCGTTTTGGGACTTACCCTGGCACTGCAATAACCACATTCAGCCTGGTGTGTTTGAGTGTACGGTAGCTCACTGGGGCCACTTTTAAGCTCCTCCACCACCTGTTCGCACAGGGAGTTGCTTTTACTGCTGGTTTGAGTGAGTTTATGGACTGCTGATGTTAACTGTTCTATTTTTACTATGCCCAGGTTTCCTGTAAATCATTACCGCCAATGTGACAAAGAAAACTCACACGCTAGAGATTTATGAAGGAAATTCTGGGATTAGTAAGAAGACAGTCATGGCAAAATTGTGCCTTCTGGCAAGTAACAAGATCCCTGCTAATTAGATATTCTATTATTGTTTTTAATGATGTGAGTTTACAGTGTGACTTAGCTTAGATTTTTAAATATAATCTTTTATGCCTAATGAGATCTTAAACAACTATTGTACTGGACACTTTTAGTGCACACTTTGATGTTTCAGCTACAGCTGTTTCACACATCCCTTATTCACTTAGACTCCTTTTTCCCCTCTGTCTCACAGAGTCTAGGCTGCGATGAGTATCTCGGATCGGGAAGGGTGATGGACAAGTGCGGTGTGTGTGGAGGCAACAACACAACCTGCAGGCTGGTTTCTGGAGTGTTCAAACACAGTTTGTCCAAGATCGGCTACCACAAGATAGTGGAGATTCCAGAGGGAGCCACCAAGATCAACGTCACAGAAATGGTGAAGAGCAGAAACTACCTAGGTAAGAAAAAGTGCTCAACACTTTTATACTGCATTACACAGCACCAGCTCACACAGTGATCACTACCATGTTTGTGGTTTCACAACAGAAAACCTGAGCTGATTAAAGCAATGGTCTTTGGTCTTGTTGCTCAAGACTGATGTGCTGGTTTTTATCCTAGTTTTAAATCTAACATTGTGAATGTTACTACAGTTAACTACCAATAGAACAAAAACAGCATTACCCTTTGACTAGGGTTGTCAGCTTTCTTTAAACTAACAAGAGGGACGGCCCAAGGAAGTCTGCTGTCCCAAAACAAAAATAAAACATTTAATCCCATGTACCCTAAAATATGTTCCTTTTATTAAAAAACATTTGAACAAAAAACAACAGCAGCGGACCCTTTCCTAATAGATTGTTTCCTTTTTTGCTTAATTCACTACTGAACTCACTAACTTTTAATAAAGAGAAATAAAGTATAAGGGAGTATAAGTCAGGCACTATGTGCACAAGGAAATGGATATTCTCAGTTGAATGTCACTGCTTTAGATGGGAATAAATAAAGAAACATACGGTAAATATTGCTGTTGTCTATCTAAATAAATAAAAAGGATGTTGGTTCTCTGCTCACACTTTTGCTTCCATGCCTTCTGCATCATGGCTCAGCTGAAAGCTATGTCCCCACTTGCTGCTTCTGCTGCCACTGCTGTTCATATTGCTTTGCAAAAGCCCCACTTCCAGCATCCACCTGCAGGCTCTGAGTCTACCTTCCCAGGGGGGAGGTAATCATTGTCACTTACCACTCCCTGCTGTGCTAAGCTTGGTGTTTTCTTTTGGGGAGCGATGAGGTCACAGTCTAGACGCCAAATATCAGTGCTGTACATATTTTGCATTCACGTAATAATCCATTCCATGTGAATCGGCTGAGTGAACTACATTTGAGTTTCTTTGCAGCATGTTAGTGTGTTACATACTGTAATAATACTGTTTTAGGATCTATTAATTTGCCTGAGAACAATCTGAGCAGTTAATAAAAGCTGAAATTGAGTTTTTATTCAGTAACAGGGTACAGTCCAGAAAGCTCAGTGCCAGAAATGTCTGCAATATTTTAAACAGGCCTTGCAGTGTTTTCTGGAGTACTTCTGTTCTGTCACAGTCAATTTAGTTTGCCTCTCGGCAAATAGTGAGTTCCACTATCCATCCAGGTTTATAGTTTCATCAATTGCAGAGCTCTGCCTTCATTCCAGCTCAAAACACAGAAGATTTCCATTTTCTTCTGTGTCCATCCACCATATATACTACTAAAATACTATAGAGAAGTTCACATTTGACAATTCTACATGTTCCAGCTGTGCAGGCAGCAGCTGCTTGTAAAATTAATTAGATTTGTCTGAAAAGGCAGATCAACCAGGGGGTGGTGTCACTTTTTCAGGATTTCTCCAGCGTGCAGCCTTTATTACCACCCACCACTGCGGTGCCGTCTTTCAATGGAGCCTCTGAGTGAGGCGCACTACACAGATAATTGGCGTCTTTAGGAGGTGCAACTGTGGGACACAGTGGTGGGTTATTCTCAGAAGTGACTATTGGAATGTCAGACATTGTTTAATTAGAGCCATGCCCCAGCTCTGCAGTAGGTTCGGAGGAAGAGGGGAATGGCCTTGATTTCCCCCCCACAGCCGCTTCCCTTGAGGAAAGTGAATAAACATGCTTTCATTTGAGGATCTTACCCCTAAAGCCTCACCATCCTTTTTAATTAAGGTGAGGAATTTCAGCACTCTGTAAAAGAAGAACTAGAAACACTGAAGATGGGTTCAGTGGCTGCCTTTCAAATCCCATCTACTTTGATGCCAAGTGTGCTCCACTTTCTTTAATTTGAACTGACCATTTTTATACACACCAGTACACAGAGTTATGTACAGCCAAACACACATACACATTAACCGGTATATGCACCTTTTATAACATCCACTCTCTTAGCCTTTCACATCTACGCAGTCACACATGTATACTGTACTACTACCCTTCTGTAAGCAAAAGCACAAATCATGCATGGACATGCTTTCACAATGTAAGAAACTGAAACATCCTTGTAGATAAAATAAACAGGAGTCATCTTATAATGCTATTTTTAAACCGATAGGTACCATTTACAAAATTGCAGGCAGCAGCATGTTTTTAAAATGGATATTTCGGTTTTTAAAATGCAAACAAAAATATGAAACACGGGCAGGAGTCTAGCTGGAGCCACCTACCGTATCCTCACCACGTCCCTGATCTTCCCTCAATAGGCCTCTGTTCTACATTGTGCATCTCTAATGTGCTTTTAGTTGTCCAAACACTCTTTTACAAACCTGTCTAATGTTACACTTCTAATGCTTTTCTAATGGCCTATTGTACTTAATCCATGAAATCAGTGGAAAACATCTTGGGAGATTTTGTTACAGGATTTGCATGAAGGAATTGCCAGCACAAACAGATTGTCACGTTTCTAAAAGACATTGCTTTGAAAGTGCACGTGAGAGCATTTATTCCGTTAGCTATAATTACTTTTTTTGGGTGTAGGAAGTCAGTGCTACAGTTCTCATTACGCCTAAATGCTTTTACATTGAGCAATAATTATGTGGAAGAGGTTGTGGCAGTATTTTCCTTTTCGTTTGAGCTCAGGGCTGTCGGTGGTGATTGTGTGGTTGTTCTCTCTGTCTCTCCCAGCTCTCCGAAGCCGATCAGGGCGATCCATCATTAATGGAAACTGGGCTATTGACCGACCAGGCAAGTATGAGGGAGGGGGGACCATGTTCACCTACCGCCGACCCAACGAAATCAGGAGCACAGCTGGGGAGTCCTTTCTCGCTGAAGGGCCCACCAATGAAATCCTGGACGTTTATGTAAGTAATGAATCAACTAAGACCTCCAGATACTTACAGTAGTGACTCATTTTCTCTTTTATTCATGCTGGCAAGCTTCAGTTTGACCCGAGAATCTAAGGTTTGTTGTTGTATTATCACTTTTCAGGGCAGGTATTGCGTTTTAGAAGGATACTCTTAAAATATTTGACGGTGAAAAGTATTATTTTATGACTGACTCTACTACTTTGCCTCAGATGATCTTCCAGCAGCCAAACCCTGGTGTTCACTATGAGTACATTCTCCCTACTGAGCAACCAGTTGGCCCTCAGCAACCAAACCACAGACCAGAAGGTAAATTAAACGTACTTTTTACCCCCCTAACTGTTTATTACCATAGCTCTGATTGCTCAAGACATTTTATAGGGAAAACAATTCATCAAGAGTGTTGGTTGCTGCCCTGCACAAATCCATCTAATCATAATACCAAGCACCAAGCAACCAAACAATCTGTTCGCCGCAGTGACCTTCGTTTCTTAGTGTGTCTAAAACTCATGTGCCCATGTCTCAGGGAATGGTGTGAATGGACAGGGTGGATACGACAATCACAGAAACACTGACCAGGAAAACTTCAACCAAGCGGGTGGGGGGAGGGACCCTCCTCGTCTCCCTGACAACCAGGTTCCCATCGCACAGCCACCCAGACGCGCGAGAGATTACAACTGGAAAATGGCTGGTGCTACAGAGTGCAGCGCCTCCTGTGGTAAAGGTCAGTTAAACTATTTGTATTTAAGGGTTTTAGTTGCAGACATACAGAGTTAGAGCCAAAGGAAAGTGAGCTTGAGCTTTTACATGATCAACAATGAATGCAACCAAAAGTGCTTCTAATGCAAAATAATATAACATTCAGTGTTGGGCTAGTTACTCAGAATTTTTTTTTTGTTACTCATTACTTATTTTAAAAGTAATATTATTACTTTGCTTATTACTCCCTGCCAACAGTAATTAGTTACACTACTAGTTATATTACTTTTCTGCTACTCCACACATTCAGATTTACCACGATTAGAATCCCGTAAAAACAAACTAATAAAAAATTATCATTTGTTTTCAGATTCAGTGCCTAAATTAAACATCTGCTTTGTGTGCTTTTTAGGATTCAGGTATTCCATCTTTCACTGTGTCTCCCGGCTAAACCATGCCCAGGTATCGGATGCTTTGTGTGATAGCAGCAGCAGACCGACTCCAGAGGAAGAGGCCTGCAACCTGCAGCCCTGCCCAGCCTTGTGAGAGACCACACTCTTCTGTTCTCACGCTTGAATTTAAAAGACCATTAAAAAACAAAGTTGACTGAATAGTATACACACTGCTGTTATATAATTGTTAAAGTTTCATAAGTTGAAAAAGGCCCTTAAATACAGCATATAACAGATATGAGAAGAAGATGCTGTCTTAGTTTACCTTGCAGACACCTCACAGAACCAGTGTTCAGTTTGCAATGTATATTAACATCTGTGTTGTGTTTATCTGCTGTTTTGACTTATATTTGGAACATGAAGCTTTCTCGACCTATTATTACTCAAAATAGTTATTTCAAAACAATGGTCAAAACATACTTCGTATCACAATATAAACAACAAAATGCATATATTATACACTGCATATACCTTCTTATCACCAAGCTTTGATGATTTTTACCTGAGCAGCTGGGATATTGGAGAGTGGTCAGAATGCAGTAAGACATGTGGCTTGGGCATGCAGCACCGGCAGGTCCTGTGTCGCCAGATTTACGCCAACCGCACCCTCAACGTCCACACGAGCCGTTGTCGAGACTTGGAGCGGCCTGAAATCGCCAGTACCTGCCAGCTGAAGATCTGCAGTGAGTGGCAGATCCGCTCCGAATGGACTGCTGTGAGTGGCAGCTGTTAGTCACAAAGTGACTGCATCACACCTGTCTGACCTGTCTCTGCAGTTAGTGTATAACCAAGTGCTGTGCATGGTTGTTATTTTATCCCTGACATCAGTATCATCAGTATCTTTAGGTTTTCACTCTCCACCATTTAAAGGAATGGTCAAACTTTTTGGGAAATAAGCTTTCATACTGTATCTGATGTTACAGTAAATATGAAGCTGGAGTCTGGAGACAGCTTGGTTTAAAATGTAAAAAGGACAAGGTGTGTTTTTTTCTGCTCAGCACTAAACGACAGACAGCAACGCGCTGGTGAAAATAGTGGAGCATTTAGCAGCTATAGAGAGTTATTTTCCGAATTAAAGAAAGGATTAAAATACAATTTGTTATTTTCTCTATCTATTCCAATGCATGATGATATGTTAAAATGTGCCTTATGCTTCTTCTTTGCCTCGCAGCTGGCCATGCTTGCTAAAAAAGGGTGTGTGGCTCTGTTGCAGTCCACTTTAGATGATGTGGAACATTGTGATTGGCTTGTAGACAGCTAGTCAAATAAGTTTGTGCCTTTGGGTGGAGTCAGGTGACAGCAATTATAGATTCTAGACATTCTAGAAATATATGTCCATTGGATTGGACGGGGGATCTGAACAGGCTAACTGAATGATAATGTTGCTCTGTTACTGCTGAATGTGTAAGTAAGAAACTGCTTGGGGGTCGCCATAATAACTTAAATGTTATGGGCAGAAGATATACAGTAATTCTTGAAAACAATAGAAGGAAACACCCCACCTAGGAAAACCACAAACAGAATCCAGTTTGTGCAGAGATACATTAATGCACTATATAAACCAAAGAGTGTACTCATTAAAAAACAAAAACATAAAGAAGCCTTCTAGTCCCTCCAGTAGTGTTTACCTCCATGGTACCGTGTTAATCATGTGGCCTGTGTCTCCATAGTGCTCGGTGCCATGTGGGCTGGGTCAGAAGTCAAGAGAGGTACGCTGTGTCAGCAACGTGGGCGACTTTGTTCCTGATGAGGAGTGCAACATGAATCTGCGGCCCATCGATGTAGAGAACTGTGACATGGGAGCCTGTGCCAAGAGTTGGTTCTATACAGAGTGGGGCAATAGGGTAGGTGTTAGAGTCAATGGGAGGCATAGTAACTTTCATTCATTTTCTAACAGTGTGGTCATTATGTAGGTCTTCATGCATCCAGCATCTGTTTTTGAAAATGATTTATAGATATTTTAATACAGATTTTGACAACTAGAACAACAGCTTGGATAAAGGTTTAGTTCTCCATCACAACTAACTAGTAACTAGTAGAGTTGGAATAGTGTGAGAAAAGGAAATGATTAAAATAAGAGCTGAGAAGATAGAGGGTTTTTTAAAGACTATTAGGAATGACTGAATATAGAAGATAAAAAAACTCAACCCTCTCTGAGTCCTTTCCCATTATAGAGATGTTTTCCTGTTTTCAGTTATGATTCGATGGCTGTAGTAGACAGAAGAAAAGTTCATACATGAAGACAAAGGACCAGTAAGTCCCTGCAGGGATAGGACAACTAATCCAACAGGAGCAGAGAACTGAAATTAACATTTGTTTAACAGTACTGCAGATCTGATCATCAAATCCACTTCAGACTTGAAGGAATATGAACCACAAAGTTAGGGGAGATATGGATTGTTCAAAAGCAGGCAATGTACCTTATGTGTACTGTAAATCAAACTTGTTTCTTCTTTATATACATTTATATACATACATGCCTTTGAATGTCTTGAATTTCCCTCAGGATAAATAAAGGTGATCTATCATCGGTAGTTCGTTACTCCTTATCTTCTGTAGGCTATCATCGGTATCTATCTATCCGGATCTATCTCCACTGACCTCGTATCTATGTCCCGTATCCCTATTCTATCGGTATCTATCTGATCGTATCTTCATCTAATCGGTGAGTCGCGGTGATCGGGCCCGTATCTGTCCTGGTATCATCCTTATCCTATCTTCATGTGTCCACTTAAATCAGGTTATTATTATTAAACAAGTGTTTATTCCACAGTGCTCAGCTGAATGTGGGATGGGGGTACGAACCCGGGGAGTCCTCTGCCTGACTAACCACATCGGCAGCCTTCCTCTGGAGGGCTGTGGCAGCGAACGGCCCGCGGACTCTCAAGTCTGCAACAACGGCCCCTGTGAGAATCGGATTGAGTGGTTCACAGGCCCCTGGAGCCAGGTATGAGTACAACAGAAGGTCACGCTCGGCTTGAGGGGACGTAGTCTGGAGTAGCTAAATATATGGGATTTTACAGTGATTTTACAGTGACATGTCAGGATTTGTTTTCCTGTCTCAGTTTTTGCTACGTGTAATTGAATCCATATGGTCTGTGCTGTTGTATGTGACCCAGTGCTCTGCAGAATGTGGCCCAGGCAGCCAGCAGAGGGCAGTGGTGTGTCTGCTGAAGTCAGAGGAAGGATTCACTGTCATGCCGACGTATGAGTGCTCCTCCCTGGAGCGGCCCCTCAGCCAGCAGAGCTGCAACCTCAAGGCCTGTGGAGCGAAGTGGTACCACACAGACTGGAGTGCTGTGAGTAAGATATGAAACCCTCTCCCCTTTTGCTGTTTAGATGCTCTTAAGCAAGGCATCCACTCCCTACTATTCTCAATAACTAAAATTAATGGCCAACAGGGCTGATAATCTGGTTAGCTACAGATGAAGAAATCCCTTAAAAATGCTATGTAGATACATTGTAGTATACATTGAGTTTACAGACATAGAAAATGGATCTGATTAGGTAAGCTACAGAGAACAATCACAGGCTCATTCATACAGTCAGACTTTGATCTGTCAGAACAGGATGGCAAAGAATAGTATGCTTAATTTCAAGGTCTCCTTGATGAAGTCACTTTGTACTGCATTTGAAATCTGAAGTTGTGCACTTCACAAGTTATTTTCATCTTCATCACGCTCTGGTGTGAATAGCACTTTATCCTTTATTCTTATCCTTTATTTATTACGTACCAACAATTATCATGTATGAATGACAATATTTAAAGAAGCAACAATCAAAGTTAATAAATAATACAAAACTCTGCTAATCTGCCTCATCAGGACTTTGATTTAAGCTCTGTTTGGTGCACCGAAGTGCACGACCGTCACCTTTTTCCAACTAAGCACAAATAAAAAATAAAAAACTGTTCTAACTTTGCCAGAAAATACTGTGTTTATGAGGATGATAAGTGTGAAACTATGTTTCCATAGCCTTTAAAGGTTCAGATTGCAACATTAAGAATGTTTGCAAAGTTTCAGTAGACCAACTTCTGGGTTTTTGGGTTAAGGTTTGATTAATCTGGGACTGACTGCTGTCACTGACTCCTCTCCTTCCAGTGTTCAAAAACATGTGAAGGAGGTTTCCGTGTGCGGGAGGTGCGCTGCCTGTCTGACGACATGCTGTCCAGCGATGGCTGCGACGAGCAGCTGAAACCAGCAGAGAGGGAGAACTGCAACCCAGACCCCTGCATACCTCGCATTGGTCAGTGTTCTCTGGAATATTACTGACTTTTATGAATGATTTTAGCATCCTTAGGGTCATTATTGTGGCTGTAATGTCCAGCTGGATATGAGATATAGAGTAATGTTCATCAATGTGCCATCTCTGAATGCTTGAAATGAAAGCTGTACCTTGAGCAAGGGGTTGAACCCCAAACTTTATTAGAAGTTGAAGCAGCACTGGGGAGCTGTAAATGTTGCTAACGCTCCCATCTCCCTGCAACACTTTACCTAGTCTATTGTCATAGGTTCCTACACAGCTCCCTTGGTTTAATAAAGGTCACATATTATTTGCTTAATTTTTGTTTCAGATGAGAACTGCAGAGACAAGTACTTTAACTGCAACGTGGTGGTCCAGGCTCGCCTCTGCGTGTATGATTACTACAAGACGACCTGCTGTGCTTCATGTTCACGAGTGACCCACAGACAGTCGATTCATCGGGGCCGCAGCTAGCACTCTCTACCACGGTCCCTCAGCTCCATGTCGGACCAGACTCAATACTCCGCCACAGGCACTCTGTTCTTGGGCCAGCCAAGGGAGTGAACTGGCTGGATCTTGGCTTAAACGGACTCTTGTTTTGATTCCCAAGGATGGAAGCTGAAGAAGGAACATTTCTGATGGCTTATTTGGAGACAGCTGTTGGGAGAAAAGGAATACCTAAGAACAGTGGAGGACAGGAATCCACTCACTCGATAAACAGAGTGCTGGTGGGGTGAGAAAGATCAGTAGCAAACTGAGGAAACTACAAAAAACCTTATGGATTTTAACCACAACGTTTAATCTAAAGAATTAAATTTTTTTGTTTCAATGGAAGCAGTTTGCAGCTGGCTGTTGTGGATTACATGACATGAAGTGGAGAGCACCTGTAAACTATTTAAGATGGACTATGTATAGAAAGTACTGTTTATGTTCTAATATGGTTCTTTACACTACAATGCTCAGATTCATGGCATGATGTCATATGAAGTCGATGCTGTCTCACGTGTAATCAGCTATTTAACAACCACTTGTTGACCAAAGATATGTAACCTCATCAAACTGAAGGCAGTGACAAATTGCCATTTTCACAGAAATACTGTGCGTCAAACCTTCCATGATGCTGATGATGTAACCTTTGCGCAGCATGTATTCACAAGAAAAATGTGTGAATTCGATTTTATTTGTGGCACGGATGAGGTTTTTCTGATTACCTAAGCAGTGGCAAACCACCTGGTTTTCGTGCCTGCGCAGCCGTTAGGTGTAAATGCAGCATTTGTAATATGTATGTATATATGTATGTTTGTATGACAGAGTGAATGGTAAAAGGTATTTTTTAAGGGGTTCTCAGACAATCTTCCCAGCAACTGAAGAGAAAAAAAGCCCTCTTTATTTATTTGTGTGGCTCCCCAGGGAGGACACTGGTTTATCGGCCACCAGTGGCCCCTTTTTGGCTGTGGGGATAAAACCTTTGCTGTCTCTCCACCAATCACAGCCTCTGGACTGAATGTAGGCATTCCACAGCCTGCTGGATGGTGGAAGCAGATGGTGAAAAACCCCAAAGTATTTTTGAAGAGGTGAAACAAACTGCATATATTTTTTTTTTTTCTGTGGGAGATCATTCCACCATTGTACAATCCCTGATAAATCCCTAATTATAAATACATTGAATTATCAATAAATCATTATTAGTATTTGATTGTAAAGAAAAATCCCCACAGTATTTTACAACTATTAATCTGGTATGGTATATATGAGGTTTACATTAATAGTAAGTCCTTGTTAAATCAGCCTCTCTTTCAGTTTCATACAGAACCTGCACACTGGGCCTCTCAAGTGTTGTTCAAACTGTTTTTGTATTATATGTTAGCAGTTCCCTCCATGCACCATAAATTTACCTCAGATCCATAAGTACTGTATGCATCAATGTTCAAGTTTGGGATGACTCAAGTGTGCAATTGATTCAATATCTAAATGCAAGAAACAAACCATCAACATCTGAATGTGTTGACATGATGACGTGATACTGGATTTTCCCCAAAACAATCAAAAAGAATTAAACTAAAATACCAGAATCCTTCCGTATTCGAATGACTGCAACTAATAAAACATCTGTACTTGTCTTCTTTTACATTACAACTGTTCAACTGTTTATTTTTCATGGAGTGTTCTTGAGAATTTTTGAAATAAACTAAATTACTAATTATTTGTACACTTGCACAGCATATTTTCCTTGTCTGATTTTTTAAACTGATTCAGTTTTTCATCACACCAAGGACGAGTCATCCATGTAGAGGACAAAGGCAGTGTTACATCAAATAGATTTACAGTTCCACTATAACTCCGTCTTAAGGACGAATGTCAGAAAAACTTTCTTCAGTATATTAATATTTGAGCAAATTGATACAAATATATATATTTTTAATCACATTCTATGTATATATGTCATAACTCAACAGCTACATAAACTAACAGAGATTGTTGAAAGTTCCAGGAAAAAAGATTTCATCATTTGTCAGTCCTGCTGACACGGACTGATGTGTTTTGCAAAGTCAACCATGGAACCCTCAATCTCCTCCACCACCAAGCTGAATGTTAATTGCACCAAAATCTTTTAATGAATATTCTGCTTTTATTATTTACAATCTAGGCCTTATGTTCATTGTATTGTCAGTAAGTCAATAATCATGAGCAGTTACCACTATCTGCACATGAAAACATCAACATGAAAATGATCACCCAGACTGTCCTTTGTAAATATCTGTTCAACCTTGAGGAGATACTGTGACAAGTTCAACTTGAGGTTCTCAGTGCAATATACAGTTGCAATGACCATTTTGTGACTGTGTATGTTGCAATGTTCACCTTCATTTTCACTTGTAAATAATTTGGTTTGTATCACAGGGTTAAACTTGGCATTTGTTTACCACTTGACAATAGATCTCCACAATTAAGTTGCTTTTATGAAATTTCAGGAAACTCATCTCGTCCACTGTAGCATGCAGTCAGGACTAAATGGAGGTTGCTCTCTATACACCATTGCATTTAATTTTATTTTAATAATTTTATAGAAGAATGAATACCAGTATAGTTTCTCTTACTGCATTGCTTACATTAAATAATTTACTAGTCTGAGTCAAACAGTGAATCAGTGTGTTTTTTGTGTGAAGACAGTAAAACTCTGAAACACTGAAATAAACACACTAAAAATTCAGATGTTATTAGTCAACAATATGCATAACAATACATAACTCTGTTTAATGATTACTGAAATGTGACTGAAAAGATGATGAGTGTTTAAATAGATGATTCACTGTGTCATCACCTGTAGGTCAAATTATTAGTGAAACCAGGCAATAAAACGATCTTCTGTGTCTTCTGTATTTAGTTGTCAGNNTTGATACATTTCTATTCCCCCTCAACCAAATAAAACTTTGCTGGTAGACCGACCCCTCCAAAGCCGCGGAAGCGAGCCAGCACTTGGTTATTGATGAAGCAGCTCTGGGCAGGGTTGGCCAGGGCCTGGTCCAGCAGGTGGTTGATGAAATATATGCCAGGCTCCACGGTGAGGACCATCCTCTCCTGCACCAGGCGGCCCATCCGCAGACTCCTCAGTCCAGGCTCGTCAATACGCTCCACCCCCTGGGCAACAGTACAGTTTGTTAAAGCTACAGCTTCACAGTTACAAAACATGAGCTGTGTAGTATCAGAACATAACTATCGTTAAACCTTCTGTGGACCTGACTGTTGTACTGGAATTAGCAAACACTGTTGTTCTGTCATGTATTCTCAGAATGACTGAGCTCTGTATTCATATTCAGTGAGCCCTGCTTATCAGTGTACTTCCCATACGGACACCATCTGGTGAGCAGTTCCTCTGGAGCTTCTGTGGGTTAAGTGTCTTCTGTATTTAGTTGTCAGAAGAGCATAACAGTATAAAATCCTCCACCACAACCTGAAACCGTCTGTGTTCAAAGTTCAGACAACAACAGCTTCCCCTCTCTCCTGCCCTCACGGTGAACTTGCTCCTGCAGCTTGACCTCTTTTTGTTCTGCTCTCACTTCTGCAACGAGGATCTCTCTATTATTGATGACACATACATTTTGGACGAACAGGACCGTGTTTTCTTCTTTCTCTCACCTCAGAGTATCCTGAATGATATACGCTGTCATTCAAGATCCCGATATTCACCAGCTCCTCCAGGTGAACCCGGTCAGCCAGGCGGTGCTTCACACCTTCAACACAAGCAGCATAAATGATCACCTTTATGCCCCATTTGTTCAGAGATAGAGATGGTGGAATGAAAAGAAATGTATTCAACAGATTTATTAGGGTTTTATTTGTCCAATCATTACTAAGTAGCTCCTTCAGTTTCATTAATTGTGCAAACAGTAAACCAAAAATAGCTTGGCAAAAATGACACCTACGCATGTTGGCATTTAATCAATTGCTGACTGACTAAAAGATGATGACCTGGTTTGATGGCAGTCAGGACAGCTGGAGGATGTGAGGACAGCGTCATAGATTGTCCTCCACTCTGGAGTGAACTCGCCATTGGCTGGGAAGCATATATATATATATATTTCAGAACAGTTTAAGAACGTTTCCAAAGTGCTTTGGGTTTGAGTTATTTACAGAGCAACAAACATGCACACAGATAAAAAGATTACAATTAAAAAATTACAGGAATATAATGTCTTATGCCAGGTCCTCATTTTCCAAGATCTTAATTTGAAAAGAAAAACAGTTTGCAACCACTGACCACTATTCTCCGAAAAGAATTTGTTACACCTGGCCATGTCCACATGATGGCGCCAGAGTTAAGAACATTTCAAATACTATACATAATGTTGTATATCTTGTTACCTGTGTGTAGAGGCCTGTGCAACAGTTTAAAATGCATGCTGTCTGCTACACACTACACTCTGCTGGTGATGCTCCCCTCTGGCATAAGACATACAACATTTGTTCTAAATTTTTTAATTTAAATGCAATTTTTGTGGTCAGTCAAGTGAGTTCCATAATTTGGATATTTAGAGTATAAACATTTTATAGAAACTATTAGACTACATACATGAAAACCTTTCTTGCTGTTTATTTTTGTTATTATTATTCTCATATCAACTTCTTTTTAACATTAAAAAACTGGAGGATTTTTGGACTTGATAATGGTGTTTAAGGAGGCTTCAAAAGTTGAAGAGAGCCCTCAAGTACTTGCTGATTTTCAGTTTTTACTGCATACTTCTAGATAGCGTCATAAGTGAAAAACTATGTGACAATATTGCTAAAATATTACTTTAATGCAGCAGATAATTGGTCAAAAGCCTTTGGTCTCTGTTAACTGCTGGCCTCAAAGCTCCTGGATGAAGTTAAAATCAATAGCACAAACAGTTTACAGCCTCTTATTTTGAATCCTTTGGTCGAGTTTCAAAGTCAATAAGGTGCTTTCATACCTTTAATGTCCTGCTCTGAACTTTCATTTTCTTTCTTTTCCTTTATTGCTTGGTTAGAGAATAATTTGAATGATACCAATTTGAGCAACCTTGCAGATGCTGTTAAGTGAAGAAGTTTTTTTGTGTCATTTTGTGGGTTTCACTGGAAATCCTGTTTGTGTAGCACAGAACTCAAATGCCAAGAACAATCAGGCAAGCAGGAAGTACAATACATCTGTGTGGACTGGTGTCGGATTAAAACAGGAAACAAACAACAACCAAAAAAAAAGCCTCTACTTTTGACAGCAGACACACAATGAGCTGACTAGGCAGCCAAGGTTTGTGAGAATTTAACAGAAGAAATTTTAGACAATTAAGAGCAGCACTACAATCTTTATTCTAGTCTTTATCTCAAATATGAATATTCATCATCAAGTGATTTAATTACTTACCATGCCACAATGACTCGGTGTTAACTTGGAAGCTGATAACAGAAACAAACAAACAAAAAACTGCAAGAGTGTGACTATAAACACAACAATAACACTAACAGTTAGGGGCTCAGGCTGATACCGTTGATCAGGCTGTATGTGGTTTAGAACAAAGACCAGTGCTAAGGAAAACATTGCCATTAATTGATAAAGAACAAGCAAAAGTTTTTGCTTAATTGATATATCGTCAGAATTAGGTTAATCAATATACATGAGAGTCTGATTATGTTCATGTAAAAGGACGCCAATTAAAATTAAACACACCAACTAATTCTTTGAGAGGAGGTTTTACAGCAGATGCTCCCACTATCTGTATTCAGTCCCGCTGCAAAAAACAAACAAACACAAAACATGTCAATACAGTGCATTAGATTGCTTTATATCCAGGCTCATTATCTGTTCTCTAATCAGAAATGAAATGTATGGAAAATCTGGCCTGATATACAATAAGAATTTTATTTCATTCCACGCTGTTGTGGCTCTGTATATCAAAGTGATGACTGCTTAAATGATTTAAATGCAGTTGAGTATGAGTGAGGATATCACCTTTAGTTCCATAGTGATTCAATAAGTCAGTTAGCAAAAATAACTTGATAAAGACGTAAAAAAATAAATGAATAGTTGGTAACAAAAAGCAAACAGTTCACCAATGGGACTTTTTACAATTACAGTGCTTACTTGCAGCTGTACAAGGTTTCTTTTCTTTTTTTGTTAGAATTTGTTTTTTGGCAGGTTGCAGTTGAACCCGGCCGCTTCAGTAAACACTGAGCCTTAGTACACAGTGCACACACTCTACCCGCTGAGCTGCTGGGGCACCGTACAAACAGCACAGACCGTTCCTGAAATATGATCACGCACCTAAAAAATATCGATTTGTAGCAGACTGGGCCAACAATAAACAACCATTTTTTACGGATGAAAAACATTTAAGTTTACATTTTAAATCTCCACAAAGCGTGCATTCAACAGTCTAAAGGTGAAGTGTTTGCATGTTAAGCAGTACTGTGTGCAACAACACCTTCAAGTCTGAGTGAGTGATATCACACTGCTCAAATATTCATGAACTCAAACGCTGCTGTCACTTCATAGCTCAGTGACTGAACATTAAGGTTCAAAAAAAGAGGTCACACACACACACACACACACAAACACACACACACTTACACACACACCTAGAGACCAGCACCAACACAGACAGACTTACATCACAGGTGTATTGCACCTCAACAGCATAACTTCTCATTGAAGTGCTATTTAGGAAAGATCCTGTCAACATATGAAAAACTGGCAAAGAAAAGTAGCAGAAACAAGTTTAATAGCCAATTTGAAAACATAACAGACGGGGTAATGTTACAGTCTGGGGAAAAAAATTTGTGAGGGAGATCAATTTTGTAAAATATTTGTTAAATGTTTGTTTTATTTTGACAGCTCAAGGTAGACAGGAAAAGGGGAGAGAGAGGGGGGATGACATGCAGCAAAGGGCCACAGGTCTGACTCTAAGCCATAGGTGCTACAGCAAGACAAATTTGATCATGAACACAAGTCATTTCTGTACAGAGTGGCTTGCCTACATATTGGTTACATAGTGAGATTAAGAGTTCTACAGAAACTGTGACTGCTATTCCACTTTAAGGAATGCTGGCAAGGTTTTTGAGGCACCTCGACTGAATCCAACCAGGCGCTTCAGGAAGCTATGGGTGTAGAATAAAATGCTCAAACCTACACAGCATGCTTTTCCCCCCACTTCCCATTAAAAACCTGAACACCACTCTCACCCAACTCTCAAATGTTCAACTGTAAATTTACCTCTGATTTTTTAGCTCTGAACTCTGAAACTGAAACCAAAAAAATAGATCACTTTAATAATATATTTTAAATTTCAAACGTTCAAAGGCTGATTCTGGAGTTTTTCAGCACATTACTGATTATTTGTACACTTTACAACATACTTTCCTTGTGTTGGTTCCTGAATAGATTCAGTTTTATCATCCATCTAGAGGACAATAGCAGTCCTATAACAAATATATATTTACTTCTTATTATTAAACATGTTGATTTAATGCTCATTCATCTTAAAGAGTAACTGTCAGGAAATGTTCTTCTGTCAGAGGACATGATGATTATTCTGATTACTGTCTGGTTCACAGAAACTTTGTGGTCCCATGTACTGATTTGTATGAAAGTCTTTACAATACAGCAATACTCACATAAAACTAAAAAACAAACAAAATAAACTAAACACAATAAATTTGTGGCAAATAGTTGCAAATTAAAATGTTTTTTTAATCTTATTTCACTGCATTTTTTATGAATCAGTGTTTACAAAGAGGAACATACTGTATAAGAATATAAATTTATAAAATTGTATTTCCAGGAGGCACAGAAACACCTTCAGTGTATAAAGGTAGTTTGTCCGTTACAGGAAGTGCTAACATTTATTATATTATATTATTTTATATATTACATTATGAAAGCTTTTATATTGGTGTGTTTGTTCTGCCATTATGTGGTGGCAGTTTGTAGTGACTCCGTGACTGCAGCAGATTGCAGCACCTTATACGGATGGCAATCTTAGTGTTATTTAAATTTTACATATTAGTGATAAAAAATAGAGAAAAAAATCATCACAATCAAATCACACCATATTTTAGCATAATCAATCAAGAGTTACATTTAATCATCACAGACCTGTTATATTAGTGAAACAATGATAAATACAAATTCAGGTATTCAAGATTATTTCATTAATCACCTGGCATGCGAACATCCTGGTCCTCTGGATGCACAGGCAATCTATGTACAGTGATTTTTTCCCAATGTGTAAGTTTGACACTACTGCTGGAGCAGCTGATAACTGCACAGCTTCTTCCTGATTTCCTAGACATCGTTGTAAAAAGCAACATTACATAGAAAGTTAAGCAAAAGTAGGACACTGTTTTTAGGAAAGCTTGCATTCAAACATTGGCATATTGTACCACAGTACCACCACACTAATGGTGACTTGTTTACTTCCAAAAAGTGTATGTATATAAATTAGATATGAGAGCGGGAGTAATAACTCTGCAGTAAATAATGACATCGCTGGTTACAGCTCAGACTTCACTGTGAGATGTCATTCAGAATTTCTCACTGCTGGCGATGGGGCTAAAGGGTTTCACAGAGTCAGCCATGAAAGCCTCAATCTCCTCCACGGTGCGAGGGACGCAGGTCAGTACCTCTTTACCATCAGCTGTCACTGCAATGTTCTCTTCAACAGGAACCTGCACACAGTAGTAGTCAGTCAAAAACGGTAGAATCGTAGCAGGAAACATTCACATGCAAACACAAATAAGGATTTATATGTTGAATTTTCAACTTTTTTGTACAATTTCATGAGATTGATTATCATTATTATCATATCATTTATAACACATCAACTTAAAGGATGACATCAGAGACAGTAAGTCCAACGGGGCAAGACAGTAACAAGGGTTGTAGAAAAATCCACTCTTTGCCATTGTATGTAAACTTTTTTTTTAAAGTATTTTTTGGGCTTTAATTGCCTTTATGATAGTGACAGCTGAAGACAGACAAGAAAAGGGGGCAAAGAGTGGGGAAGAAACGCAGCAAAGGGGCGCAGGTCGGATTTGTACCCTGGGCCGCTGCAGCAAGGACTCAGCCTCCATACATGGGTCGCCAGCTCTACCCACTGAGCTAACCAGGCACCCATAAATTACTTATTTAAAAGTGAAATGTCTCTCTAATGTCTATTGGACCTTGCAGACTTACTGTATCAGGCTCACTGGAGATACTACGTTAACAAATCTCAGCCATTAAGTAGCTGATTTAAGATTCAATGACTTTTACATCAATTAGTCAAAGCACCTTCACTTTAGAAACATTTCTATAATGTAAAACAGTCCAGTCATACTGTAATACATTGTAGTCTTTACTTTGCATTACTTGACTTTAAAAGTGATTAGTTGTAGCGTTTAGCGTCACAGTATATTGTGCCTATTGCAAAACAAGAAAGAATTGCAATATTGTCATTTTGTGGACCAGGTTCATTTCATTATTAGTGGCTTTGTAGCATTAATCTTGTAGACAACTTGATACATTTCTATTCCCCCTCA
>NW_023339663.1:24096406-24098908 GCF_004916995.1 Morone saxatilis | reverse complement strand
CACTAGATGATTATTATTATTATTGTACTGTTTGTCACATTGACACCAAGAAAAAGTCATTCTAGGTTCATGAGAAAACAAAACACAAAATTGTACTGTTGGCTTTCAATACTGTTGTAATTCAGAGCTTTCACTTTATATTTGCCACAAATAATAATAATAATAATAATTTTCCAAATAATTTTGTTCTATTTCTATCTTGTCAACTTTTGTAAATATCATGTCTTCAGGCCTCTAAAAAATCAAATTACTTTTGCAGCAGTTTGAGCTATAGTGGCTGATTTGTTGGATTGGAACACAGGGGCCAGCCTTCGCTCCCCATGTACAACAATGAGCCTAATCACTTGAAAGTACAAGTTCAAGGCCTCTGATCTTAAAGAAGATAGAATTAGGTATAATGCTCCTAATTCTATCTGTGGATGTAGGATTGTTTAGAAATTGCTTCATCCAATTCATCTTAAAGGTTCTGCCTTTGTCAGTAACACTTACCCATTTTAAGATAAATATCTTTTAAACCATTGGTTAAACCTTTTTCTTCTTGTATCAATAAGTAGGCAAAACCTTTGAGATCACATTGCTTCTTCATTTTTCATGATGGCAATCCCCAAATAAGTGAGCTTTTCTTTTACCAGTACATTATAGACACAAGTAAGTAACATTGCATTCTTTAAAAGACAAAAGCAAGTTCAAACAGCCCAGATGCTGCAGAACATGAGTCTATTGTTTTTAGGTTTTGGGTACTTTAGAAATGAAACATCAGCAAGTTGACTAATTATAATATCTCTGTCTGCAATGGATATTCCTTTTAATGAGCTATTGTTTTTAATGAAATGTTGTATATAGAGGAGAAATAAATACAGGGAGGGTGGACAACCCCTTCTTCTTCTGATATACCTGTGACAAAGTACAGTAGGTATAGCTATAAACCTTTACTAAGACACTACCATGATTTCTCAAGTATCAGCTTGCTTTGAATTTAAATAATTCCCAACTGCTACAAAGTGCATTTTCAGATTGTGCTTTGTTTAAAAATTGCATTATTAGTTGTTAGTGCTGTAACAGTGAACTATTAAGCTTCCAGGAAGCACTTCTGCATACCTTAGCATTGGCAGAGTGTAAATGAATAGAGATGGGGACTGCTTTATGATCTTTAAACTGTGTTGTAAGGATACTGACTGATCTTGTCAACATCAAAATATTATTTGATAGCAAAAAGTCCAAGTGTAATGTTTTCTGAAGTTTTTTAATAACCTTCAGTGAACCTTTAGAGAACATATAGTTTACAGCAACAGTGTCTCTGTAGCAAGCAGTTAATAAGCATTTTTCATTGAAGAACGACAGTGGCCCCTGGTGGTCAATACCTGCAAGTTTGTATTTTACGTTCGTTCTGTAATGTTATATTTTACATCCAGGTTTTATAGACTCTTTTGTAAAGATATCTCACAGCTGATAGAACTGTCTTATAGTGCAGAAAGAATAGTCAAATACCAACTAGAAGAAGTCTGCTGCAAACAGTTGCAAATTAAACCATTTATTTCATTTCATACAATTTTTTTATGAATCAATTTTTACAAAGAGGAATATACTGTATAAGAATTATTAGAAAAAATGTATTTCTTTTTCCAGTTTTCCGTTTTTAACATCTTTAATGGATTAAGATAGAGTTTGTCCCTTAAAAGAACTGCTAACATTTAGCACCATTTCTTAAAACATTATGAAAGCTTTTTTAAGATACTGCATGAAATGTTTCTTATCATCATGTGTTGATTATGTAGCTCAATAATACTCTTGATTGTGTGTCTGTTGTATAAATGAGATATGAGAGTGAGAGTAATAACTTTTAACAAGTTTTACTGAAGAACGTTGTTTGTTGTTTATCTGCAGTAAATAATGACACCGCAGTGTACAGCTCAGACTTTACTGTGAGATGTCATTTAGAATTTCTAGCTGCTGGCGACGGGGCTGAAGGGTTTCGCAGTGTCAGCCATGAAAGCCTCAATCTCCTCCACGGTGCGAGGGACGCAGGTCAGCAGCTCCATACCATTAGCTGTCACTGCAATGTCATCTTCAATGCGAACCTGCACACAGTAGTGACACAGTAGTCAGTCAAACATGGAAGAATCGTAGCAGGAAACGTTTAAAAGGCAAACACAGTCAATGCAAAAATGGAAACACAAATTATATGTATTAGGATTCATATGAGTTGGATCAGTCACTGAAAAATATATACTAACAAGGAAAAGTTTTTTTTTTATTCATATTGTCCTTAAGGATCATCTATTTAAGTCTAAATTGACCACAGTCCTTATATAAATATTATACATTTTTGGTACAATTACATAATCTTGAGGCTTAAATGAATGCATTGTTTTGTTAAGTGTTTCTAAAGAATAAAAATGTCAATTTGTGGACCAAGTATCAAGTAAGTGATATTGTAAGTTCATTTCAGTATTGGTTGTTTTTAAATCTTTAGACACTTTGATACATTTCTATTCCCCCTCA
>NW_023339663.1:24093851-24096306 GCF_004916995.1 Morone saxatilis | reverse complement strand
GCTTCCCCTCTCTCCTGCCCTCACTGTGAACTTGTTCCTGCAGCTTGACCTCTTTTTGTTCTGCTCTCACTGTTGCAACGAGGGTCTCTCTATTATTGATGACACATCAATATTGGACGAACAGGACTGTGTTTTCTTCTTCTACTGTCTGAGTCTGACTGACCGAACATCTGGCTGGTTGTGATGAGGGCAATCTCAGAATTAAAGTGTTTTGCTCTCACCTCAGGGTATCCTCCCACATCGTGCACGTCAATGCCCAGCAGGTGTCCCAGGCCATGGGGCATGAAGACAGAGCCCAGGTGGACCTTCAACATGTCCTCCACGCAGCCAATCAGGATGCCGATCTTTACCAGCTCCTCCAGGTGAACCCGGTCAGCCAGGCGGTGCATGTCAGTCCACTTCACACCTTCAACACAAGCAGCAAAGTTTTTTGTCTTTCACTTTTTACATTTAAGAATGCATGAAATCCAATTTCACCAATTTCCTTTTAGCCTCTCAAAATGTAGATATTAATCTAAGACCAGGTTTACATTTCACTTACAATTATAAATATTATTTACAAGACCTCAGCAACTGTAATCACAAGTAAAGAAAATATGTTTAACTGTACTCAAAACCTTAACATTGTTTAAGAACTCAAGTAAAACGTTGATCACTATGGTTTGTACTTTACATCTACCAAAAAGATTCCTGTAAAATGCAACAAAACAATTCGCATTAACCCTGCACTGGCAGTACTTTGAGGGCAGAACATTATATTGTGAGTACTTTTCCTCACTTTACTTTTTGGTAGCTCAGTAAAGTGTACTCAACAGTTAAAGTGACTATAAGATGATAACCTGGTTTGATGGCCGCCAAAACAGCTCGGGAGGATTTGAGGACGGCCTCGTAGATGGCCCTCTGGTCTGGAGTGAACTTGCCATTGGCTGGGAAGGAGCAGGTGATGTCTGAGGAGTAGCAGTAGTACTCTCCACCCATGTCGAACAGACTGTAGGGGGCAAAACATCACAACAGATTCAGTCAGATTTATTTCCAGTGTTTCTGAGCCAAAAGTTAAAAACTACTGAAGGCTACTCACCACATGTCTCCATCTATAATTGTCTTATCATTTGGAGCCCCAGCATGGCCGTAGTGGAGAACAGAGGAGTTATTGCCCCTGTTGTTAAATAAAAACACACTTTCTGAGTTGAAGGGACATATAGATATTGTAAGTATGATTAACTACTACACTACAAGGTGGTAACTGCATTGAATGTGACGTATATAAAGCTACCGTGAAAACAAATTTGAATTAAATACTAATATATTTCAATATAGCATCAAATTGATTCCAATCTTACAACATTTCATTAATTCCCTTTTATGTTTTAACCAGGAACACACCATAGTGCCTCTTTCAAGATTCACTGTGATGACCAGGTCCTCATTTGCATCCACTGACCACTAATCCCCAGCAAGTATTCATTACACCTGGCCTTTAATACAAAAGGCCAAAGCATGATTAGCAAACATGTTTCAAAATGTTTCATCTATAATGATGCTGCTGGCTGACAGTAACTCTGCAACAAAGAGGAATTTGAGGTTGCACTGGTTGGCAGGCACGGTTTGGTTTGGCCAATAAGACAGTCGGGATACTGTAAGAGTCCAACTTCCTCTGAATTCTAAACTCTGCTTTGTGTTCAAATATGCCACCGAGTCATAAAGGGTGAGGTGAACGTGCATGGGTGTCACTCGCATATGTTTGCATACCTTTTGCTTCTGGACTTACAGTGTATTATAGGTTATTCTTATAGTGTGTTTATGTTTGTTTTTGTGTCTGTTTTGAACCCGCCAAAACAGACACATTTGTTGAATCAACAAATACACGACACATAGCTGAGATATGGGAGGTGTGTGCATCAGATGAAACAGCTAAACGAAGCCTTACGTTCCACAGATACAGGTATACGAGGTGTGACGCATCCCTCCTTTATTGTAGCAGTCGTGCTGGAACAAGCTGTAAAGAAGAAAAAAAGGAAACAAAAGACTTTGAGCACAGCAGAAATCACAGATCAACACATCTATGGATCTTGACTGCATCGCAACACTGTGTAAGATAAGTTCCTGTTTCCTGGTTCATCTTACACAGCAAAGGAAAATGAGTATGACTGACGGCTGCTCTGACACATTATTTTAAAAAACTCACTAAAATATACGAACACAAATAAAACATTACTAAATTATCATTCAAATGACAATCATGGGTTATCTGTGTTTCTCTGTTGAAATTAAGACTTTTTCATTAATCAGAAATAGACCTTGCTAGATCTTCCATTTGATTATAAACCTGCTCCTGTAATAATCTCATACTATATTTCATAGACTTTTGCATACCAACAATAGAGGGCAATGTCAACCTGACAGTACCAGGTCTACCAGTGTCACTATGGCACTGTGAAGCATGCAACATAATGTA
>NW_023339663.1:24088571-24093807 GCF_004916995.1 Morone saxatilis | reverse complement strand
AGACAGATCTTCTATGTCACCAAACATGGGCTTATAAAACCACTTACCTCTCCATTTCATATTCTTGCTGTCCAGGCTTCACATGCTTCATGACCTACAGAATAATGGATAAGTCAACTACTGGATAAAACCGTTACTGCTGATCCTCTATGCATGCTTTTCTTGTAAGTCTTGTAAGTCTTTTCTCATTTGTGTATTTAAAGCTTTTGGGCATTCTCACTTTCAATATGTGGATTATTACCTCAAGCATAGACTACAGGATTTAGACGAAGTAGGCATAAAGAGTTCAGAAGTCAGTGAGAGTGCCCTCAAGCACTTTCTGATTTGGGAGAACATTTTCTGTAGAGCCACAGGGAAGGTTACACCTGCAAATCTACCAAATAGGATGGCTTCAGGGACACATGGGTAGCAAAATGCCTCTGGAAACTAAGTCTAATGATCACACTCATAACAGTGGGGTAACAACAGGAGGAACACAACATTGAACGCTCATGGGGGGTGATTTCAGAGGACAGATAACAAACCCTGAAGAGGTTATTCGTGGTGATAAAGTGAAATCCTGTGCAGAAGTAAAATATTGCTTTACTGTTACAGCTTATTGGTCAAAGGCTATCTGTGTTACTGCTGGCCTCCAAGCTGCTGGATGAAGTTAAAATCAATGACATTTAAACAGTTTACAGCCCTTAGAGAATCCTGGCATCTTGAATCTTTTGGGCGGGTTTTAACTCAAAAAGCTGTTTGATACTTTGGGTGTTTAATTTCATGCTCTGAACTTTTCTTTTCTTTCCATTCCTTTCTTTTATTGTTTGAAGAATGAACATATACCAATTTGAGAACCCTTGCTTTGTCTTGCCAAGAAGGATCTTACCATTTTATGGGCTTCACTGGAGATCCTGTTGGTGTAGCGCAGGACCTCCAGCTCCATATCGGTCTTAATCAGACGGCTGCAGACATGGACAGAAGTGAGAAATGAAAGATCATTCTGATCGTCACACTGGCAGCATTACAATAAATGTACAGCCAAACAGTACAGAGAATTCCTACAACCACCACACTGACATAAAGAAATACAGATTCTGTAATGAGATGGCTGAAAAGAGACCTTTCTGAAATGAATCTAATATACACTGCTGATACAGTAACTGATATAGAGAACAAGTGTCCTCCATCATTCCCAGGAACATTGTCTATAAATGAGGCCTGTCGTTTGGTGAAATTCCAGTGGGAACAATCTACTGACTCAGAGCTGCTGGAAATGTTTCAAACCACAATAAAATGTAATACAGCCCTTGATTGAAATCTTTAAGACCATATAAGAAATTGCCTGCAGGTCTTACCATTTCTCATTCATTTGTGATAGGAAAGCAAAAGCTGCACTTTAGATAGTATTAAGTATTTCTACAATAATAGAAACTAATTAATCACACAAAGCGGTGGTAACCAATAGTAACACAAATGAAAAAAAATAGCCCATTAAAAGAGAGCCATGCCAGCTCCTCAGAGTAGAGGGGGTAAGGGAGTTCAATCAAGTCTTCCTCCCCAGGAGGTGTGCCTGAAAACCATTCCTTCTTATTTTAGAAAATGTCAATTCATCTGGAGGGTGCAAACTCTAATGCCAAGGACAACCAAGTGAGCACGAAGTCCATTACATCCATGTGGACTGGCATCTGATTCTAAGAGGGGAAAAACAAGCCAAAGCTCCTGTTTCTGATTGCAGACACACAATTACCTGACCTGGCAGCTGTAATGTTTGTGAGTAAAAAGTAGCAGAATCTACCTGAAGGAAATTTAAAGTAATTAAGGGAGAGACTACAGTCTTTATTCTCATCTTGAGTGGGCTTTCTGAATAATATAATAAAACATGTTTTAATGACTTACCATTCCACGATGACTGGGTGTAAAAGACTGTTGTTCACTTGGAAGCTGATAAAAAAAAAAGAAGAAACAGCAACATTATAAACAGAAGTAAAGCTTTGGTAACAGTTCAATAAGGAAGATGTCTTCCCTCACAATCTGCCTCTGTTCCTCTATTGGTCAATGACTTCCTGCTGTTTTATTTTTCCCATCACATCCGCTGTCCCATGCTGTCGAAATCCTCACATTCATAATTCTGACGTCGCTATACTTGATCAAAGATCTTTCTGTCTGTGTTCCTCGAGCCAATCAGTTCCTGGTTGCTTTTATTGAAATATCACTGCAATTCTGTCTTTCAGACCTACTACTGCGCAACACACCAACTCTCCATCACCACCATGACCTCCAGGTTGTCCACAGAGACTCTACTGAAAGTTTCCATCAACCACCTGCTGGCTTCACTCCACCGCCACCAGGGTCTAGACTCCAGGGGGAACCAGTCCCATTTCCTACTTTCTTACAGGCCTACGCTTCATGAAGATGTTTCACATCAGTGGAGTCTGATAGCCAAAAAAGTTTCCTCAATTGCTAACCTCAATAAATATTGTCATACTTCCAGTTGAACTCTCCTTATTGAAATGCAATTAGATGCAAATTGATATATTAGCTTTGAAATCAATGTATGAGATTTCTTTCTTAAAACCATTAGGGTCAGAGTGTAGAACAGATAAAATGATGTAATGTATGCAGTTAAAAAAGAACAAAGACTAGCTAAAGATAACAGTAACATCACCATTAACTGATAACTAACAAGCAAGATTGTTTGCTTAATTAAATTATATACATATATATTCAGAATTAGGTTAATCAGCAACAGTCAGTATGCATGAGACTCTGCTGTATCCTTGGTTAGAAAAGAAAGAGAAACCCAATAACCTCCACAAACAAAGCAGAATTGTGTTCATGCAAAGTGACCCTAATTAAAACATACCGACTAATTCCTTCAAAGGAGGCTTCACGGCAGATACTTCCGCTATCAGTATTCTGTCCTCGCTGCATGGGGAAAAAATCCAAACACAAAACGCGATCACCACAAAGTGCATTCAAACGTCAGTACATTGTATTAAATAGGTTTATATCAAGGCTGATAATCTATTCTATAGGTAAAATGACTTTTAAGCAGTTGATCAATATAATAATCAGGTCAGCAGATGATCTGAGCAAATGAACAGCTTAGACATAAATAAAACGAAAATAAACCCAGTGTTTTTGTTTTGATATAATGAGTAAGCTAGCTAACATCAAGCAAGGTGAGGTATATCTAACAGGACCTTTTACAGACTACCATCCTTATCACTAGCTGTAACCAGGTAGGAATGAGTGATGCACTGTTCTAACTACACTACAATACAGAGATACCATCAGCATACCAGGGTGAGGAGAGTTGATGGTCCCAGGTTGGACAGGACATCAACAATCTGCAAGCAAACAAACAGGGAGTAATTAGAAGAGTAACACACAGCAGAGCAGCAGAGACAACAAGCGCCAGTTTTCTTCTGCTCTCAGTCTGCAGAATAAAGGTCACTGTAGCAGACGCTGTTGTGGCTATGTGGCCTCTCTGGTACTCACAGCACACTGAAAGACAAACCTCAAGTGACTTTATTACTCCTCTGCCAACAGCTTAAATGTCAGATAACAGATCCCTGACTCAGTGTGGTATTTGAGCATTTTATTATCATTAATACCACTAAAATTGACTTCCTAAAACAGTCACTGTATTGTCTCTGTAGAGTAGAGAAAGCCCTCCCTAGCAACTAAAATGATATCTAAATTTCATCTTAATTTTGGAACACTGGAATAATTGCTATTATGCTTTAAAGTTTTAAATGTCGTTATGGGGATATCATTCTCATTTTAACTGTGATTCAATTATAGCTGCAACAATATCTTCAACCTGTAAAAATGAGGCTGCCTCAACCATTTAATCAGTTACAAATCTGACATCTTTTTTATTTTTTGAATGAAATCTGATTTAGAACAGTAGTTGTATACCACTGGAGTAAAACACACTTGTCAGTCGGATAGAAGAAGCAATATATGGAGGAAAAAACCTCTGTCAACAATAAATCTTAAAGGCAAATACCAGGCAGAAACTTAAAAAGGCTGAAAAACATTATTCACATTGTATACACACACTGCATCCAACAATCTAAAGGTAAACTGTTTGTATGTTAAGCAGGGGAGTGCTGATACAAGTATGTGTGAAACTACACCTTCCAAGTCTCAGTGTTTGAAAAACAGAAAACTGCTCAAATATTTATGACCTGGTTCTAATAAAAACACACATTGTTCTCTTTTAGGTCCTTCCATAGGCCGCATTGCTAACTGCATGCTGAACACCAGCAACTCATTTCTTTGCCTGACTAGATGGCAGCATTAGTTAAACAAATGCAGAGGCATGATATGATTTCATGTTAATATTATACTACAGTGTTGAGCTGCTTCTGCCTCATAGAAGAATTGGCAGCCGATTAAAGTGATAATTTGAATCTTAACCTGTGACTAATTAGGAAATCTCACACCTCAGGCAGGTGTGGAGACGTAGAAATTCCTGAAATATCACCAGTGGAATGAGTCATTAAAAAAGGACACAATGTGAATGTACAGTAGGAATGAAGGTAAAACTGCATTTGATTGATTCTTTTAAATACAATGTCTCGTGATTTGTTGGCCAGTGAAAGCTCTTATATTACAGTCTAATAATATTCTCTTGATTTCTCAACATGCACACCTCCAAAATAGCTCTGAAGCTGTCAACCCTCCAATACAGCTCCCTTAAGGATCTGCTGTCTGCTCCGATATACTGTTTTCCAAACTCACAAAGTAGGTAATTAGAGACAGTCTGAACAGAATTATATGTTTAGATTAGGTTTCTAAAATGAAGGAGCTGCCGGTTACAAATATAAAATAAAATTCAAGACAGAAGTCCCCAAAAAATCTTGGTTGTTATCTGTCAGAGGTACGCATATGAATGAACTACTGTACCAAATGAATTATCAGTATGATGCTCTGCATGAGCCCACCTACTAGATGTCATGGCAAACACACACACATCAGAGTATTTTAAAATGATCATCATGCATGTTAATATCTATTTACACATTGTGACAAATATGCTTAACTGAAAAGGGTTTATAATTGAATTTTACTTGACATGTTTAGTTGATCAGAATAATGCAGGTCTATGCTCTATACTAAAGATATATGGGATGATACATTCTACTGTAGGAGGTTTTTGTACAAACCCAAACTGGATATTGGTCTTACCATCTGGCGCCACCAACATCTTTGCCAGGAGTTTAAAATAAAAGAATGATGTCTT
>NW_023339663.1:24081200-24088471 GCF_004916995.1 Morone saxatilis | reverse complement strand
TTTAAAATAAAAGAATGATGTCTTCCACCTTTAAAACAGTCTACGGAGGCACCGATGTCCTTTGCTGTAACTTTGTAACACAGTGACTGAACAGCAAGGTTCAGTATCATATCAGGGAAGAGCAAACATGTGAAATGGTCAACAGTCTGCAGGTTATTTCTAGATCGTTGCGTCCAGTGGTTTCACTGATTATCTTGCAAACACTAAGGAGTCTGTAACACTGTATGCCGCATTTATTTTACCTCACAATCTGTCCTCATAGAATTGGCCTCATTGTTTTCAAAGAAAGCAACCAAATGTGTGAAATAGCCTTGCAAGTTCATGGTATTTTAAAGTTGTATTTCTGAACAAGGATTCATAACTTCCAAAATGACCAATGAACAAAAAACTAAAATACAATTTTAGTATTTTCCTAAAACTGATTTGCTCCTCTTACACACATGTAGCACATGAACTGGAAATACTGCAGCAGGCTTTGTAATCTAATATGTCTGAAGTGGGCCTGGTGATGACAGAGACTATTAAGTCTTAAATGATTCTTGGTGGATCTTCAACCTCCCTTCTCACGCTTCGATGTTACCAAACAAAGGCATCTCCAGTTTGACGAAATCAGTGCCTCCTTCACCAGAGCACCTGCTCCAGACTGCAGATCCACTTTGTTCCAACATACCAGGCAGTCCTTCAATCAACCGCAGGATGACCTGCCAGATGTGCCATGGCCTGAGTCATCTCCTCCACTGTATCTCCATCAAGTTGGTGAGGCATTCCCTCCGCCACTGCCGCCAATGTCATAACTCCCTCCCCTCAGTGCAGAAGCTCCGGACTCTCGGCTGAGGATCCCACCTCAAAAGCATCCTCAAGCCCCATTTGTTACTGAGCTGACTGATCGTATCGAGAGCCTGAACCTAAAGCCTGATTATGGCACCAGTCAGAGTGGTTGGAGTACAAAGTCTGCATTTAAGAGGATGACATACAAACCCATCACTCCTGGTCAATGCAAGAGGAGCGACCAGACCATCAGAGAGACGTCAAAGACAAACAGAAATTTGCAGCATGCTTCATTACAGTCCTGCTTGGCTATGACCCTCCAGCAAAGGAAGCAGAGCTGCCTACAAAACCCCAGATAAACAAACCAGAGAAGCCCAAGAAGAATTCTTTACTGTCACAATGTTCAGCATTACTTCAATCAATTCAGGAAAATTCAGAAAAGATCAGAAGGTGACGTGAATCAAAACGGGAAAGCAGTGCTGGAGATCACCAAGTGCTATCTCAAAGCCAAATGTCAGCAGTGCAATCAGACACATTTGGGTATACTGCATGATGTCAATTCATCAACATCTATTAGACCAGAACAGACCAGACCACCCGACATCTTGGTCCCAAATGCTGGAGCCAAGGTCCACCATTCTTGCTGCAGAATGAAGCATCCTGGCCTGCATCTCCAGACATCTCCTCATCTGATGATCCAGCTGAACTGCGTAAAACCAACTTCTGTCGTCATCTCTCTGTGACTTCTGATCCATGTCAGTGACTTCAACAACTTCAGTGAGCTGCTTGAGGCTTATGTTCAAGGACGTCATGGAGCAGCTACGGCCTCCGATCTTACTGCAGATGACTACAAGAAAGCTGAACTGGTCCTCTTCAGGAAAGTACAGAGAGACTGTTTCCCTGAAGAATTTGCTCTCTTGGCATTCCAGAAACCAGTACCAACAAGCTGTAGATTATTCACTTTGGCACCTGAGTATGACAGAAACCCAGCTGGGCTTCGCAGATGCGATGACCTCTGCCAAGATACCCTCCATCCAGTTGTACTTGACCATCTTGTACCCATTTTTGTTCTTTCAAGACTGTGACAGCCAGCTTGCTCACCCAGGACCTAAGAGTCTTCGCTGAGCTATGCAGACGATTTTGGTTTCTTCGTGAGGGCGCAGCAACGCAGTTATTCCTCTAATGGCCGACCTTCCACCCTCCAGCTTACAGCTTCAATGTCCTGCATTATATTCCACGCATGTGGACTGTTTCAGGCCTTACCTTGCCAAGATTGGGCTGCGCACAGAGAAACGATGAGGCATAGTACTCAAATGCCTAACAACTCATGCCATGCACCTTCATCTGCTAGCCAGTATGGATACTGACTCATTTTTGAAGGGACCGCTGCAAGTTTTGGGACTTTTATTGCTATTCACAGCAGAAGTTTTTGGACTTCACACACTGTTGCAGCTCTGGGACTGCATTCCTCGTTTATGTTTGATAATTTACTCCTGTGTGTCCATGAGAACGTGAGTAATTAATTATTCTGTTAATTATTGTAGGTCAGTTGTATTTTGAGTTTGTTATGTTCAGAGCTTAAGTTACGTCTGTTTGTTTGACCTCTTTTAAGGGCCCAAACTTTATCTTTATTTTGTTGTAATGATTTTTTGGTAAAATAAAAACCTTTCCTTTTTGAAATTGTCTTGTGACTCCTCTTGCCTAACTGCTTGGTCCCTCACATATGGTGGCAGTGGTGGGATCATCCAGTTGAGGAATACAGGTTTTTTTTTTCTTTTTGCATTTTTTCGCCATTTTGGGTTTTCCTCCATTTTGTGAAGCATGCGAGGAGGGAGAGTGCGAGGAGGGAGATTGACAAAAGGGGTTGGTCAGAGAATAAGGAGACTGAGTCAACCCATACAGAGAGAGGACACCGGGTGGACGGTGAGGACACGATGGAAGGTGAAGCATTAAATGGAGCATCGAACGCTGAGGATGAAAATGGCAGAGAGCCAACGCTGAGTGACCTGGCAGGGATCATGCGCTCATTTGTGGGTCAACAGGAGGCCCGGGAAGCAAAATTGAGAGAGGAAGCCAACTGCCAGGAGTACCAGTTCAAGGCACTACAACAACAGTTTCGCCTTTTGCAACAAGAGGTATAGGTTCGCACATCTCCAGTCCCAGAGCCTGCTTCCACAGTGCCGGATCCCTCTGAGGACTATGATTTGAATGAGAATCATCCAAAAGCCCAAGCCTCACCCTCTACAGAGTCGATCCACCCCACCATGTCTTCAGCAGGTCAGTCTCGATCCTTTTATGAGCCTAGACTTGAAAAATTAACAGAAAATGATGATGTTGAACATTTTCTAATTACCTTTGAGAGAATTGCAGTAGCATGTCGGTGGCCAAAAGTGGACTGGGTTTTTCATCTCCTTCCACTGCTGACGGGTAAGGCCAGAGGAGCCTATGTGCATATGGATGTAGATGATGCTCATGAATATGAACAAGTAAAATCAGCCATTCTTGCCAAATATGACATTAACCCTGAGACCTACAGGCAGAGATTCCGCTCCCTAGAGGTGGACCCTGATGAGAGCCCCAAGGAGCTGTATGCAAGGCTCAAGGAGCTTTATGTAAAATGGATCCAACCACAAGGTAAAACACTTCATGAAATTAGTGAAGTCCTGATTATGGAACAATACTTGAGAATGCTGTCCCCTGAGCTTCAGGTTTGGGTAAAGGAGCATGGGCCGAAATCTGCTGCTGAAGCTGCCACACTTGCTGATGTGTTTGTGGCTGCCCGGAAAAAAGGCCAGCCATGGAGTAGTATGGGTGGTAAGGACGGCCACAGGCCCATACCCCCTCAGCACCAACAGAGGTCGGCGTCCGGAGTGGGTAAGCCTCCCATGAGGTAGAACCAATATGCACCACCCAGAGCTCCTAACAGAACACCCATTTGCTACTTGTGTGGACAGGAAGGTCATATTAAACCAATGTGCCCAAAGAATCCAGTCAAGCTGACCCAGATGTATTTTGTTCTTTGCCAGAGTGTTAACCCTGAACCCAAAGGTAACAATACCAGGAAAATGGTTCGTGTTAAAATCAATGGGGAAAACCTCAGAGCCCTGATTGACACTGGCAGCACTCAGACCCTTGTACAGAGGAAATATGTACCAGCTAATGCTATCTGCACCCTTGAGACTGTTCCTATCTGCTGTGTACATGGTGATGAGAAGCCTTACCCCACTGCTGATATTTATCAGGAGATAGAAGGACAGGCTTATCTGTTAAATGTGGGAGTTGCAGATCACTTACCTTTCCCTGTAGTTTTGGGTGAATATCTGCCAGTACTCTATGACTTGATAAAGCCAGTGCAAAGTTGTAATGTTGTCACTAGAGCACAAGCTAAGCAGGTGGATGCAGATTCCATGGCTCTCAGTGCCTTGCCCTTCTATTATGCAGAGTTTGAGACATGTCCCGGGAAGGCTCACAAGACCCGCAGTCAGAGAGGGCAAGACAAATTCCAGGGCACGGCTATACAACCACCAGCTGAGGCTACGCCAGATATGCCCCTGGGTTTTCAAATACCTACTGATATAATGCAAATGTAGGAAAATGATCCAACTTTGTCTACCCTTTTGCAGAGAGCACGGGAAAGGAAGCAGACTAACCCTAAATACAGGGGAGGAGAGTATGTCCTACAGAACGGGGTTCTTTATCATCAGAACGGCCAGGTGAAGCAGCTAGTGGTCCCACAGGCGACCCGAGAAATAGTACTTACCTTGGGCCACTTAATTCCCTGGGCTGGCCACTTAGGGAAACACAAGACCACAGCTCGTATTAAGTGCCATTTCTACTGGCCAGGTTTGCAATCTGACGTCGCCCAGTTCTGTAGAAGCTGCTCTCAGTGCCAAAAGACATCAATGAAAAGTCCCTCCAAAGCTCCACTTCAACCTCTCCCAGTTATAAGTATCCCCTTTGAACGCCTTGGGATGGACATTGTTGGTCCGGTGGAGAAAAGTAAAACAGGAAATCGTTTCATGTTGGTAGTAAGAGACTATGCAACCAAATATCCAGAAGTATTCCCATTTAAATCAGTTAAAGCAAAAATTGTGGCTTTTTCCTTGGTGCAATTTTTCTCAAGAGTTGGTTTCCCTTGTGAAATTTTAACAGACCAAGGCACTAATTTCATGTCTAAACTTTTGAAAAAGGTTTACTAACTTCTCGGCATAAAGAGTGTGCGTACTACTCCCTACCACCCGCAAACAGATGGGCTGATGGAGCGGTTCAGACCCTCAAGCAAATGCTCCGTAAGTTTGTAAATGAGACTGGATCGGACTGGGATAACTGGCTTCCCTACCTTCTCTTTGCGTACAGGGAGGTACCCCACCCCAGGCTTCCACAGGTTTTTCCCTTTTTGAACTACTGTATGGTCATGAGGCGAGGGGTCCTCTAGCCTTATTGAGGGATACCTGGGGAGGAGATCAGGGCAGAGAAGGGACCATTAATGTAATCTCCTACGTTGTACAGATGAGAGAGAAACTGCAGCAAATGGGAGAACTGGCCCAGACACACATGATGGAGACCCAAAAGCACCAAAAGACTTGGTATGACAAGTCAGCTCGACAGAGAGGCTTTCAACCAGGCCAGAAAGTTTTTGTTATGTTGTCTACCAGTGACAGTAAGCTCCTTGCAAAATGGCAGGGGCCTTTTAAGGTGCAGAAGAAGTTGGGGCCCACCACCTATCAAGTCTCCACTCCAGGGCATCAGCGTTCTAGCCGGGTGCTTCATGTGAACCTCCTCAAGGAGTGGGTCTCAAGAGCTGAGGTGTTCCTGATTCAGGCTGTAAAGGAAGAGGAGGAGGCAGATGACCAGTATCTGCCCTTGCCAGTGTCAACAGAACTGGATGTAAGCCATCTGTCCAAGGATCAACAATCTCAGGTACAAACTCTACTTCACCCAGAAATATTTCAAGAATATCCACATATCAGGCGTCCAACAACCGAATGAAGTCCATGAGCATGTATTTAAAACCACGATTTGCAACAGTGAGACGTATGATATACAAGATAGAATACCAGAGCTGTCACTCCGTCGTGTCCTGAAAGGAAGATTGACCTTCATGCTGTCATCATGTGATAATCACGCCAGTCTAAGAGTGAGTGGTAGCAATCCTGTTTGCCTGTTCCGAGGAAAGATGGAGACAATAAGGTTTTGTATCACTTCAGCATATCTAAACTCAATCTCAAAGTTTACTCTACCCCCCACCCCACGAATGATAGATCTTATCGACCGTGAGAAAAGCAAAAGTTTCATACCACACATTTGACCTCTGTAAAGGATTTGAACCCAGCAGTCTCAGGAATTTGGACTGCCTTTCCGAACTACCCTGGGGCTTTTTCAGATTACTGTGCTTAGCCATTTTGGGTTGCATGGGGCCGGCAATGTTTCGAAAGTATTAATGACCAGGTACTTTATGGATTGGTTCTGAGTTTGCTTTACACATTGATGATATTGTCATCTACAGTACAAACAGGAGGAACATGGTGGAGCATCTCAAAGCAGATCTTGTGACCGCCTTTACATTCTGGCCGGCTTGACAATCAACCCAACCAAATTGCGTGCCTGCAAGAAGGAAACTGAGTACCTGGGCTTTCACCATTGGAGGTGGTTTAATTTAAACCGTCAGGTTCAAAAGGCCGTTCATGGCAATTGAGTCATTGTCCTCTCCCACCAGACCAGAAGTTCAGCTAAGATCTTTCCTGCGGCGATGCTGACTTCTACATCGGTTCATCCCCAACTTCTCAGCAGGGCTGCATCTAACATAACAGATAAGACGGGACCTCAAGCATGTTCCCAACCAAGGATCCAGTGGACGGAGGAGTTCACGATGGCAGCTTCAAGTGACATATCAAAAATTCTGAGTAAGAGCCCTGTTATTACAATAATATCAAACTTTGAGGAACAGATTCATGTTACAGACTGATGCCTCTGAGGAGGCGCTTTTGTGGAGCTGCTTCATCCAGCGAGCCCAAGGGAGGAACGACAGCATCCTGTGGTCATATTATTCACTCGGAAACTACTCCCCAGAGAGTCCGTATTCAACGTAGAAAAGGGAGGCCTGGCAGTCAAATGGGCCTTGGACTCTTCAAGTTTTTACTACCTATGGGGCAGAGAGTTTATCTTGGAGTCTGACCATAGGGCACGTGCAGTGGCTGGGAGAGGATGAAATATCACCAATGGGCCGGATCAACCAGGTGGTATCTTGCCATGCAGCCGTTCCGGTTTACAGATCCAGTAACATCCCTGGAAGTTTCAACACCACTGCAGACGTATCTCTCTTCGCTGGGCCCAGCGGCAGCTCTGAATGAGGGGGTGTGTGATGGCCACAGCCATGGCCACACACCATCTTAAAAGCGAACAAACGGAAACACTCATACAAGCTTACACCATATTCCTTAGTTCATATGCTGGTCGTTTTTGTGTTAAGCGTAGTCTCATAAGCACTGTGATGAACTTCAGGA
>NW_023339663.1:24058068-24081100 GCF_004916995.1 Morone saxatilis | reverse complement strand
AGTATCCAGGTGTTAGATTTGAGAAAGATCAGTTCCATGGGTGGTAAATGAACTCGATTGACATGAGGGCAGACACAATCATGTATACACTCGCAAACCAAAATGCCCTTCTGGCAGGTTGCCAATAGCCACAGAATAAAAAAAGACAAACCTTTTGGAAATGTATATTTTAGATGAAAATAAGCGCCGGTGGATACAGATTAACTGTGTTAACTTTGAGGGAAGTTTTCTGGGAGCTGTACCGATTACATAATGTCACAAGGCATCCTGGATTTTTTTCCCAGATCCTCTGGCATTGAATCATGTTTTATGTCTGCTGATTGTGACAAAGTTATGATTACACAGCAGAATTCTCACACGCTTTACATGATCACAAAAGCCTGCCGGTTGTTGTCTGATCACAAGAAAATGAACTTGTAACAAGTAATCACTAGATGATTATTATTATTATTATTGACACCAAGAAAAAGTCATTCTAGGTTCATGAGAAAACAAAACACAAAATACTACTGTTGGCTTTCAATACTGTTGTAATTCAGAGCTTTGACTTTATATTTGCCACAGATTTGGCAGACATGGATTGGCTGCTACATTACACTCACCTACAACACTGTAAAATATCTGATTATGTTGCAGGTCTCCTTATTGTAGTAACAACCTTGATTCATTCATTAACCTCTGGATTGTTTTCCTAATTGGATACGCTACTTTTAAAACATTAAACAACTGTACTGCACAAACAAATGCACTAATGGGATTAATGTTAACTGGTGAGACATTACTGCTGGCAGATGTACACCAATTATATGAAAACACAATCGGGCTGGTGCAGCGTTGGCAATGTATTCATAATAATAACAAATTCATTTTTGAATGGGTTTTCCTGCGCAGTGAAACTTTTTACTGACCGCAGCTGTAAGAGAGCTCGCGTTAGCTCCGGTTCATAGTTAAAGGACGTGAACATAAGAGTTTAACTTATTAGGATTTAAAGAACTTTTAATTTGGCCTGTTGAGAAAATGTGTTCTTTGATATGTTTCATAGAGACAGTTAATGATATAGGTAACCTATCTCTTCACATATCAATAAGGTAGAAAGTTCACTAGCTAACTTACATCCTTCAGAAACTGAACTTCAAAACATTTTGTGTTAGTTTCGCAGGTTGACAGAGACAGTGTAACGTTAGTAACCTGCAACCTGCAACAGCTTTATTAATGTATCAGACGAGTTCGCGAGCTGAGCGAATTACGTTAACATCGTTATGTTGATGTGGACTGACACTAAAAGCTAACAAGACTCTATTAACTACAATAAATGTACATTTTAATGAGTCAAAGCGCTGTCAGAAACCAGAAGCTCAACTCACTGTGGTGCTGCAGACATATTGACGTGCTGCTCCGGACTGTCACGTGCTGACAGGAGTCACGTGAGTTTTGTGCAGCTCTTGCTGGCGCGAATCAGCTGACGTGGCATTGTGCTGAGTTCACGGCTGTAGGAAATAATAACTTCAACAGTGAATTTGCATTGAGAGGCTCTTATGACGTTAGTTTTCCAATATCGGCCGTCGTTTACAAAGTTCTGCAGTCAGTAAGAGGAAACACTATCAACCTAATTAAAACACGTAAAACAGAAAGCTAAAAATAAGAACGAGGCTGAAAACAACGCAGATCCATAAACTCCTACTGAAAACAATGCTGAAAACGTATCACTCCCTAAATGTCACAGCATTGCAATTATTAGTTGCCAGTGAAAAGAGAAAAATATAAATAACAATAAAACATAGAACTAAACAAGTGCAGAGAATTATACAAAAGCCGCATGCAACATTTTTATGCAATAGAATACCGGTATACAATTTATGGTTGTGGCTACGTTATTCAAACATGGCATGAAATTAATTGAATCAATAGGTTCAGTTGGCAAGTCCACTGAAGGCTACAATGACTGGACATTTAAACAGTGTTACTTTGAGCTGTTAAAACAGCCATTATTTTTTATTAATATATAAACAGGTTATATTAAAAAGAGGCAATAGCCCTTTTTCACAGCAGCCATTAATACATCAGGGTAAAGACAGGTGTCTTTACTTTTTAGCCTTACCCCTGTCTCTGTCTGACCTGAAAGGAATGAAACCTTAATTATGATCAATGCCATCCCCTAGATCATGATAATAATTAAGGTTTCATTCCTTTCAGTAGCTGGGTAGCTCAGTAGGCTACCGCCCCTCTGTCAGTTTAATTTTGGATCTATAATATTCTTTAAACTATATACTATAAACACTCAATGTTATACTATATTGTAAACATTATACTCTATAGAGTAGTCACCTTTATGATTAAAGTAGCAATGTGTAGTCGGTAAAGAGCAGGAGGATCATGTCGTATTCCTATAATGTTTCTATATACATTTAGTAGTGTCTGTGCTGCTGAAAATACACTCCAGACCCATGGGGGTTACCCTAACTCTCCCTTTGGGTGACGACCCCCCCCCTCCCGCGCGATCCCCAATGCAATACAATGCAGATACAAATGCAGACACTGTCCAGCTATTAGCTCCCTGTTTCATTATTATGCAAGCTACATCTGCAGTTAGACATTAGTTTTTAAATTGAAAAGAGGAATAACACAATTAAGACAGCTGACCTTGTAGAGTCACACAGGAGATGTACTTTTGGTTCTTCTTTTGTCATGTGCTGAGAAAGAGAAATTATCCATCATGGTCATGAATAAAAATGAGCCCACACTAATAGAATTAGAACCTGTCACATGCATATGTGTTGAGAAGCTAGTGTATAATTATGTATTCTTTTTTTCCCCTGGTGCTTAGCTAGTAAGTTTTCAAACAAGGAGGCTTTCTTTATTACCAGTGTACAAGATTCAGTTAGAACTAGACTAGAAAATGAGTGATGTTTAATCTATCAAGTGCCCATGAGGTTAGGAAACTCACTAAATGCTTAAGGCAGCCTTTATTTCAACTGTGAAACAGTAGACAACACAATTTTCCAGACAGCAGTGACTGTTCTGAATAATGTTTGGCTTTCACACTTCAAGTAAACACTCTCAGTCATATACATTTCCATTCCCTACATCAGTAGGACAGAGAAACTCAGGAGACTTTGTCCATATTGAAACCTTAATATTCTGAAAACAAAGTGAAACGTGAGACCTTCAGAGACACACATAAAAATCTCTGGAAAGATGCAGCATACTGCCTCGATTGATTTGATCCTGCAATGGTGCTTTTACAGTAAAAACAGTAGGGGGAGATGCAACTCTCTTTTGTCAGAATGCAGGAAGAGTTTGGGAAATAATTAATTATTATGAGCGACTGCAGATACACGATGCAGGTAACTCTTAACAATGTGTCATAAAAGACAACATCCAGGCATAGATGACAGACTGTCAAGAGGGTTGACACGCTGACAATGAAACATGAGCAGCTTTCACCATGATGTCAGGTAGATGTACTGTATGTGGTAACTCGATATTTTGACACCTATCTGTTTTTCTGCAGAAATAAAGTTTTTAATAGTTTCATAACCACTTTCAATCCAGGTAGATGGAAGTTATCTTTCATGTTTATTTTAATCTTACTGGAGGACGATGGGTAATTTACCATAAACTGTTGGAGAGTCTGGACTCGAAGATACGTAGGTAGTCAGTAAGATTAAGAGTAAAGTATTTGCAATGTCAAAACTATTTTAAAGTGTGCACTCATAATGTGGGCTTAACATTTTGTGGAAAAATGAACACTGAAGACTTATTTAGATTTCCAGATATTATTAATAAGACTCCTAACCTTTCTACCACCCTTTCTGCCTGTGTAGACTCAGTTAAATGAGGCCATTGCTCTCAGTAAATTGTGCCTAATTTGAACCAGAAGCAGTTTTACCCAGTTCTCATTATATTCATGTCCATGCATTGGCCACATCTGAAAAGACCAAAGTACAATCCAATTATAGGCATTGTTGTTTTTCTTGCAAATACAATAAACTTACAGAAAAGTCTGATTAGTTCATTGACAAATCACACTTCTACAAGAATGTATCCTAACGTCAAAGGCTCATAGTTTTGTTGTGTCCCCTCAGTGGCCCCTTGGCATAGAAGAAATGTTCCTGCTGGAAGTACAAAGGAAGACTCTGGGACACCAGGCGTCGAGCCACCACTGTCACTGTAGACTGAGCGCCAATTCCCCTGCATCCTAAATTTTATCTCTAGTGCCAGCTGTAAGTTGTGCTGATACAGTTGAACAGCTCAGCTTTGAACCCTTGACTTTACTCCTTGCGGGCGTTGGACATTTGCAATGGAAGGAGGAGCGTCTTCAAAGACACTATGGACTTTCAGGACAAAAAAAGGGCCAAAATAAATAGGCTGCATGCGTAGGACAGCAAGAAAAAAGGGTAGATGGGAACACACTGACATAACATTTCCAGTGAAAGATATTGAAGACTTTTTATTGTGACTAGAAAGTTGCAGCTTAGTTTGCTCAAACAGGCTCAAAAACAAACTTCCTTCCCACTCTGTCTCTGTGACTACTTTCCTTGAGCAAGGCAGCTCCCAGATGTAAAAGTGTGTACACAACCCTATGTCCCCATATGAAAATGCTTGCAAGATCAAGCTCTGGGTCAACATGCTCCATTAAATATCTTTGCATCCAGCATGTAGAGGAATGGGACATCTGCAGTGAGGCAAAATATTAGTAATACTTCCCCGCCACCCAGGAATAATAATAATAGTGGACAACAGTAGGAGGATAAGCAGTTTTCACCACTTGTGTGAAGACCGAGACAAAAGCAATGTATTGTATGTTGGTTGTATTTAGTCAAAAAAAATGACTGTCAGCATATGGATAGAGAACAAAGGTCTAAATTATAATGTGGTTTGCAAGATTCTGTAAACAATTTAAAACCTTTGATCCGTTTCAATTACGTAGTCACTCCAAGAATCCATTCTAATCACCATAAATACAAGTTGACCAAGATACAGAGCTTTTACTTTTTATTTATTTTACTAATTTTTTAAGCCACTGGGGGATGAAAGTCTCATACTCAAAAGATAGATCAGACCACTTTAAGTTTCCACCAGAAACTAACCCAATCCTTCTACTTCAAAAACGCTTCAGTCAATTAGGCAGATAGTGGAGTGTGGTGAGAAGCACAATTGAGTCAGATTATTTACTCTCTTCAGATGACCAGAAGAGGGTTTAATTAAAACACAAAAAGCTGCCTGCAGGCAGATGGATTCTGCTGAGTGGGTTCTTACTGTAATACCTTCTGGTGAGCATGTGTGTCAAACACACGTGTCTGAGACTATGAAAATATATATAATTTATTTTATTTTAAAGCATGTTACTGATATCACTATTATTAAACCATTATAGCAACACAGTGACACAAACAACATGGATCCACACATATGCATTATGTGAAATCTTGCTGTGTCCTTACACCCCTGATATCTTTCCCATATACAAGGGGAAATACATTTCAGCAACTCTAGCTGTAACCAGGTCACTTGCATCAAATGTATATCAGTTGTATAAATTAAAATATGAAATGAAGATGATAAGAATTAAGATTGTGGATTAAAAATGAAGATGTGGAAGTATTTTAATTGAGCTGAAGTGGGATTACCAGCCATCGTACATTACATAACTGTGTAAAAGTAAACTGGGTATGGAACGTTTCATAACAAAGTTATGCCTCTTTTATGTGTATCCAATGTTCTTTTAGCGAGTTTCATCTATTAATTTATAAATTTAGTCATACTCCCAATCTCTCAGTTTTAGTGCATGACCATCAGCCAATTGGAAATATAAATTGCAAGGCAGAAGGCCCCACTTTTTTCCCCGAGCTGCTGGATGACAGTTTAAAGCTTTGCTTGTACTGGAGAGCTCTGGTGTGAAGGCAAGCAAGAATATGAATGTAAATGAGGGGCACGCTGAAAAAGGAACAGATATACCAAAATCTACTTGAAATTTAAAATAGCTTGTGGGCACAACTGCACGACTCTGCTGTTAAATAAATATGAAAACCTGCTTGTGTTAATTGAATTAACGATAACTTTATCAGATGCACAATTATGAGATTTCTTTCAGCCTATACGAGGTATAGAGGCTGCAGAAATAGCAAAGGAAGAGGACTATTTAAGATTTCATGAGATTTGGTCTAAGGTGAAAAACAGGACACACTTTAAACTTTGTGTTTATGATGACAGCAGTCAAAGATCAGAGAAAATGCTAATCACCTCAGAGAAGTCTTTTTACGTCTTCATCATCTGAAGCACTTTCTTCTTTCCTTCCCCTTTCTGGTCTTCACCTTAAAGATGTTACAAAGTGTTCTCTAATCATCACACAAGCAAGGACATCAAACACTTCTGCTGCTCTGACCACTTGAAATTAGTATCAGTATGTCTTATACAAGATGTTAATGAATGTGTTAAATGCTCTGGCCCTTTTGCATTGCACGTCTGGTCCTGTGTTGACATGACCTTCAAATTCTTCCAGCAATTTAAGACAAAAAGCTGCATTTACTACATTTGTCACAACAAATTAACATTACAACTGAAGCTATTCTGATAGTAAACTACAAAACTGCCTAGCGACAAAGCAAAGGAAGATATGAATATGGGTTTAGAACATGAGGCATAGCGGGTTGTAGGTCAAGGCAAATTATTAAGATGAATTATTCTGATACGCTAACAGTTCCACTGTTTGCTGATTTTAGAACAAGAATTGCCCCACACAGTAGGAACAAGAGCTATGTTCATTTGAAAATTGTACTATATAATATATAGAACTCTACCTGCATGGAAACACAGATCACTAGCTGAACAATCACACAAAAGGCTGAGTTAACAGGAGAATGGAAATTGTAGCTAAGGCTCCCTCAGTAGGGGGTCTGTTTGAGGTAGAGTTACGGTAATTAGTAGCTCCTGAAGCAAATGAGTAGTAGGCTAATTACTGCAACACCCTCCAATCCAGTGAGAAATGAAATGTGTTTTGACAAACGCAGACATATGAGAACAGTGTGGGGAAAATAACACTTGTGAAGGAGGTGCAGCTTAGTGATAAATGCGTTATGGTACATATTTCATATTTCCTGGTACCAACTCTCTTGCTGTTACTTTTTGTGTTCTGCATTTCTCTCTGTGGACCACACCCTTGTTATAGATCACTGTGAGTACTCAGTGGTATGGATTCTCTGTCTTGTTAAATGGAGTGTCCCCCAGAGCTCAGCACTTGGACCACTTTAGTTTTGTATGAACATACAGTAGGCTACTGTCTCTTGGTCAGAAAATATTGCATAATTCTGCTCCGTTATACTGATCAAACTCTATCATCTTCCTTCCACCCTTTTTAATTATATTTGATTTAATGTATTGGATTGGATTAGTTATTGTTGAGCTGTAGCGGAGCAGGGGGGCAGAGGGTGCCGGGTCCCACTGTTCTCCACAGTTAGAAAGAGGCCCATATGGCCCAGTCTGCCTGACTGAGCATGCGTTTTTGTTGTTTAACTGAATATTTTGAATAAAGTTGTGTCTTGATTGTGGCAAAAAATAAAAAGTCAGACATAGACCAGTCTATCCTCTGCAAAGCAGAGATGCCTCACTGTTGCCAGGGGGGTTGTCGACGGTACGCATAGCCAGGTCCCCTTTAGTACCCCCCTAACAGGGCCCTGCCAGCTGCTCTGAGTCGATTGGGTGCGAACAGGCACAGCACCGGGAGATTTAAAAGCTGGTAGCCTGTCTGCTGTATCTCTGTTTACCTCGCTGTTTTCTTGTTTTCAACAACTCAACCCTCTGTCTGACAAAGTGCTGCTGTCTACCAGCCAAACAGGTGACAATGTTAGCAGGTAGCTCCGTGCAGGTAGTTGAGCATGATCATGATGATGATGATGATAATGATGATGACGATGATGATGGTGGAATATGTTGAGTTTTGGCGATTTTGGAAATTTCATACAGACTGCACTGGATTCATGTCGGTTTTGCTTAGATTCAAGCTGACAGCTGCTGGATGAAGACATCATTGGTAAGTTGTTTCATATTCATTCATTGTGATGAAAGGCTTGTTGTAGATTCTGACTATCTACCCTTTTTTTTGGTTGTGTTGCTGACCGCAGTGTATGCTGGTTATTGTAGTAATGGCAGGACACACATTGCTTTCAGATGTGTAGCCTAATTTGTTGTCATGTGTGGGGTTGATTGTGTGGCTTTATTGTGGTGGATATTATGGCTGTGTGGCTGCATGGACATCCAGCTGGCTAGTTTAGTCAAACTTACTGTTTTATCCTTTATTTGACTGACAACCATGAGTCTGAAACAGCCTATCAGAAGTTGTGATCCTCCCATTAGGGTCCACTACAGGTCCTCTCCCCCTCTGCAATGAATTGTTGGCTCTGCGCCTGTTGTTGAGTCAGATTTGCTTTGTTCCAAGCAATGATGTGGGTTTTTGCAGTTTTGTATTATAATACAATACAATTCAGTACTTAACATTGTAGAACTTTAGGTTGCTTTTTCTAGACAGATGCACAGAGTCTGTGATATGGGAAACATTATCCACATGCGTGACAGTCCAAACCAATCTTACTTTGGCAGGTGGAATTGATTGTATTAAGGCCATATCTGCATCTGCACAGATTATTCACTCATGTATGGTGTAGCCAGATTGCATGACAAAACCCTTAAGGAAATAATCTGATTGATTTACCTTTTGAATGATTTTTTTTCTTTTACTACAAAGTGGGTTTAAATGTTTTTATAAGCCCATGAGACATACTTCTTCTCTACATTAAAAAAAGTAAATTTATTAGATGTTTGTAATGTGGAATAGAATAAAATCAACTTTATTGTTGCATATACAGTCATACACTGCACAATGCATGCAGTGAAATCTGTCCTCTGCATTTAACCCATCCTAAGTACTAGCCACTGTACAGTGCGAGGGGATCGACTCCAGATTTAAGCCAGTGAGTTTGTCAATGGCACTGACATTTCTTAAAATACAAGTTTTGGATGGTGGGGGTAACCCACACAAACACAAGGAGAACATGCACAACTCCACACAGAAAGGCCCTCTCCCAGCCGGGAATCAAACCCAGGACCTTCTTGCTGGTCAGTGGAGTCAGGAGTCAGTGCTAACCAGTGGGCCACCCCCATCTATGCTACCCTTAATACATGCACACAGACAAAAACTCACCTACACAGAGTTAATACCAAAATATAAATATCAATACTTAAACAGTCAAGTATTTGGCATACACATGGTCTTTGTATTAACAGTGAGCTCTCATCTTTACTTTATTATAAGACTTATATCCTTCAAAGTTTGACAGTCACTACGTTTGCATCCCCAAGGGGGCAATGCTGGTGGCACAAGTATGATGTGCCAATTCCTTTCCATCTGCTGAGATGCCAGAGAGAGAGATGAATGGTCCAGTAGAGTCGGCTCTGCTTGTTTCCATCTTGTTAATATGCCTCTGAGAGGCCTGCTGTAGTCAGGAGAGTCACTAGAGGCTGATCTCCAGAGAGCTGAATAAGACAAACATGGCTATAGGAGGCAGTGGAGACCTTCAGCGCTGCGTAAATAACCTTGTATGGAGTAGAGGACAAGTTGCTCTGCTCTGCTCTTTTTGCACAGAGGGAACTAGTTAGAGCTGCATTAAGCTGCAAATCAACAAGGAGTCTAATATGAGCCAATTAAGTTCTTATGGCTATCTTGTTAGCAAACAATTGCCAACTTAAGGATCCATCAGGAAAAGAGCAACACTGCCATATGAGCTCTGGTTTGGTATCATGCTGCTATGAACCAGCATGTGTGGTTTACTGGACCAAGATAATTAGATAAAAGTGGCTGAAAGCTGCACAGAAATGCATACTGGATTTGTGCCTCTCAGTTGAATCATCAACCTCACATTAGCAGTCACTTTGTTCAGTTGTAATAAAAATATTGCTCAATGCAACTTTAACTCAAACTGATTTAGCTGTGTAAGCAACAGAATATATTATATGTTGGAAAATGAATTGCACTGGGAAGCAGGTTTCACACCTGAGAGATGGACAGTACAAAAGCCATATAGCCAAACTGGACTGATCATTCTCTGCTTGTGTTCTGGTACAGCCTGTTCAAAGAGTTGAATATACTTAAATCACTTGTCTTTTACATAATCTCATTCATCCTGTTATAGAAACCTTCTTAGATTCCAGCCAGTACTAGACCACTCTGAAACTGAAGCAATGTGGACTATCATTACTACTATATACAACATGGATAAAGACAGCAGGGCAAAGCATTACTTCTTCACAGAGCCTTTCATTAAACTGTGTCATTTATTCCATTGCTGAATAACACAAAGAATGGGTCAGGTTGTAACTTCACTTAAATGTCCAGTTGGTGTGTTGTCAGAAATGGAATATATTTTGCATAACTATGTTGTCATTAGTGTATAATCATCTAGAAATGAGAATTGTTGTGTCTTTCTTATGTTAGAATTAGTCATTTATATTTAAAGATGCTGCAGGTCGCCTTCCGTGGAGGCCCTTATGGAGACCTTAATGTTGAACCATGATGTTCAGTAGCAGATGATCCAAACATTGGCTCTAGATTGGACCGTTTGTGTTTCTCAGCCAACATACTTTCTCTTACATGCTTGAAAGGGGAGGGTGAAGTGAGGGAGTTGCGATCTGAAACTACACCGCTTAATCCTACACACTGGGCCTTAAATTCTGTCCCAAAACTGCTAATAAAATAACATTGTGTTTTTTGTTTTTTGAAAACGTGGATAATTGGATGTAGGATAGTCATTGCCAGAGGGTCTATTGTCAAGTAGGAGGCAGACTCAAGAAGCTTTGCTGGCGGTCCCGTAAGTGGATATTTTTTTACAGGTACTTCAAGGAACAGAAAAACATATTTACATAAGAAACTGAAGCTAAATCAACTCATAACAGCAAAGAAAAACAACAGAATTACAGCACAAGCCCTGGTGTCTGCTGTGCTTAACTTTGCTTGCTGGCCTCTCAGAGACAACTGAATATATCCCCACATACCTTCCTGTATGCTGTACTAGGGCCTCACCATCCTCACCACAGGGTTGAGCACCCTAATAATCTCCCCTCTAGAAAATAAACATATACAAACATTTTATATGAGAACACACATTTCCCACTGTAAGTGAATGCATCTCCAAAATGCACTATTCTCAGCCATTAAAAAAAGAAAAGAAAAACCTATAATTAATATAAGCATCTTGACTAGCTCCAACATGACATCATTGATGACAACGTCGAGTGCATAACATGACTATAATGTAGACTGTAATATATTATTCATGAACATGTCCACTTTCAGTGGAAACAACCTTGGCCAAGTCTTAAGTTGTGTCTTCTTTTTCTACTCATCATATCTGAGTGTTTCTGATTATGGGTTTAATTCTCTCTCCTAATGTGCGTTCAGACAAACCTAAATTTAAGTTAGTTTATTTAATTTAAGTTAACTCATGGTGGATAAAGTACCTGAAAGCCACACTTGAGTAAAAGTACAGATAGAGAATGAGTGTCACCTATTAGAATATTACTTGATCATTTTAATGTTAATGAAAGTCCATGCTGTTAGTGCTTCAGATTTCTTTTTAGACTGCCGACCAGGGAGAAGCTATAAGAAATCATTTGACTGATGTAAGTAGCTTTATTATATTTATATAATACAATAGTTAAAAAACATTAAAAAAATATTAAAAGTTATATCCATATCCATATCAATTATTATACATTTTACTACTGCTAATAAATCAGGATGTGCAAACCATACCTGAATACAGCATCTTATATTTATGAGCACTGTCATAATGCCACAGGAGACAATATGAGAACACAAGAGGTAGTCCTTTGGGGAAAATTGTATAGTTCGAGTGAGAAGCTTTTAGTTTGTAAATATAATTAGCTCCAACAGCAAAACAATTTCCCTGCAGGTTGCAAGGCGTACATTATACAGTTCTGTGATGGACGTAAGGAACGTGATGACTGTGGTTGCACTCAGCAACACCAAGATGCCAGCAGGGGTAAGTGAGAATACAGTAACAACCAGGACATGTGTGAGTGCGTGCTCACTGAAGTGTGCCTAAAGCAAAGCTTAAAAAACAAATAAAAGCTCTTAAACAAATAAAACCTCTTTTTGATGCTGTTTAGTTTTCCATATCTACTTTAAAAACAAGAGTAATAAAAGTGTGACAGATGGTGGGGAAAGGGGATCAGGTTAGTGTAGGCAGAGCCAAATCCAGATCAAAGGCTGCTCTCTCGGCAGGTTAAGCAATAGTCGCATCCATAACCCAGGACAGCTGTTTATGATTGAAGAGGATTAGGGACAGCACACATATTTCATCAGGATTTATCCTTGTCAAATTCCAAAACTGGATTTATCTAAAGCCTCTCACTTTAGCTGCTAAATAATTTCAATTATGCAACTTCCTTCCAGTGGAGGTCAACTGTACCAGTGTCTCAGGCATTTGGCAGATCAGTCATTATTACCCACAAATGTCCTTCAGGTTTAACAGTGCAAGAGTAGAAAGAATGGCTACCGTCTGTTTTCATTCCAAAATGACACAAATGTTTCTCATAGACGTACAGTCAATCAAAATAAACATAAAAAGACATTGAGGGGAGCTAAAGAAAATCTGTGACCCTGAGTTTGCTGTGGAGCTACTACAGTGTAAAGACCCTTCCATTGTCCACAGCTGTTTGAGGAAGACAGAGGTAAAGAGGGAGAGAGGTCTAGGTTTGTTTAATGCAGCTTTTATCATCCAATAACATGCATACTGAATAATGGTGTGCCATTTCACCCAAAATTAAGATTTATACTTTTCTACAAGTGTTAATGAGGTTAAAATAAAAGAGACAAATAAAATAGACTAAAGATTGTTCAGAATGAAATGACAAACATGTGGGATGGCAATGACAAATTGCAAGGTAAAATAGCTAATCAAAGAAATAAAATGAGAAAGCTTAAAATTCAAAGAAATTATTTCAAAGATCTATTAGAATATTAAAAATGTTAAACCCATTTTTTTTTTCCAGTTTTCATATCCAATATTCATTTTTTGTTTTGTCAGTTCCATGTTAATGCAGAAATGGGGCCATGAATATTACAGTAAAAGCAGACTTGGTTGGCCAGCGTTACAGAAATGGTGTGTCTTGGCACAGTGTAATGTCCAGCTTCAACTACACATGCTGGGTGCTTCCTTCCACTCTTGCTTTAATTGTATTCTTCTTCAGCTACACACAGCTGTTTTCTGCTTTGCTCTCCTTTGTCGTGCTTTGTGAGAGCTTCCTTCAGTGTAAGTAATTTTCGCCCTTTCATGTTCTAAACCAACCCCCAACACAATGCACAAGTAACAGAATGTGCTAATCTTCATTTAGATCAACTTTTATCGAATAACCTGTTAGCTCACCGTAGCTGATTAAACACTTCAGTGTATGTCACGTACCAGCAGCTGTTAAACTATAAAAGCACTGTACCTACACCATGCTTCACACCATCTGTCAGACCCCCATTGTTATTGTAATACCCATAACGCCGTCTTCTGGGTCATTTGTTCCCTGTAGTTGATTCATACTGCTGTATTACTCCAGACAAACCACACCACAGATGGTTTTGCAAGACTGTTTTTCACAAGTAAAAAAGCACTGGTCATTTGTTCAAATGGGTGAGGTTATTGCCTTTAATTGATAGTGGCAGCTGAAGAGTGACAGGAAAGAGAGGGGGTGACACTCAGCAAAGGGCCACAGGTCTAAGTCGAACCCTTTACCACTGCAGCAAGGACTCAGCCTTGGTACACGGGGTACCAGCTCTACCAGGTGCACTTTCCGGGCGACCCTATGGGTATCTTAACACCAACCTCAACATAACCTCAACCATGTGGTCATTTTAACCTAAACCACAATCTTCCTCTAACCTTGCACAAGTTACAGTAGTTTTTGTAATGGCACAAAACTGAAACCATTAGGATGGCCGGTCGTCATACATTTTTGTTAGTCCAGAGAACAATGACAGATAACCTATACTAGTTTGTTGTTTAGTTTGGAAAATTTGTATTGGTGATGATATTTGGTGCCTAGTTAGATTTTCCTCAGGATAATGGAGGTCATACTTTAATCTGGCTTCTTTTGAATTTAAACAATATCTAGCCATAACATGTCTATAAGCAATGCAAAGAGGTGAGGATAAGGAGAGTGGAAAAATATAGTACAGATATGTATTCGCACATAGATAAGGATATACTTGGATCAACTGTGACAGAATTATGGCTGTGTATAATATGACCTTAAAAAAGTGAACACAAGTGTCGAAAAGAGAAGATCAACCGCAGCTCCTATGCCGGTTTCATAAGGCTGGAAAGGCCAGGTGTTCTGTCTGAAAGAGCAACATGGGTGAACAGCTCCATGAGTCGTTTCTCTTCTGTTGACTCTCCTCTCCTTTCTCTCCTTGTGAATTTTAAAATTAAGAAACTGGAGGCCATCCAGCTCTTTAATCTGCACTTCTCCTCGCTCTACATACTGTTTATGCAAATATGTGAGTAGTCTGAGGGCCAGTTATGTCTTCATGGACTATTAAAATAAGGGAGGGAGTATGACATTAAAATAAGCCAGTGTTTGGTAATCTAACATCCCAGTTGGTTTGGTTGGAAAGTTGAACAGCTGTATAAGATCAGAGTTTCTGATGTGGTACAGCACAGAAGAAATTATACCAATTTAGATCAATTAGGTCTACATAGTGAACACTGTCACAACTGAAATGGAAACCTTGCTGCGTTGTTCATTAGGTGGGATGTGATTTGCAGACTAACAAAGTAGGTGAGAGGTGGCTAGGTGGAGAAATGCTACAAATGAATTGTGACAGGCTGATACATCATAATTTTGAACACCTATTGTGTGACGAGTAACAAGGTAATGACAAATACCCATTGAGATTTTGCATTGTTTTTCTCATTTGGAGTACTGTGGAAGTCTATCCATCTGTCTGTCAGTCAGTGTGTTGTTTTGCCACTCATACTTTCATTTCTGTGCTATTTTAAACATCAGCATCAGGAAAAATATAAAAATTTATTGTGGGTGTAGTTTCTTATATCACAGCAGATAGTCCTAGGTCATAAATACTCATTAGGTGAAGATAGTGAGAGTTGGGGGGAGACTGGCAGATTAATGAGAATAAAGGAGCCTGGGTGTATGCCATTGTAATGAGTTGATAATATACCTAACCCTGCAGAGCAAGCTCAACTGATAGAAACTGTGGAACATAAATGTTATTTACGCTCTTGAGGGGAATGGAGGGTAGAAGTTAATTGCAGATATATTGGGCTTTATATTCACACAGCGATGCCCCCTGTCCTCAGCACTGTGCTGTGACAACTGGTTATTCATTTAGCTGTGACACTCCATCACCACAAAATAATTGCCTCTCCTGCCAGAGATAGGATGAGATTAAAATATTAATATAATTTAGCTAGATAATGCATGCAAAAGTTTTTTTTAAAATCACGATGAAGTGTCCACGGAAAGATACTTTAGCTAAGCGTAGATGGGGAAATAAATTAAAGAAGTTAACGCAGTTTTATTTTGAAATTTCAGTAAGTTCATGGTATGACATAGGAACAGGAATCATCTGGTAACTGTGCAAACAGGGACACTCAAATGTGAGCAGCCTGAAATGTAAACAAGTAGGCTAGTAGATGCTGAAAGTGGAAAGCTTTTGTTCATATGTCAAACATTCAAGGGTGCAGCCAACATCGGCTTACAAAAACTATTTCTATTAATGTATCCATATAAGTGGAGCTGAAATGGTTTTCTGATTTGGCCAATGGACAGAAAATGTATCAACAACAATTTTGATAATTGATCATGCATAAGTTATTATTATTTTTATATATTTATTTGGTGCTTTATTTGCCTTTATTGGATAGGACAGCTGAAGATTGACAGGAAAGGAGGGGAGAGAAAGGGGATGACATGCAGCAAAGGGCCACAGGTTGGATTTGAACCCATGGCCACTGTAGTGTACATGGGGCCATTTGAGCTATAGGGCGCCACATTTAGGTCATTTTAAAAAGAAAAATGCTTCTCGAATGTGAAGTTTTGCTGCTTTTCTTTGTCCTGCTACATTAGTAAACTAATTCGCTTGGCTTTAGAACTATTGTTTGGCCAAACAAGTTTGAAGATATGGCCTTGGGCTCTAGAAATTGTGATGGGCATGTTAAATTATGTTAATTTGTTAATCAATGTAACGCTCTTTAAACTTAAAAATAAATCTGAAGCACCCAGACAGGAGAATGTAATGTTCACACAAAAAACATCAATGAGGTGCTGCTCATGACTGCATTTTACATCACACTTCTTCTTTATGTGGGCTAAAAATATTGGCTGTTTAATGTAAACCAAGACTTAAACAGATGAGAACTAAAGACAGTGTGCATGATCCTCATAAGGGTCTCAGATATTAAAAAAAAAGATTGCACAAGACCTGCTTTGAGGTAACAGAAGAAAAAGAAAGCAAACTAAGAAAGTCAACTTTTCTTTGAACTTAATCATGTTGGATATAGTATAATTATATGTTTGAAGATGTAGTATCTTTTTTCAACAGACTTTTTGCCTTCAAAGTTCATGAAAACCCCAAGTAGTCTTTCTTTGGTGACAGGGACAATCTGGGGGACCAGTGGGAAAGATAATGACTGTGTTACTGAGACAATTTTGAACACCATGAAATAGAGAAGAAATCTTCTGTCATTTGTTTTTTTTTTGTTCCTCATTTGAGAAGAGATCAGATCTAGAGATTTATAATTTGGGAAAAAAAGATGCCTGATCTCTTAAATCCCCCAAATGCTTTAAAGTCAGTGTGTATACAAGTGTGCAGCATACACCCTATGGAAAATGCTTATGTAACAGTTTAAAAAGGGAATTATGAAACAGCTTAATGCAATTTAAAGGCATCTCAAAGTGAAAAAGAAAGTATCTTATCAGTGGGATGAAGTCAGAGGAATATACTGTAGTTAATATTAAAGGAATGTGGGGGTGGAAACCCTTCAGCAACACTGCAGAGGACATTATCTATTTCATTAATCCTCACAGACCAGCACACAACACCGTGTACAGTATGATTAACATTGCACTTAACCAATACTTACCTAACTTACAAGCAAACAGTGATGGGGTATAGCCTGAAAACTGTCATTAATATTCATTCACACATTGCAAATGTCATTTAACTTTTCCGGAGGAACTACAGTGGGGTTTTTTTTTTTAAGGTTTGCAGCAGTCAAAGAGAGTTGAAAATGACTTTGAAACACATCCTCCTCCTCCAAGCCTTTTTGGTTGATCACAAAGCTCCTCCAGAGTTTGTTTCTGGAAGGCAGCGCATTCTAAAGTAGATGATAGGGAGCGATCCTGGTAGTTACTGACTGGGAATCAGCAGGGGGAGGAAATTCATGCAGCCTCATCTTATCTTGCCTCCCACTCGCATCATTACTGGGCTCTATTGCTGATGATACTCATTGCCCAGTAGCGTAATGCCACACTGATCAACCATTTGCATGCCCTTGCTGGCTGCAAACCTATATAGTAAGTGCCCTGGCATGCCACAAATCAAAAGAAAGCCATGACTTGTTATCTCGTTGCAGCTTTTCCCCGGCCTTTGCTGAGGAGCCATATCTTCAGCTTTGAAGTCAGAGCCACTGGCAGTGTCTCAAGCGCTGCTGCCATCAAGTGAGCGCCTCTTCATTAAATCCTTGAGCTGCTTCTAATTACGGGCTATATCACGAGGCCCTCGGTGCTGGGCACTGGGGCAGAGAACAATGTGCATGACACAAATGCCAAAAATCACCGGGGAGGCTGGGGACACAAGCCGCAGCAGACAAGACAAACCGTCCATATCTCACTGCCACTCTATTTAAAGGCTGAACTTTAAAACTGCAGTGTCACAGTAGCCATTAACACCGTTCCTGCCATCAGTCAGATAAGCAGCAACAGGAAGTAGAAATAAAAACAGTTGATATGATATTCAGGTGACCTTATATGCATATTTTAATTAAGGCAGCAAAAGTTTCTTTCTTTCAGCGGATGTTTCCAAGTCTGCCTACATGGATATTTCCCTGTAAGTTAGCAGATCTGCAGCAAGGGATTGTGGGGTGAATTTCATCTGCGTCTTTCATCCTGAAACTCTCTGTTCCCTTGTCACCTACACTCCTAGCTGCTCTATTTATAACTTGTAACCATAACAACTGTTCTTTTTTTTCTTTGCCAAACGAAAAGAGTTCCTGTCACTAGGTGTCTTTGTGCTTCAGATTAAAAGACTGATATAGTACACCAAAACTTTCATCAGTTTTGACAAAGCCGATGTTACCATCACAACACATTAATAGTGATAACTGTAGCTATTAGCAGGGATTTGCATTATTATCTTATAGACACAGCATCCCAGTGAAAGCATTGCCCTTTGAATCTCAGGAACAAATCTGGAGTGCTTTGTGCCTGCGTGATGAATAAATTGTCAGTGCTGAAGGGTGACTGACAGAGATGAATGAGACTTTGAAGAGGAGCATAGGCATTGTTTTCTGAAAAGTTTCATCTACTTTGCATCAGTTTTTAAGATGGAGAAGAGCTGGAAAATAGTTTTCAAGCTCAGATGTGACGTTTCTTTTTTTCATGAAGGTTTTGATGGAGAGAAAAAAGGAAACAAGCCTGATGCATGTTCCAGAGTTTGATTAACAAGCAGGCACCTTGTGGTTTAGCGGTGAACTGGTTTAAACACAATGTGGTTGTTTTATCACTATTACTTAAGCAACTGAGTCACATGTACACACACACACACACACACACACACACACAAACAAACACACATAACTCCTCCCATCACGACATTACACAGTGAAACAGGTTATGTTGAACAGAGTCTGAAATCACTCTGAGCCACAGTGTATGCAGCTAGGGAATAGTCACGCAGAAACACAAAACGCTGGCAGTTCACCCTCTCAGGAGCTGAGGGTAACAGGCGTTTAGCTGACGAGAGGTGAAGCCATTGTTTGACATCTCGCTGCTCCCACCATCCCAGATCTTTTAGTGAGAACTAATTGCTCCCGGAGGGACCAATCCCGTGGTCACACCTAAATGAACCTGACCCACGTGCATTGTGGGGTAGGGGTGAGATTGTCTCCACTGTCTAACGCATGGCAATCTCGCAGGCAGACAGATCCAAGATCAACTCAATAACATGGGCTTAGGAGGGCGGGGAGGGGGTGAAGCATTAATTCCCCATACTGAGAGTGGAAACCAAAATTGTTTATTTGCAACAGCATGGATGGAAAATAAATAAACAACACAATTTGTCTTGTGGTGTAACAGCGGGCTGGGGGGGATTAAAAATGATTATCGAAATCTTATTATTTCAGAATGTGCTCTGACCTTGTTTGTAATGTAATTTGGAGCGCCTTAAAAGATTATGTTGAGATGAGTCACATTCTAGTTCTCAAATTAAGGAACAGAGTGGTCTGCAGAGGGGCCAGAGTGAATGTAATGCTAAAAATAATGATTCAATCCATTTCAATACCAGTACAAGGTTGAACAGTTAAAGTCCCAATCTGTCATACTAAACTGAATGGGCCATCAGAAATATTTTGATACTGAGCTAAATTCAACCAGTTTCTTTATTTTAGATGGTGCAATGTTGCAACTTCTCCAAAAGAAAAAAAAAAAGGACTGGTAACCAAACTCAACAAACAACTACTGACCTTCAATGTGGATCAGTCATTGACTAAATTGTAAAAATAAAGTGTTTCTGCTATTAGTTACATACAGTCAGTTAGATGATCCATACAGTAATGTACATCGATACAAAATTTGTAAATAAATCTGTTGAGGTGTCTGGTGATGGGTGCATCCCTACTTCTAATACCTCTAAACAGCACTCAGAGACCTCCGTCAAGGCCAACAGCCTATGCTATGCAAATCTTCACAGAATTCACTTTAATTACTACGAGTAAAATCTGGAATTTTGGTTTAATCTGGAAAAATAACATTCCTGACTGTTTATTTCTTACATGCCTCTTGCATTTGTTTCTACAGTGATATTTAATGTGTCTGTTATGTTTTCTTGTATGATTAGTCATGGCACACCATTGATTTCAAATAGGATGGGTCTATGCGTGACGGATACAGTTTGTTCTGCCATAGACGCTGATGTTACAATTTACCTATCTCGCCAGGGGATGTACTGGGACTGAAATTCAGCCTGCGACTTTGAGATGAAGAGGCTCTTTGTGCAAACGCCTAAAGGATGTGAACAGAACATTTTTTGGCAGTCATTTTAATACTAATACAAGGTTTTTGTGGTATAAAGAGAACCTGATGATGCAGAAGACCTTCAAGACATTTAAGGATGTCTAGCTGACACCTGCCTCCTCAGTTTGTATAAGTATGTCATAGGGTTGGCTGATATGTTAAAGGAGACATATTATGCTCATTTTCAGGTTCATATTTTATTTAGTGTGTCTACTAGAAAAGGTGTACATGTTTAATGTTCAAAACACATTATTCTTCTCATACTACCTATAGCTAAAGTCCTTCTTTTCACCCTCTGTCTGAAACACTCTGTTTGAGCTCCTGTCTCTTTAAGGCCCCCCTTCTGAAAATCCCAGTCAGCTCTGATTGGTCAGCTGCAGCAGGTACCACACACAGCCCAGTGAAGTAAAAATGATTTGTTGTGAGGAGGTATCGGTGCATGTATGCATAGTCTTTAATGTAAACGTTTACAGTAATAACAAGGATGTGGGGATGGAGAGTAAGATATGAAACATACGATGTGAAACATTAGTCAAGCAATTATTTCTAGTGAAGAAGCGCCTAATAAATGTACCAAAGTAACCACAGTAATAGTATAATGATTACTGTATTTCATTGATATCTGTCCCTTTTACACATTAGTTTAGAGCCATGGAAACCACAGTGAGGCAGAAACCGGCCTGAATCATTCTATCTGTTACAGCATGTCAAATTAACTGAAGGAATTACTGATCTGATGAAGTAACTTGTTGAAAAACTGCTCAGTACTGTGGACTGAACTTTATCCATATTTCATATTAGGTTTGATTAAAAAGAACACCTTCTAAATTCAAGTTTCAGAAACAGAAACAACCAACCTCCAGGGTACACAGGCCTATACCTTCTCAAACCCCCAAAACAAATGGAGACTGTCCTTCCTCACATCACCACCAAGAGTTGGAGCAGTTGGACTATGCAACTTCATCATCTTTTCATTTTTTCTGCACCACTCACTTCTTTTTCATCTCCTGTCTTCTTTCTTTTTACCAATATCGCTAATTGCATCAGCGGTTGTGGTTAACTTAAATGAAAAATTATTTGTGTATCCGCCCCTTGATTCAGATCCACTTTTTCAGGAAAATGGGGCCCGTAGTTTCTCCGTAATCCAAACAGACAAGGAAACAAACAAATGGCACCAAACATACAAACTCCTTGGTGGAGGTAATAAACTATATCTGAAACTGTAAAATTCACTGCACTGTTATATGTTAATTCAATACATTCTCATCCCAAGTTGTCAAATACTGACACTGCTTTGTCCCACACCTTTGCGTCATATACAGAAGCACAAGATACCCTTTAGTGTCTGATGAGACACCTTTTTAACACATGGTTAATGATGCAAAATGATTAGTTTGGTTAGGTTTAGGATAATTGATTTGGGTTAAAATAAGTATGTTGTTTTGTGTCACAAGGGACATCACCCCCCCGGCCTCCTGCGTGAAAGTTTGCTTGACCTACCACCCCAACCACCTCTTTACACAGACTTTGTCGTTCTTCAGACCAAATCTGGTTTGCACTAATTTTATGTTTTCTTTTCTATTATGTTCTTAAAAGCAGCACCTTTTTGTGGAGGTGATGATGGTGACTATTCCCTGTCACTAGGGGGTCTTCCAAAAATATTATTAATCCCAATAACCATGTGGTTAGTATTGTAACCATGATGAAAAAGACCTCCTAACCTTAACAAAGTATTTATGTTGATCCAAACCATGAGGTTCTCCTAACAATGTACTTATTTAAACAAAACCCTGATCTCTGCCAAAACCTAACCAAACCTTAACCATAGCCCCATTACATCTTCAATCTTTCAATCTTATTTGATTATCAACTCTGGGACACCACAGAAATGATGTTGTCTTGCCAACAGGGGCATCACATGAGTTGTTCAAGGGGGTACTTTACATGTTTTGTGATTTTATTTAGAGGGACTTTTCCATTTATTTATTTTTTTTACATTTGCAGTATAAGAAGAAACATGCTATACAATAAATTTTTTTTTATTTGTCAAAAGCACAAGGGGAATAGTGCAGACAGACATTCAGCCTGTCATCAATGTGGGAAATAATAGTAATAGTAATCTAATAGTTTTACAGCATTGTACCCTACCATAGGTTCATGCACACAATCAGCTAGTTGGATTACATCATCGCCTCCACAAAAAGGTGATGATGTGACTATTCCCCTGCTGCTTTTTAGAAAATGAAAGAAAAGAAAACATAAAATGAGTGCAGACCTTTTCATTCTTCTTGTTTGACACCATTGGTCTGCACAAAATTTGTTAAGAGAGTGCTGCGATAACTCCATTGTTTACATTTGTGGAGTGTCAAAAGACAGGTGATTTCAAAACAGACATGTTCTTAGCAGGGCTAATGAGACCTGAAAAAGAACTCATTTTGCATTTAATTAAGTGTTTCAAGGACATATTATGTATTTCTGGAAAAGCTGAAATAGGGGAGGGTAGCTGAGGCAGCTGATTTCTCCTGTTATCTAAGAGCTCTTTGTTTGCTTGCTGCAGGTTAATAATCTCCACTTTAAATTGTATCAGCTTAAAATGGAGCAGCTTCCAAAAATCTCCCTTTTCCTTTTCATTTAATTTTATTCCTCTCTATGCTCTAAGAATCGGTACAGCAATAAGCAATGGAGGATACACAAACAGGATTACTTAGTGCGGGCATGG
>NW_023339663.1:24027367-24058017 GCF_004916995.1 Morone saxatilis | reverse complement strand
GAGAGCCATGAATACTGTATGTAAGCCTCTAAAAAATATTTAGGCTATTGAACAGCTGAAATATCCCTTCATATAACATATGGTAAGTGTATCAACTTACTGTATGGTAAGCACATGTAAGCCACAATGTGTCTACTTTCATAAAGAATGTTATAAATTTGCTTTTACAATGCTAACGCAATAAAAATATATTTCTTTTTACAATAAACAGACCCTTTCTCTACAAGCCTCAGAAACTCTCTGGTACTGTAATACGAAACATCCTCAGGTCAAACTAATCCCATATTCTTAGGAACTAAAAAAAAAAAAGTCATTCTCATCCTGATACAGTTTTAACTTTAGTGTTATCGTGTATCATGTCCTTCAGGGTAATGAACATTGAGTATAATTGGAATTCTATATTTGGGATAGTACATATATTTTGAATAATATTCTGCCCATAAATTGGTGCACTGTTGAAACTGTGTGGGAAAAGCTCCCTGCTATGAGAAACCCAAATAAGACACCTGGGATATGGCTATATTAGCTGGGTTACTGAGGCATGTAGCACGTCATGCCAGGGGTTTTGCAAACAGGGAAAGTGCAGTTTCCATAGTAATACCCTCCTCAAATCAATGTTATTCATTCATTTTGTAGCTTTACAAAGCAACACAAAACAGACAGGGAATTGTTTGTCATTGTGTGATGTCATTATGAATAACCAGCTGTTGGGCTACGCACAGTGTCATTGTCCAATCTGCTATGTTGCACAATCTGTTAGACCCCTGCACTATAGGGATAAAGGAATGATAAATGTCCAACACTTGAACTTTTGCTTAGTTAAACCCTCTTTACAATATTAAATTCAAAAAAGGACACACTTAAAATAGATGTTCTTCTCAACATGACTGAATCGTACTTCAGTTTAATTTCCTTTAACCTACTTCACTTTGAGCTCTGTAACTGGCCAATATTTTACCTAGAATCTTCATTCAAAATGTATATACACAATATAAATACACATGAAAAAAATTTTTTTCAGTCTTTGTTCAAAAACTATACTATGATCAAAAATATTCTATATACATGAGACACTGGAACATGAGTGACCCACACCACCTTCAACATGACTTCCACACATTACATTTCTAGCCTGTGACATTTGTGAAAAAAATCACTCATACCAGACTGGTACCTCTGCCTGCTCAGTCTGTAAGGTTTGCAGTGTTTTATTAAGGACAGTTTACCTTGCAGGTGAAATGCTAGTCTGATTGTACAAATGGTTAACTGGAAGAAATTACCTTGAATGTGCTTGCCTAATGGTGGCCGAGGGCTTTATTTTGCAGTTTGAATGGGGCTCATGGCCCAGTAAAGCCACATAGGGTACATATAATACATACCATACAATTACGATAATCAGCTGGGGATATCTTCCCAGAATAACAGAATAAATTACTTGTATATATATATTTTTTGTTTCTAACCCTATCTGATAGTGACACCTCAGAGTCAATTTTTAAGATCAATTTATTACCTAATAGACACACCCACTTACATTTGACATATAAAATTAACTATGGTTGTTCCATGTTTCGGTCATTAGAGGGCACTCCCAACATTGTGTAGCCCCCTATCATTCCCAGAAGTGTGGCAGTGAGTGACCAGCCTACTTTGTCATCACACCTGAAGTGGCTGGAGCTTTGCTTCTGGAACGGATAAGCTCATGAGATCTCACCAGACAGTGTCTGGATAGCATAGCATAACACAACACACATTCACATTGCATTTCAGGAAAGAAATAATGCAACTTATCTTTAAACGATTGGGAAATTGTACTGTGGATTCCTCGAAGACTGAACTGTAGACTACAGTGGGACTAAATAACGACTAAGGAACAGTATATTACTACACTGAAGAGGTTACTGTTGGGGGCTATTGACAAATTTGACAACTAGGAGTTTAATCCTGTCATCAAATTATTATTTTGACAGAATCATAACCACATGAAACCTCATTCAGATACTGCAATGTAGTTCACACAGTGTTGGTGCTCAATATCCTGACGACGAAGTTCAGAATGAGCAGACTCTCTCCTTTAAGACGAGGAGTACCGGTTTGTACCAAATTGTCTCTGGAACTGTCTAGCAAGACTTAAACTCAGGGCAGGTAAAGTTAAAAAAGGTGTTAACTCGGTTGAAAAACATAGCAGAGGTTGGTAACAGGCAGGCAATCAGCAAAAGCAAATAAAACCAAACAGGCGAGGCAGGCAGGCAAAACTAGGAAACATGTAGGAGTCATGAACGGAAAAGCAGGTAACTGGAACGCTAAGGCAATGGAACACAATAAAAAAAAGGGGGGCCGTATATATACAAGGTGGCTGATGAGGGAACAAAAAGCAGATCTGCAGATGGTTGTAGATCTAGTGACTAGAGGAAGGGAAGGACGGACGGTAGCTATACAGGATGGTGGTGGCGCAACAAATCAGCAGTGGCGAAGGAGTGACGACACGCTCCATGGCGACAAAAGGACTAGTGGTGGTGATGTGGTGCAAGCACACTAACATTTATATAAATGTTTACTTTCCTGGGTCATTATGACTGTACTCAAATCATGATCTGTCTGTGTTAAGTACAGTATACAGTGCTTAATAATAATGGTATCAGTAATATAATATGACTGAACTGAATCTAGAAGAAAATGTGGACATGAAACTAACTTGATCTTCAGAACAACATTTATTTCATTTGGACTGCAATGTATTAGCTAAGTCCTGGGGGGAAAAAAATATAATAAATTAGCACATCAAACAACATCAAATGTGCCCACAATAATAGCCCTCCAGGATCTAACAGAAGTTCATCAGTGCAGGCTGAATGCTGGGATAATCAGCAGTGTTAATGCATATCACATCCAGTGTAAACCCATTAGAAATAATCCAAATAAAAAAAAAACATACCAAAAGAGATGAGCATGGGTTTATGACAACATGATACAGCAGAAATAAGAGCCTGAGGCCTCATAGATTACGGCAATACAACCATTGTAGACTCGTATTCCAAGTGTAGTTAATGAGATATTACAAATTCATGCTGTGATGCCAAAATGATTCCTTGGAGCGTGGTCCGAGGCTGCTGTCCATGTACTCCACATGCCCAGCTGGTAATCCTTGCATGAACACAGAAGTAGAGACACACAGAGAAGATGGAGGGCAGGATTTTGGCATTGAGGGGCTGGGATGAGGGGATGACAAGGACATTTATTGCTGAATGTACACCAACACAAAGAGTAGCATGATGCATGATGAAGAAGAAAGACAAGCTGAGGTCCTTAAGCAGAACTGACGCAGGGACCTGTTGTTCCCTTACCATCCCAGAAAGAAACCACAGGCTGAGTACTCTGTGTGATTCTGTAGTAATGGTCAAAACAGAATCTTTCTTGCTTTTAATAAACTGGCAGTCATACTGTAACACCCACTGCAGTACTTTGCAGGTTTTGCCAACCAGTCTCAGCAGGGAACAAAAGACCACATCACAGAAAAAGGTTGAAAGCTTAGTTTATTGTTTCTAAAATATGCTGAAGTCAGAAAGAAATATCTGGGGCTTTTTTGCAATAATTGCTCAACTTTTTAAAAAGAGGGGAAACAGTGTCACTACTCGCATGGGAAATGAAAACTCTACTTGTCCGAGGCCGAAGGTCTGCTGCTCTACAGGTTGCTTGCTTCCTCACAGTCTGTTGACAACTTTACACGTAACCCGATGGCAGATCCTCTCTAAGCCACCACCATGGACTGGGCTGGGAACACTGTTCAGCCTTGTCCTCAAACTGCGCAACACATTATGTAACACCACTGTGTAATGTAATAATGTAGCAAAATGTAATAGATTTTCACTTCACTATGTGTTGACAGACACATTATAAAATTACCTGGTGCATTTTCCAATAAACAGCTCTAATAAACTCAGTATGGAATATTGTTTTACATATTGTGATGGATATTACAAAATGTTGGAGTTGTACTTTTAATGATGGAAAAAAATGAATGTCTTCATCTGTGCACATTATATTTGTAACAATTAACCTACATGAAACTTCTTAAATATGAAATAAGACTTCGGTGACCTGTAGTAGCCCCTTTGACATTACCGTTTACTCTCATCTTAGTCTAAATAGCCACATAAAAGCAGTCACAAAATTAGCTTGTTACAAATACAGCCAAATTCAGGGACTTCATGTCAAAATCCATCCTGGAAAAACTTTTTATTTCTAGCAGGGTTTACTACGGCAGTGGTCTTTTGACAGGGCTCCCCCAAAAAACCAAAAAGCTACAGATTATTCAAAATGCAGTTCACAAAAAAGTGCAACTCACACATTTTGTAATAAATATCACAATATGTAAGAATTTTTTACTAAATTAGAAAATAAATTACATATTGGGTTCAGGCTGTTTATTACAAAATGCGGCAGATTGTTACAAAATGGGGATGTTGTTTCATAATGAGCATGATTTCATGAACAGGGATCTTGTTGAAATAGGGGGAAAAACAAACAATGTAGGCTATGGGGGGCTCTGAAGTGAAACATACAAATAATACAAATTAATAGCTTGTCTCCTAGCAATGCCATGCTTCTACCATGGGAAAGACTCCCCCGGAGTCCTGAAACATAGATGCTGTTTCCACAAATATGTCCAAAAACTGCTGTATCCTTTTAAAAAAAAAGAGAAAAAAAGAAAATGAAAATCATGCCCAACAGCTGCAGTATCATTTTAGATTAGATTTTCTCAGACAAAAAGTATGAACATCTAATTTCAAATATGATCATTTGAATAATTTTTACTTATTCTGCAAGAAGTCCTAACAAACCTTGACAGACATTTGAAAATAAATTAATTCAAATGAAAGCAGCTGTTTGCTCAGTGGGCCACGATAAAATGCACTTTTGCACCAGCCCACAAGGAAATTCTGTTCAAATAAATCTTTGCTTTTCTCTCAGGCAGGAAGCATTATAAACTAGTCAGTGTGGTCAAAATGATATGCCTGTCGCAAAACTTAACTTACAAAACTTACAAAACAAAGCTGTACTTGCTGTGCTAAGGCAGGATATTGGCTGGTTAACTCTGGACTTCCACAATGATAAACAATGTCTGTGGGCGATTGGGTCTAGTATCACCAGACATCACTGTCAGAACTCAAGGCGAAAAGGGCGTCAACCACCATCAGGCAATCACCATCTTTTCAAAGTCATACTTCAAGTAGAACTCGAATGAATAATTACTTCCAGAGTAATTACATTTTCCACCATTGTTGACTGTGGAGACCCTCTGACTATGATCACTCAATGAAACAAAACTCATTAATGAAATCACAAAATGCTTTCTAATCTTGACAGATTGAATCCCCATGGATAATAAATATCCGACCCCTGTCATTTCCTCATTCTCACAACAGAATTAACAACATCTTGTACAGCTCAGTAGGTGCACTCCCAGATTTATTGGTTTGATGACTACTGAGCCCATCACTGTTTAAAATGCATGTAATCATGTAACTGTAACTTTGAAAAGCTGTTTGAAAGGGGATGCACTTTTTTACTCCACACAATGGTTAGTTTTCAATAATTTATCTTTAAAGCTACACTAGGAATGTTTCAAAGAAAAAATACTGAAGTGCATCCTATCCCCACCAACTGAGTGCCTGTAGCGTCACTCCATTTGCTTCATCTGTATTTCTTTGCATGAGAATGCTGTGTGGAGTTTATTTTAATCACATTATGCTGGGTAAGTTTAAATATTTTTGATTTTATTCTTTTTAAAAGTTGCTTTTTACTGTAACCAGTCATGTTGAAAAGTGAATTCATGTGCAGCTTTGACAAATGTTTTTGAAATGGACTGGTCATTCTTTTTGCTATTTGCTGAGATGAAAGCAGGTCAGAAACCAGGTATGTTGTATAAAAGGTATGCCAAGCAGAGCGTGGTGTGTCAGGACACTCTGATAGTGTTGGGTCACTGGCTTTGTCCTCGTGTCATATACTATCCTTCACAGTGGGCACGCAGCTGCCTCGCGTGACCTTTTCACAGAGCCCTGCAGTCCCTCTGTGTCCACAGTACTTCTCCTTCACCTGTACCTGCTCTGTCACATCCTGTCCGTTTTCTAATTAGCACATAGTCATTAGACGCCCAAATAGAACTGATGAGAGATTAAGAACCCCCCACTGGCGATATTCCTTTTCTTTTATAATCATCAACCCTCTGGTCAAATGCTGCTTCCACACAGGAACATAAGAGAAACAGATAGGATCACAAGTACAATCCCATTTTATCCTGCTCCAGTGCACAAACAGGTCAAGCTGAGCACATATTGGAGTATCTGACATGATCTGATATCAGAGGAAATCAGTCTGATCCTGAGATGAGACAGACAGCACAGTGCCATATCTGTGGTCAGTAGTTACAGTTTTAACACAGAATATAACTCTAGATACAACACTGCTGCAGATAGGCTAAAACAATTACCCAAGAATCCCTGAAGCATTTTGTTTGGAATCATCCATTCAGTGGAGACAAAACCCAGCACAAAATCTTATCTTTGCTCGGTTTGAAGAGCAAAAGAAAATTCTGGGTAGCTGAGAAAGAAACACTGTCTTTTCTGTCAGGATAAATATACTACAGAACCAATGCTGACACTGATAAAGAACACAGTGTTCCTTCGATGGAGAAAGGTTAGTACATACTAGATTGTAAGGATATAACACTATAGCTTCTTTCCCTTAACAGTCACTTGACACTCACTCAACTTCCTCTTTTTATATTCTCGTTTAAATTTCAACTCAAGAACCTACTATGTGCATTTCAGACAGAAATGAAAAGAAAAAGTAGTATGTTATCCATCCTGCTAAGTGTTTCATGATTGTCAATTTAACACACACCGTTTCAATGGTTTATTCTATACAAACACATACTTTCTTTTTACCTTTCAAGCTGACGGGTAAAGGCCTCGGCACTCACGATTAACAAAGGCATATTATGACTTCAGCAGTAGAACTAAAGGAGGAAGGACAAAACCTTTAAGCCCTAACAATAGATATAACAAATGCTATGTCTTTCTGCTAAAGTCAAGCATTATATGACATGAAGAACAAAGGCAAGGATGAAAGGTAGAAAGTCCACTCACCATTTTTGGAAAGAAAGAGAAGTCAGCCTCATTCTAGTAATTGAACTTGAGAACAAACTTTTGAAGCTGCCTTTCAGAAATGTGAAGGAAACACCAAATGCACTTAATTTGTCCTTCAACTGTCCTCTAAGTCAGTGGCAATTGCTATACAGATAACTGACAGCTGGAATTGAAGCTCTCCTACTGCTCAATTGGTCAGATACTCAAGTCAGAAAATGTACTTTGCTGTGTTGCAGAACTGTAAAACTTTTAATCCACTGGTCTTTGCCCAGCATGGTTACTTTTGATAAAATGCCATTTTTTCACCCACCTCCACCAGTGTCAGATAATGATGTGCACTTTAATTCGCTGTGAAGGTGACTGTAGGTCTGAGTTACATTTGAAGGTTAAAAATAAGAGGCAGAGAGTTGCCACAAATTACAGGGTTCTGACACTGTGTCCATCAAAAGCTATGTCTTATGCTCAATTGTCCTTTAGAAAGTTGCTCTGAACAGCTAAATGTTTAAAATGGAAAACACAACTTGTTCCCTTCCGTCTCTTGTCTGGTCAAGGTCAACATGCCTCACAGTACTGCTGTAGAACAAAAGACAACACAAAAGAAGCGCAGAGTCATCACATCTACGTCACATCTAATCAATTTGAAACTGACTGATTGATATGTGTACACTGTTGTCCAGGGAATTGTCAACAACTGTGAGGTATGCCGGTTAAAAGCAAATTCATGTTCAAAGGACTTGATGGTTATGCATTTCCAATGGAAGACTCTTAAATTGTACAATGAATGCAACAAACCACCACTGTTAGAGAAGATACATTTTGGGAGATACACTTATTAGTTTTCTTCTTACCAAGTTAGATGAGAAGATTGATGCCACTCTCGTATGAAATGACAGCTGGATAGCTTAGCTTAGCCTTAAGCTAATTGAAACAAACCCAGCCAAGAAAGTGTCTGGCATAACCCTGTAATAGCTATTCAAATGAATTGCAGACACTAGTCCTGACCATGACCATTAAAACACAGCCAAATTTTATTTTGCCTGTTTGGCTTTGTAGAGCAGACTACTTCATCATGATGATTTTAAATGCAGCTGTCCTTAAGTGGCACAATCTAGGCCAAGCACTGCAACGATTTGAAAAGGTCTGCTCAGCTGGCCATCCAACACAGCCTGATCTCCATAGATGGATGAATAAAAAGTGACCAGTCTTGGGAGAAACTTTATATTTTAAAAATTGAGCCAGGGCATGGAAAGAGGACATCACATTATAGCTCAGGGAGATAGGGAGGGACGTGATCAGATGCCTAAAAGAGATTCAGGTGCTGGAAACAGAAATTTAATGATGTCCCAAGAGAAGACAAAGCCAAAGCAGGCTGACCCTGTCAAGTCAAAGCCAAGGATAGTTACCTAGCCAGGACACGGGACATGTAAATGGGCTTGTCCCTCCTCACACTTTGACATTTCAGCGAACCGAAATAATCTACCTCATTAAAGTGTTAGTGAAACTAACAAAGTTATAGCTGTGTTCGATGGTTGTGCTCAGTTGTTTGGTGTCAAATGTGTAGAAATTTGGGGGTCAAAAAGAGTAGATTTCACCAAGAGCATCCCAGTAAAGTGAAACGGTGTAAAAGCAAAGCAGACACGCTGGTGACATCGAACAGTGTTTCTGTCATTGAGCTGTACAAGCTTTTTGTACAGTGACAGATGGTGCAGTCAGCTTGAAAACAATGGTGAAGGACACAACAGCCAAGATGTCATAGAATGTCCCTGCCTCCATCTATATTGACTTAGTGTGAGTGCAAGTAAGACGACCTCACATTGGGCTTCTCTTATAACATACTACATCAACTTTACACAGTGTGTGTCTCTATTCCCCAGACCAAACCCTGCACAGCACCCCCTCATCAAGCAGGTCCAAGGGTCAAATGGCTGCACAGTCCGCCTCTTGTCAGATTTACAACATACGAGAGGCCTTGAGACACATTCTTACATTTTCTCAACACAGCACATGACAGAGTACGGCCTCTCCTGGGAGATGCAATCTCCATCATCCCCACTGGCCTTGAGGATGATCTGTGGTTGACTGTGTCAATTAAACTAAAGAAAAATCATGTCAGCCTTAAATTATGCACAGCCCATTCCACTGCAGTCACTTTTAACTGTGACTGTTCAGGCTAATCTGCAATGCAGTATTTTTAAAATTGCTGAAATTTACACCCTTTGACTGATCAAAAAAATGCTCTTCCTGTATTTATGTCAACTGACCCAAGGGTTCAAGTTTAACTTTAATATCTCCTCTGGGAAATTCTGTTGGTCACAAACAAGACATACAATTTAACAGTTCACACAATAAACAGTGATAGAAAAGTCAGATTGTCCGGTATCGTGAAGCTCGCTCACTTTTAACTGGGGTAGGTCACCATAGTAACCTGAACGCTGGACAGCTAACCTGCTGATCACTGAAGAAATTGAGTCATCATTCCTACAGGATCCTGACATGGATATAAGTACAGACAATAAAGTGTGAAGTTATAAAGAGCGATTCATATTTTATAGGCCAGTGGAATCATGTTGCTGTTTCAGGCTTCCCATTTCCACTTTGGTTTTAAAACAGAGTTTCTAACAAAAGGTTAGTTACTAAATATATAATGAATGGTGACTGTAGCTGCATTTTTATTGCTCAAAGTTTCTTTTATTCCCAGGGATTTCTGACAGTGTTGACACTCTCCATCACTCCAGCTCAGAATAACACGAGGCACCATTGTGATGATAATTGGAAATTGAAAAAACTATAGCCTCTGTTGTCTTTTATTAGAAAATAATCCACACGCTGTTAATTAGCTCCCATGATTATAATTTATAAATGCAACATTTCAGTCAGATAGACCTTCAGGCATCAGGCAATAACTATTTTCTTCTCCTCTCTCCTCTCATCTCTGCTTTGGCAGCAGAAACTCGTCTTGCATTACTTTTAACATAACAGTGTCTACGACATGTTTATAATAGTTTGTTCATCATCACACAAATAAGACAGAAATACCCAAACTATTTTTAAAGCCTTGGTTATAATGATGTTTGTAATTAAGAACTTTCACATGAACACACTCGTCGCTGTATTAGAAATCCCAGAGATAACAGTAAGTGAGTAAACTTTATTTATATAGCACTACCAGAGCCAATTCATAACCAGCTTCATGACAGCATTTGTTCAGTATGAGTTTTCAGTGTTATTTAGGTTCAGCCAAACTGAACTTCTCCAGGTGTGTGGAGTTTGTTGCTTTACAAAATTACTTTTTTGCATTTTTGCCTTTATTGGACAGATAGGGGAGAAAGTGGTGAACCATTAGGCTACCATGGGGGCTTCTGCTACTTTTTGTTTATGAACTAGTATCACACTATAAATGCCTTGCAGGTAAGACTGTATGAAATATTATCCCTATATTTTCCCCCGACCCTAACCCAGACAACATGTAGTAACTAGTTTGTTTTTAGCAAAACACAACCTTAACCCCCACCTTGCATCACCTATCATTTATGCTATTTATCTTGTGTAATGATGCACACACGAGGCATTTAAATTGTTTTCAATGGATTTTTAGATGCACCCCTTAATTTTGATTGATAATGCTCACTAGAGTCAGTAGCCTAATATAAAAAATACATAAAAGTGGTTGCGCTGGTGTTATGGGGCAGCTGGTGTTGGATAACATTATTCAGCTTGGCTAGCCTGCAGTTGGCTGTCTAACCTTAGTTTGCTTGCTTGCAAATGTTATTGCTAGCAAAATACTATCTAAGTGGATGATGTTAGTTGGCTAACATTAGCTTGCAAAATTCCAGCTAACGCACACAAATTCTGTTGATTTTAGCCAACAATAAATGATGTAACAAAAGTAAGGTAAAGGTGCAACTAACTCGGCTTAAGCTAAGCTAGGGTTGGCTGTGCCTAAGGATTGTGTATGGAGCATAAACAGGCGTTGACTGCAGTTCACTTAACAGCCGCTGGTATCCCTATTAACAGGGGTTTTCTGAAAGTTACATGTTAAACCTTTAATACCAGAAATCAGTTTTGTTCTGAGGAGTGTACAAGGGCCCAGAGCAATAGGGAACAATAATTTAAGTTCCCCAACATAGAGATACAGTATATTCAGAAAAAAAAAACTATAGTCTTAAACTATAACCAAATGGGAAAAAAAGTTTTCAGAATCTTGTTTCACACATCAAGTGTCCAAGCTGTTGTAGTATGTGCTGTAGTAACCTACACACATACACCAACAGCAAGTTTTATGAAGAAACATATGGAAAATGGCACCTCAGTGGAGACATTTGCAGCGCCACACTTTGAATATAAATAGGCCTATTGTTTTGATTTCCCCAACACCACATTAACTGGAGAGGATTTCAGTCTAACTACTTCAGCATCCATTAGATACTGTATAACACAAAGGAATCAATTTATAGAAAACGCTTTATACATTGTAGTCATATTATTAAAACTCCACTAATCATCCAGTTTATGATTAAAGTTAAAAACTGCATGTTCAATTGAACAGACAGGCCAGTTAAACCAACCAAGTGTTCATGTGGAAAGGTCTAATAACAGTTCAGTAAGTAGGGAAAGAAACAGACACAAGATGTTAATGACATCATATGACTGTATGAATTAATAATAGTAATTATATTTTATGTCAGTGGAATCACTGACATGCTGCATTTAACAACGTATCTGCTTCTTAGGTCCACTCAGACATTTACTGGATGCTATTTTCATTCTCCCAGAGGAGCTGAACAGATAATATTCTGCTCAGATAAAGATGCACAGGCCTCCTCATATGCACTTGCCTTGACCCCAGACACTTTCGAAGACAGCACAGTATATTTTTTTTCCTACATGTGGAATCTATTGGTTTTTACTCCATTGATGCTCTGTGTGTCATCACACTTCTCAGAGTATCCCTGCAGCGATAAAGGAGAAAGTCACAGCTGGTGAAAGGAGTGCAGATATTAGTCTTCATCAGACCAGTGAGACAATGACACTTATGAAGACCTATGTCATTTAATATACATCACCAGCTTTATCCCTGAAAATAGGAGCAGAAAGCGCAAGCCAGTGCCTCAGGCTCAAGGCTGGGCTAACCAGGAGGCAAGAGGAGAAATCAACCTTGTCTTTCAAGGCCAAACCTGCAACTGCTGTGATGCATAAATGTGTTGTTATGGTCCAAAAAGCAATAATTTATGAAAGGAGCTTCAGTTTTCTCACCTTTTAACACATACCATGTTGTTTTTTTATCTGCACCAGAGTATCTCACGACAGGAGATCTTCCTCTTATTCTTCACAATCAAGTATAAAACTGAGTAATTGCAGAAATCAAGTGTTTTCGTATGTCCGAATCTTCTGGTAAAGTAGTTTTCTTTTTTTGCTTCTCTTACCACAGCCCAATTAAACAACATCTTCACTTTATAATCAGTAAAAGAAAGAAAGAAACAAAAACATTCATATCTTCTCTGAAGCCTTTCATTAATCAATTTAGAGGCGACAAGCAATTATTTCTCATGGTTAAAGTGCATGTCATCAATCTGGACTGTCCAATTAACCTACGCTCAGTTTCTAAATGCACATTTCACTTGACCTCTTCTGCATGATTGTTGTGAAGTTGCCTGCAGAAACTTTTCAATGAGAAACTTTGAAACTGACCTAACATAGCAGCTAGAGGTTTCAAAGTTCACCTCACATCTCATTACACAGTGCAGCACTGTTAACTGTGTTGGGGCACTGAAAAGAGAATAGTAAATCCCTACATGGTAATCCCAGTATATCAGAGGGGCAAAATATGTATGCATTTTAGTGACAGACTCTGTGTTGGGTTGGGATGTGTGGTAATACTGAAATAAATAAAGTAAAGCACCATTTGCCTTAAGTCACAGATAACGACTGCGTAGGTTTTGATTTATAGTCGAGCATTTAATTCCACTCACTGAAAGCACCACAGCGACACTAGACAGTTATATTAGGATGAGGTCATGTTTGGATTAAATTATATTCCCCACAGTAATTGTTTATAGTCTTCAATTTCATAACAGTGAGAGAGATTAATATGATGAGCAGTTTTGCAGTAGAAATTGCTTTATTTATTTATGAATTTATTTTATTTAATCTTTATTTAATCAGGCAGTTTCTTTGAGATTAAGATCTATTTTTAAGAAGAGACATAAAAACAAGAGACATTCACAAGAAAACAACCAGAAAACAATTAAGGAAAAACAGTTACAAGAATAAAAAAGAAAATAAATCAGATAATAAAGTTTTAACATCTCCAAGGGGAATGTAAGACTAATTTAAAGGCAGTTTTCAGTTAATTTTGATCAAAAGGTGCATAGTACCTGAAACCAGGTCTGCCAAAATCAGTGCATACATAAGGGATAGTATGCACTGATTGAATACTGAGTAGTCGCTGGATCTAAATGAGAAGAGATGTAGTTTGGAAGCTTCAGCAGTAGAGCTTTATAAATGAATAACATGAGAAGGTTATTTCTGACTTGACTGTAAGGAAGTCCATCCAACCATTTGATACAGAGAACAATGATGAGTGTGTAATTTGTCATTTATGATAAAGCGCAATGCACTGTGATACCCAGGATTTAACTGCTGAAGTGATGGGGAGGCATGACAATACAGAATATCACGAAGTTTGACTGCACTAGTTTTGCTGTTGGAGGAATACAGACATCCTTTAATTCTATACAAGAAGCCAAGCTTTATTTTGAATTTATAATTATAATGTTGTATGCAGTGTCTATACTCAATCGGGCATATTCCTACACAGCTCGTGGCATCTCTACCCCCAAAAATAATGACATCACAATGGTGTCTAATCATCAAAGACTCCTCTCATATTTATTCAGCTTATCTATTTAATTTGTCTTTAAGCCTATCTTTCAATTAAGTCTCTCCTGATTTAAATGCAGTCTGCTGAATGTCACCTTTGAGAAATATACTTGATAGAGAACAGTAAACACACAGTATTAATGTGAATGGCGTCACTAATACTAATTTCGAGGAGTTTGTATCCTTTAGGTTTTAGGTTAAGAAGCAGTATTAGGACTGAAAGAGCTAATTAATGGTTGACTAAATTAGATATTTGAATTTGATGTTTATTACTGGCATAAATAATAGGTTTGTGACCAAAACAACACACACCTGATTCACACACTGATGCTGAAATTGGTCACCAATGTTATGGGATTATTTTCATATTGCATATTTTGCTCGCACTGTGACTTGCAAGCCTGATGATCATGGATACGTTAGATATTTGACAAAAAACATGAACATACCAAATATCATTGTGGTTGTATTAAGGATACAGTCGGCCTTAATCTTAGCTGCTGTTGAGGAGCTGCTCAGTGGAGTGAGCAGAGTTCTTACTGCTCACCTAACATTTCCTGGATAGGTAGAGGTTAATAAATACACATAAATACACAAGTTAACCATGCTGTTTTACACACCCAGTTCAAATAAGACATTTAACAGTTGTCAACTCTGTTTGTATTGCTGCAGGCTGGACGTCCTATTTTCAGCATTTGCAGCACCAATCTCTCACAGCCTAAACACAGCGACGCAGAGGATGCCGACCTCCTATCTCCAAAATGCTCAGATCATGGGTTTTTGAAAAATGTGATGAGTTTGAATAAGGAGCTCGTCTCCCCTGTGGCAGGTCTGTCCACCCTTGCAAGGTTTTACAATTTAGCGGGTTTGACTGGAAATCCTGTTAGTGTAACGCAGGACCTCAAGCTCCTTATCCGTCTTAATCAGAGGCTGCAAGAACAGACGGCAACAAGCAAGTGTGAGATCCACTCTCTCTGATCATTACATCAGCTTCGTACCCTGCTGGCTGAATATTTATCAAATTTCTGTTTTACCATGCATGAATACAGCCAAGGAACACTGCTGCTGAATTGTGAATTTAAGTTGCATTACATTAAATTGACCTTTTGAACACATACTTCTCTGGTGCTTCATGGTGTCGATAGTATTGCCTGTTAATAAGAAACCAATTAAAATATTTCAGCCAGAGTAAGAACTGTGTAATAAGTAACAAAACATATTATAATTCCTTTGTTTATTTGCTTATTGCAAGAGGACGACATAAATCTTTATCATATGACATTAATCAAAGGTACACAATTGTGAATTCATATTGAGAATCCTTTTGCATATATATATATGTATGTCTGTGTTGTGTTATCATAGTATCAACTTCTCTTCTGCATTGTACTGCTATCTTACTTTTCTCTGCCAGGCGGCCTTTGATTCCTTTAAAATGTCAGGGAAATCAGTTGTTATCTTGTTAGCGAGATGTTCCTAATGGTCTATCTTTAGTCACTCTCTCATGATTCCTGCTTGGTGATTCTTCAACAGTGACACCGCCTCCGATGACTCACTGAGCAACAGACACCAGAGATTATTAATGTTTTTACAAAAATAGTTACACAGAAATAACAGCAGTAGCAGTAACCCATGGTTACAGAGATGACGTTGCCCGGTATCATTGATCTCTTCCACACCTCATTCCCAAGTTCCAATTAATCCGAGGCGACAACCCGTTATGTCAGGATGTATCGTCGGTAAAGTCATTTCCATTTATAAAACAACAAAAAACACATTTTCAATTCATTTGCTGCCACCCAACCCTGGAAATATAAGTCAATATTTTTCCTCCAGTGGGAGATGTGTCTGACTGGCGTCCCGGCTCATTTAAGAAATGTTACATCATCAGAACGGTTCAGCCCTTGAACTCTCTTCGGTAATCTTTGATAATAAGCGAGGGGAGAAAAGAAATAGAAAGTTTGCAGAGGAGAGAAGCGTGGCCATAATGAACCGGCTTCCTGCAGGGTAATAAAGGTCTGTGTCTAATGCCAAGGGCAGCCAGGCAAGCACGAAGACCATTACAGCTGAGCGCGCTGGCTTACAGCTCTGTCTGGGAGGCCAAAAACAGCTCAGAGAAGGGCCCCCCACCCCCACCTGCTTTTGACTGCAGACACAATTATCTTGTGAGGTTGCAGCCAATATTTCATTCTGGTGCCAAAGGTGAAGACATGTTAGAATAGTTTTTTTTTTTCCAAAAGAACAGGCGGCGAGTGCACTCCCTGGAGCATTTCTTAAGGACAGCAGGACAGAGGAGAGAGGCAGTGTAGGGCAGACAGACGGTCTACTTATGCAAGAAGCAAATGGTCTTGCTTTCTCAAGTTGCTCTTTGCAATGGTAAATAAAAGCACCAAAAAAATGCCACTAGTTCATGTTAAAAATAACAGCGCAGTGGAATTTTAATGCATGCTTTTACACTCCCTCCTTAGCAACTATGTTAAATCTGTTACGGTATGTAATGTCATTTCAACTGATAGCATTTAGTGAAAATAAAGGCCAGGCATTTTCTAAGCTGACGAATCACAAAACATGAAGAGCACCCCAACTTCTAATTGCTGGAACCTTTTTTTCTTTAGTAGCTGTTCAACTGAAAAAAGATGTTCTGATCTTTTAGCACATAGCAAAATAATTTGCACAAAATGAGATGCAGGAAGTCATTTGAAATGGCACTGAGGCTTGAAAAGCAAAGTTGCAGATAGTGATTTGTTAAGAAGTTGCATTAACTCTGTTTTTAATTTGCCTGGACTTTGACAACACACATAGTTACTGTACTGTATCTCACACTATTTGGCAACGAGTCAAAACGTGTTGCTTGCTAACTAAAAAATTTTCTTCCTAGTATGGAAAAAGCTCTAAATTTAAGTTGACCAGCACGTCAAATGGTTCCCATGTGGCTCAAGGTTACACATACAAGCACACGTTGCATAATGCTGAGAAATCCTGTACGTAAAGGACGGTCACACAGGGAGGTGCTGATGTAAATCCATCCAATTTCTAACCTCACCTTGCCAGCAGCAGCTTTACAGTAAGCACAACCAACAGGAGAAAAATAAAAGTAGAAGCTGAAGAAATGTCAGAGGTTGATTTTTGTGTTTATCACAACACTATGTCTGCACTGTTCCACCCAAAACACTGTACCGACTGTAAACCTGTTACTATCTCGCATATATCTTCACTATCTATTTATCATCATCACTAACTATTTATTATGGTGCTTTGGACTACTTTACAACACCTGCAGAGGCCTACATACTGTGCCATTTCTTAGCCTCTGGAATATTGTTTTGTGTCCTTCCATTCTCATATCATAGTGAAGCTTTTCATTCCACTATAAGTACCTCTCAGTATACTCAACCAAACCACTCTGTACACTTCTATAGATGCAATGTACTTTGTGATATAATATGGAATGTATGTATAAGTACTGAATCTGTGGAGGAAAGCAAAGCTTGTTTCTCATACACCACATTCATTTGCACATTGCACACACACATTTATTATTCATGTTTCATATTTTACTTAGTGTCATTTATGCTCTTAAGTCCTATAATGCGTCAGTATTTATTGCTGTACAGCAGGAAGTGGTCTGTTTGTCTTTAGTAGCCAAATTGTCCTGCGCCAATGTATAATGAGACTCAATCCAGCACATACTGTATAAGTACTAATAAACTGATTTTGGTTTCAAATGTAAGAGTGGTAGAGAATCTCCCATTTTCCACAGACACTGGAAAGGCTTTAAAGAGATTCAATTATTTTCTTACGTCTTTGCTAATTAGAAAGAGTAATGTGATATTTAATCTTTTATCAAACACTGCCTCTACTTTATAAGGGCACTTCTTTTTGGTTTTAATTCTACTTACCAGTATTTGAAGTGTTGGCCTGCGGATACTTTAGACCACATGTTAATATGAAGTGAAGTTACCATGTATTGACTAAAGATAACTACTTACTTTCTCCTCTCAAATAACTTCATGTCAATAGCATGCTCAGCGACTGTGCTTTGGTGTAATTAAATTAGTGGCTTGAGAACATGAAATTATTTTCAAGAGTTAGGCTGTAACATCAAAGCTGGCATAGCATTAGGCTTCCCTCCAAATATCATCTATTTATCTGTGACTGTGCCAACACCATTTGCTGGTGTTTCGTGGTTTAGATTCATTTTTGAGTTGCAGTGAACAAGATGAGGGAGATTTTTAAAGGGGGTGTTTATATTTAGTCGTGGGTCAATGAAGGTGACATACACAGAGGGATGCATCACAAGAGGCAAACAAAATATGAAGTGATGTGTCCATGAAATCATGACTCATATTAACAGCACAAGCCTTTGATTGTATTGAATTTAAAATTCAGTCACTCCAAGCTGCACCGGTAGCTATTCAATCATAATGTGAGGATTTTTTAGACTAATGTATCCCAAGGATAGTTTTTACATGCATTTCCACAACTACTTTTGATGTCTCTATTAGAATGATATGACTATAACTAATTTAAAGTTATTTACCTTCTAGGAAAATGAATACAAAATGGGGCATTCAATAGTGTGGCTTATTTAGATTCCGTGAGGAGGAAGACATTTATTTTGGGATGGTAAGGAAGTGGCATTATTTTGGATTAATGTTTGGAGATGTGCATGTGTTTATTTGTAGATGGATGGTGGATGATTATGTATGTATAAGTGTATTAACTTAGCTTTATTGTACCCTTTGATGTAACACAATGTTTAAGTTACAACAGGAAGCTAGTGTTTTTATCAGCGTCTGGTGATTTTTCTATACTGAAATATATTCATCAAATTATTTTGTTTATTTATTGCTTTCAGCTGGTTGTATTGTTATTCTGTTCCTTTATGTGCATGCGTAGGCTATGTCTGACCTTTTGTGATTGTGTAATAATAATAAAAATCTGTATGCTGGTTTTTCTGAGCAGTGTAAACCTGAAAAAAGAAATGACAATCTCATATTGCTTGTGGCCTTCTACTGTGGGACGTATTGTACAATATCATTGTGTAACATCATGTGTTTTATGGATTATTGAAGCATTACTTGTCCTTACAGACACAGAGAACAGAGTGAAATCAGGTGTGCAAGCAGCGATACCTCTGATTAAAATGATTCTTAATGCCGTTTACAGATACTGTACATTAACTTCAGTCACAGTGATTATTTTCATAGTTGTTATCACAACTGTTCTGCAGGATGTTTTATACAGATTGTACTGCTTCCAGAAAAAGTGAAAGAAAGTAAGAAGAAATAGGCAACACTACACGTCGGCTCGTCTTCTAGCCTTTGCATCCTACAATTACCCATAGTACCTTTCTCTGTGTAGCTTTCGAAGAAACAATTATGTGCAATTTTGCAAAGCATAATTCCAATTTCAACTTTCCAATTGCAGTTCATGTCCAGTCTTGTAGCAACAGTGCATGCTTTTAACTATGATGCCCATGATTTCCCAACGTTAACTATGACCATGATCTTCCTGTAACCTTAACCAAGTTCTTTTTGTGGCCTAAACTTAAACTTACTATAGAAATGGCAAACAACCTGTTTAGGTTCAGGACAAAACACACAGTCCTCACGCTCTATAAAAATACTTTCAAAAGTGTATTTGAAGGTGAGAAGAGGCTTCAATGGAAACTGAACTTTAAATTATTACAGTACACTTGAATTCCACAACAAAAAAATGTTTCACAAAGTCAAGTGAATTCCATTAAATGATTAAAATTGCTGCAGTTATTTCTTTTCATATATACAGTACAGTAACAATAACTGAGAAATGTTTCTGATCACTGTCCGCTCACAGTAATCATCCCCCTGTGGCATTAAGACTGAATAGAAGTATACCGATGTGCTAGCTTCCTACATATGCATGATAACATAGCTGCTGACTCAGACTGGCACTGCATCAAACAAATTATGTAAATTCACTGTCTTGAATTAAATACTATTTATGACTCATCAGAGGCTCATTCAAATATCCAGAGCCAACAGATTTAACAAAATTATAATTCATTTTTGCCCTGTGAGAGAAGTGATGCTGGTTGGTCCAAGTGGGTTGCAAGTATTGAAAAGTAAATAAGGGGACATGATACAGTTGTTCATTAGCCTGCCTATCAGCTAAACACAATGTGAGGCTAGGAATAACTATGTTATATGATACGCTGTAAGGTTTATAGATTGTGTCTGTCACTGCTCATGAGTTCACATGCAATATATATCAACTCACCTCAATAAAAGCTAAAAGCTCAATGAAAGAAACAGAAGAGAAGAGGATAAAGCTAAGCAGGAAGGCAACTTCTTTCCAGGGTCATAATCTGAGAAAGATGTCCATTAATCTTCATACCAGCACTGGCCAAAAAGATATAGACTTTGAAAGCACCTAACAGTATCTTTTGTGAAAGTGATTAGTAATACAAAATAATTCCTTTGCACCAAGCTTTTCAAGCAGATTACATAAACACTAATATTTTCCTTACTCACAATATCAGTGACATCTAAAGTAGGTTTAATGTGGTCTTGTTTTTTGTTATATTCAGAATGTTGTCTGGGTCCGGCTTTTTTGGGGGATTATATCGTATACTGTATCTGAACTTCTTACCTAATTTCAAAGTAAGCAGTGTGCTCTGTAGAGAAACTGGTCTAAACAAACTGCAGCCTTTCCCTCCTTGCCCTCTTTTGGGATGACTGATATTATTGCCTCACTTAATGATTGTTGGAGTCTGCTCTTAGTATGTGATTAAAGCAATAAAGGAGCACAGGTGGTATTTGCTTTCTGAAGGTTTTGTCTAAAAAGCTCTATGTAGCTAGTGTTTTTTGCACCTTTTCTCCACTCTCTACTGCGATTATGTATTCATTTTGCATCTACCCTAAAGGAAAATCTAGACTTTTCAAGTCTGTCTCATGTCAGTACTTATGTAAAGTGAGCCTTCAGCAGTTTTACTCAGAGAAATCAAGTGGTATCTTCCAAACTTACTCTCTTTTTAGTATAAAATTCAAACTTGATTTCAGGGATGCATGATATGGATATTTTTTCACATGATATGTTAACCAATAATTACCTGCATCTCATGGCCGATACCAATATATACCATAAGGTATAAGGTAACTACCATAACCTGTAGTTTTTACACGCCTTAGGGCAAGAATGATTGCAATTATCATGCATTCCTACTATTTGTCCAACTTAGACTGCTGAAACTTTAAATGTTTTTGCACAGAACAAGGATTTTGTCATTACAAATGTATCTCCTAATGATTATGAGCAGGAAGAATGATCACAACCAACATATGGGCACCTGACAATTGATTCATGAATCTATCCTTTAATTAGTTTAATTAGTGGCTATAATTAATCTTTTTATAATAAATGTATCAAATGAAAATATGAATTTATCTATCTATCCATCCATTCACCCGTCCATCCATCCACCTATCTGTAGTACATGCTCTAATATATCTTACAGGCGTACATGGGCAAACTAATCTGATGGAAAGACTGAGCAGTGATTTCTGGCTTCACACAAGAAAATGTCTCACATGAGCAGTGATGCGGTTTTATAGCTCCCCTGGCACAGAGCGGAACATTTAAAAGGCACGGCTCAAATGAGCTTAGCACACTTTATTACCCATCTGCAAACAGCTTAAGTGTCAAACAGCACATCCTTGAGTTGGTAATGTTCACAGGCATACTGAAAGATGAGGGCAATTAGCCCTGAGAAGCACACATGGGTGGTACATAACCAAACAATGCAAAGCTCTTGTTTAAACTAAAGGCTAAAACAATACCGCACCATCATATGGTAAAACCTGCACATAACACGAGGATTAATGTCCGTGCATACAGTACCTGAACTGATACAATGGGACTTAAATAGTATCTGTGTGATCGATAGACTTCTCTGGAATCCTGCAGATGATTTGTAATTACTTACTGGCACATGGTTATTGCTACATAATTTCATGTAATTAGAGTGTTATCTGATTAGACTGTTGATCAGTATATTTTAATATATATGACTTTGTTTGAGGCCAAAGGAGAACCATCTTCATGACATATTTCACTCCCCCTCTGTAATTTCTTCCTCTTGTACGTGTTCAGATATGCATGCCATACACTTACTGTGAGTAGTGATCATTGCAGGGTTGTTATCTCACCACTTACTGGAGAACTTCATCACTAAAATAAATTGTGCTGCAGTATTCAGGTAAAGATAGTCTAAAGTCAGTTGGAACTGATTGTGTTGCTGAAAGATAAATGTTACAAATATAAATGTGAGTTTGACAAAAGCTATGGGAAATAAAAACAGATAGTTATGACAGGTGTGTTACAGTACATGTACCATGGGTATCCTGCTGTCAATCATCCATTCCAGTGCTGCTGTTTGAGTGATTAGGGAATGTCCAAGTTGCCTCCAGGCAATAAAGATACCAAAGCAGTCACAGCTCTGGGAGTGTTTGTGCAGATAGTTTTTGTTTCTAACAAGCAGCAGAGGTCCTGTTTTCCCTTTGCCAAAAGTTGTCAATCCAGCACACTCAGAATAACTTCCTGAAAGTGTCGATGTGCATGTGATATGGAATGCTGTCAACAATCTAACTTCAATTGAAAGTTTGAAGGTCACGGAGATGTCTTTCAGCTTCAAATGATCATTTTTGAAATTCACGGTGGTATTTTCATGTAGGGCATGTTCACCCGCGCCAGCAAGGACAGCGCCTCTCTGACTCAAAGGTGATTTGTCAAAGCAAATTGAGTTTCAGCTGAGACTACCACTCCCTCAGTCCTGACAGCATACAAGGAGTAACATATTCTTAAACTCATTTAATAACTTGGGGTCAGCTTGTTCATTTGAACCTTTATTTGTTCAGGGTTCGAAAATGCACAAGTTCCTGTCCTAATGTCCTCCCATAAGCCCAAAGCACTGAACCCTCAAACACTTTAATTAACATCAAATGTGTGCTCAGCAAAAATGTGAGAATGCAATAGGGGTGTAAGGGCTCAACAATGCTTTATAGAGTTAGGACAGCACTATGCGACATCACATCTTATCTATCAGAGACCAGTAAAATGACACTCTAGTACTGTAGCGTTTTTTTTTGATTTTGAAAGATTATTCAGATCTGGTGAAACAATGCGTCAAAGTGCTTGCTGCTATGTGTAAAAACGTCTGTGCTATGTTTTTTGGGGATGTGTTGGTTATGGTTGTATGATATCACCAGTGATATCTGTGCGTGTGCAGGCGGACAATATTTAAATTAAGGATCAATCGATGCTCTCTTTAATTTGGATTACCTTACCACAATAATATATCTTATTTTATTTCAAGCACCAAACTTAAGCTAATATCTTCCCGCAATGTAGACAAAACATATTCATCATTAAATTGAAACACTCCTGAAAAATAATTCCCTGACCATTTGACTGCTGTCTCTGGAGAGAGCCTTAAGAGCAACATAAAGAAAAGTACAAGACCTTCAGGAGGCTTACTCAGCATCCAGTAATGTAACACTGAGAGCTCACCTCAATGTCAGAGGTATTGTACTAGACTCCTATTTATTAAACATACTTAAAACTCACAGGGGGGTTAAGTGCATGAGAAAATCCCCGCTATTAAGCTGATGTACGAGGGCAGTGATGGTCATTTAATTCTGCTTAAATGACCCAGAGGGATCCAAGCGTAGGCCATCATCTTGTTATGTCTGCTCTAATCCTCAGTCCAAAAGTGCACTAATGTGACTGAGGCTGAAATCTTTGTGTCACTCTTTTGGGTTGACACATGATTATGAACCATTCAATATTGTAATGCCCCAGTGAATTTGTTTGCATTTCTTGTTTGATACTGTATGATTTGCCGAGGTGGTTAAAGGGTGTTTATATCATTTACTGAGAATCTTATTACCACAACTTGACTCCTAACCTATGATTTGTCCTTACACTCGGTGTTTACTTTTTATTTCATGCAGATGCAAAATCTGGTGAGACCTAAAATCTACAGTTTTTTTAACCGGATGAAAAACATCTGAAAAGCCGATTACCAGTTAAGTGGAAAATGATGATCATTACAGGCAATCAAGATGGGCTTGTTTGCATATTGCAGATAAGTTAAGCAGCTGTAATTACAGCACTGGGCGCAGGGGCTTTTCTGGAGAGATTACATGCAATAGAAGAGGATGATTCAAATAAGGTTTAATGCTAGAACTGTCAAGGGCCCATTCCCTTTTAGTTTTCTCGTATGTAATGTACAGAACTTTTAAAAGCACCAATGTTTTAATGTCCTCTGCTCAACTGTGTTTTTCATTAGTTTTAATAATTTATTCATAATTTTAATACATATGCTCAGACATGTATGTTATCGCTATTAATACAACATGCTAATACTGCTGCTGCATACTGGCTCAATGGTGTAGACAGGCATGATACTAACAAAGTCACATCACACTAGATTTCTCATTGCTTTAAAGAGACCAAAACTTATTTGCACTGATTGCTATAGGGTGCTAACACACACTGGAAAACAATATTTTTCCTCTTGAATGCGTTCGTCAAACTGACAAGATTGCTGTAATCTCTCTGGCATGTTGCTCCCAAAAAGCAGAAAATATGAAGGTTATAACCTCAGTTAGTGTCTCTGTGACAAGCGTTCGGAGTTGACTTCAGAAGTAGGGGGGCCTCAGTGTGCACTGCTGAATGTTGTCAGAATAGATTAGATGTCAGTGTTTTGTATTTACTTTCATTGTGGCTTACACCCAAATGTTGTCTCTAGATGATCAAATCATGAATGGGATGACATGCATGTGCTGTTTGATGCTGGGATTATGACAGGTGATCTTGACCTCAATACTAGAAAACATTTCTTTTGTAACTTTGTAACAGGTCATAGCCAAAGAGCCTAATTTTCTGACCTTTACATTTTTCAACCATTTAAATAATCTATTGTCAGCTGGCAGGTCTGTTGCACCTGTCATCCACCTCTACTATACTTTCTTCTTTGGGTATCAAATCTGGGTCAAAGTGGTATTTTTGTGTGAATCCATTTTACAATTTTTAAAAGTATGACAAAGTTTCTTACTGTGCTCTTATTTTTACAGGTGTTATCTTATAATTAATTATAAATAATTTGAATATACTATATCAGTAATAGCAGTATTATTTGTGTGACACTAATTATGCTTAATTAATTAATTACTTGATACATATTTATAAATGGACACACAATCTATACACACCTATATTTATTACGCGATCATGGAACATTTGTGAAAATGGGCTTCCATGGTGCTCATTTATGCCTATTGTTATGTTTATGTTGTTAAATTACATTATGTATAAGCAGATCATTGTTGTTTCCAGCTTAGGTAACATTTGAGCCACAATGAAATCCCTATTTTATACTCAAACAGAAGCTAAACAAAAATGGCATGTGTTTGACAACATGTTTTACAGCTGGAACACAACAGAAATGTCATTATATGCAACTGTCTTTCAACACTAACAATTACATTTCTTTTTATTGATTTATTGTTTATTGAAGTGTTATTTGGTCCCGTCAAAGTGACAGCACTAAGTGAAATGGCACTAAATCTTTTGAATAAGCAGATGCTTGTTTTTAAAAATAATAAGTATTATTTTGTGCAATGCACAAGATGCACAATGGAGAGCATATGAAAACTGCAATAGAAGAAGACGTGATCTGTTTGATAAAGTAAAATAAGTTCTGCAGTATACGCATACCATTCACTTCTGTAAGATGCACTGCGTGCAAAGCAGCCCTTCTCAAACGTGAATAATCAGGGAATAATTATCAAACTGGAAATTCTTTACAGTCTGCAGTTGTTTTACAAACACCAGCAGTCTGTGTTTTTATATTCACAGCAGGGCTTTTTCCCCTCATATTGCACTGCTTACATAGCAGGATCAAAAGCTGTGGAGGGGAGATATCAAACCATGCCTGGATCTGTGTGGCGAGAGAAGTGTTCACCCTGGGGGCAGAGCAGACAACACCTCTACTTTCATCACCCGCACAAGGCTCCCTTGGAGTGCAGGATGTCGAACAATGCTTGTGAGAAACCAACCAGCCCTTCTTTTTTAGTGGTGCCACAAGAGTATTTGTGTCATTCTGCAACTGAATACTTTAATGGTTGTGTTCTCTTCTTAAAAAACCAAACAAATCCTTGACTAACATGCAACACTGTAAGGTACTGCAGACTGCTTTAAAATGTTTCCAACCGCCTCCTAGAGTGAGTCACAATACCCTGTTGCAATGCTGCTGAATTATTGACGAGCCAATACAGATTATTCAGACTAGGGTTGGTGAAGTTAAAAAAAAACTTAAAGCTATAGGAAACCAAATGTAAAATCATCCTATTTTCAGACTGAGCTAGAGATGTATTTTTGTGCCGGCAGCAGTCCTCACTAGAATTTGATGAGTCACCTCTGGTGCCTCCTAATTCAACCTGATCAGACAGGACATAAAATAAAACTTATCTTCCAATGTTTGAATTTAACACTTAACTGCTTGTGAAATGAACACCTTTGTATGTAGGATTTCTTTACCCTACGTTGGGTCCCAGCTAGCCCCCCATCCTAACATGTTAAAGACCCCCCCCCAAATAGGAATGCACCCATGTTAAATGTATAAATTAAGCCATGCAAACAATGCAAACGACATCCAACATGTCACACACAATTAAAAATTGGGGGTTGTTGGAGCTGGTCAAGCAGACAAACTGTGATTTCAATTCAACAACTAAAAAGGTAAATGTGATAATTAATCAAAATTCAAAACACGTCTGCCTCAGTCTACAATAAAACATGTGTGGTGTTGTAGCTGGCCCAAATGTATTTATAGTTCTATTACAACATCACAAGTCATTTGGAAAAACTCACTTGCTTCTGATTTCATTGTCCTTGACCTTGTTTCCTAAGCCCACATTGTGCTCCAGTTTTGCTTTGTACTCCATGTACAACACAAAATATCCCTCTCATTGCACACTTAACATGACAGCTCATTCGGCAGGAAATCTAAATCTAACTAAATAATAAATGAATTTGTCACTTATTCAAGATGAAAAAAGGGGGCAGCAGTAGTCCATACCAGCTGGACAACTTACTGCATTGTAACGTAGCATCACAAGGCTGTTCACTATAAGCCTGACATGATGGAAAACATGATGAAATAATCATTTTGAAATCAAATTAAATGTTTAAAAGACATAATAATATATTCTGTGATCACAAGGAAACAAAGCCTGTAAAGGCAAGTTCACAAACAGCAAAATAATTGTACGTTGTAACTCAAGACGTTCATATAGGTTTAATGTCTCTGCCAGTCATCACTGTGTCACTTTGTCCAGTTTCCTTCATTTGCTATTTTTTTCCTAACAAGCAGGTGTTTCATCTTAAGAGACACTGGGTAAGTGTCAAAGCAAAGCATGCATATTTAATCTTAATGCGCCATATGCTGGAGAAAGACAGCTAACAAGAAGCTAATTACCATGCAGGTCTGCAGGGATACAGACTGTTTCCATGGACATATCATCCTTAGGGCTTTGTTGTCTCATAGTGGAGGAATGAAGGAAACATAGATAGATGGCCATGTTATCATATAAAGACCAGTACATATTTGATTACATAGCATTTGTATCTATTGAGAATTTTTGAAATATATCTTTCATAAAAGCTATGAATGAGATAATCTTGAAAATTAATCTCAAAATTTCCAATTGACAACAATTCTGTTTGTGTGCTGATAATTAGGTCAGGTGGCAGCAGAGAAAACAAGACAATCGCTGTGACGATATACAGACAACAAAGGAAAGCCTCTACTCGTTTGTACGGCTGACAGTGTTTTTTTCTTTGTTAAGTTATGCCCTGCTCACATGCTGCAGACCCTGTCAACACAGGCAAACACAACCTCTTCTAATGAGCAGGCCGTAGGGAGGCAGTGGTAGAGGCTTCTTAGAAAGCTGGTGAATGCGGTGGTTAGGCTGCCTCCCGATGGTGCTTACATCCACACTGTCAGACTCACAGTGACTTTGTTGTCAAGGTCAAGCAAATGAGTCAGGTGGGATGGCTCACAGCAGGGAGAAGGAGTGCAACTGTCCTCCATCCGTCACGGCATGATACAGCTTGACTGTGATGACATAATGCCACTGGGCCAATGTGGCTCAGCGGTTAGCGCTGCCGTGTCACAGCAAGAAGGACACAGGTTTCATTTAGCTTCCTTGTGGAGTTTGTACGATCGACATTGTTGGCACGGGCTTCACCCAGGTGCTCCAGTTTCCTCCCACTCACCAAAGGCATGCAGGTCAAATGGGCCTGGATGCTGACAACACAAAGAAACTAAATAGGATGACAGTTAAAGCAGTGTGATGAGGTTTAAAACATGAAGACAGTTTTGCTTCCAAGTATCTGTAGAGCCCTTTTTTTCTCAATTGATGTGCTGAAAATCTATGGAAGCGGCTGTGGCCATGGCATACTTTCTCTTATTTTCATAGCCTCCCTCACAGCGTGTCATTGGGCAAGATGCCTCACAAGCTGTTTGCAGGCAATTAAGAATATAACAGCTAATACTTTACTGTTGCTCCCATCAGCAGTGATATCTAGGGAAAATAAGATGCTTACTGTGTGAGAACTGGTGTGTCCCAGTAGGCAAGCTTCCATAACCACCACAATAGTCAGAAAGATAAGCCAGCGCAGCTCTAATTAGTCCAACAGAGGAACTTTTAAGGGTTGCATCCGAGCCAGGAGCTGCATAAATTCATATAAATCTACAACAGAAAAAAAGTAAATTCCTTTCATTGTGATCAGCCCTATAAGCTGAAGCACTCCACTACAGGAGCTCTACAGTGTGTGAGAGCCTGTTTTCTGATAAGCTGGATACACCTATTCAGTTTGCTGATTAAAGTCATATCAGGCAGCGCTCCTGACAGCTGAGCTTCTGTGAAAAGATAAAAGTCTGAAGTCTATGGAATCAGTTTCAAAACACCGCCATTTTTCCACACACCAAAGAGGAAGAATGCTACACACATGCATCAAAAAAATTATTCCATATCCATATTAAAATGTTTTCATTTTAAAATGAGGCCACTCCTTTCTGGTGTGATCAGGCTAGAGTGCCTGAATGATTTACTCTCTGTTGCTGGATGCTCTTATGCTGCCTCCATCACTGCCTCCATCACTCTAAAAGCCCAGCATCACCCGTGCTCCTGTTTTTCAGTCCACAGAGTATGCAGATGTCTTCTTATTCAACCCCAACTGAACACCCAGAGTCATCTCCTAGTGTCAACTCTTGTGTATACACTTTAAATGTCAGAATCGACTTACAACACACTACTGTATATTCACCATTTTCACTGTAAACAACAAATAAAAAGAAACATGGCGGTTTAACATGGCTTTCTTCGTAGAACAGGACCTGCTCCACCTGTGGATAAAAACAGCTCATGTTATGGTAACGAGAACACAACAATTTTTTTTTTTTTTTTTTTAGGTGATTTAATGAAAACATACCTATGAATATTATATTCCTTTTCTGCCAATAGATCTTCCTTAATTATTCATGTTTAAGGAATGATGAATAGTGTCGATAAAATTGTGCCATTGTTGCAAATTGAGGGTTTTAAAGAGAGAATCATACCAGTGACATCAGACATACAGAACAAGGCACATACTGTATGCAACATGGTGTGTAAGTCAGAATGTTAAATAATAAATGGTATATTTTGTTTATATCTTACATATTTTATATACATTCATAGAATTCAGAATTTGTAGGTGGTGGGCATATTTTAGCCTTGAGGTAATGCTAGAGAGAGTTTGTTTACAGGGGAAAACACACTCTTCTGTTAATGTAATAAACTAATAATAAACCCAGTAATGTAAACCATGGAGCCATAAAAAAACATTTTTATGAAGAAATTTCAACCCAAATTAGCAAAATGTAAGGAAGACTTCACTAATATAGTGACGGAGAGTTCTGACTCTGTTGCAGCTACTGGAAATGATCCGCTGCCATTAACCAGTAAGCAAACCACACCACACGAGTAACAAATGCATCTTTTTTGCAGATCATGTCTAGCTTATTTTTTCTGGACCTGTTCATGTCTCTGAAAGCGTGAAATTCACTTGTGAATGTATATTACTGTCAATATTTATTGTGAGTTAACCAGAATTCAGAGTTTAATGATGATGATGCTTTATAGCAAAACAAGTTTTTTCTTGTTTTTCTCCTTCAAAGCTAACAGTCTCTATTCAGAGAATACAGATCCACAATAAATTAAAAAAGGTGTCCTGTGTAGAGGGTTTACAAAATTCTGCCACAAAGTATGTTGTCAAAACAACTGAAAATGAAGAACAGACTGTTCCACTTCACAAGGCTTTCAGTGAACATTTGAACCGCAGCAGAGACGTGACGAAGTTGCAGGGCAGCAGGCTCACGACGCAGCTGCATTCAGTGGACATCACAATCAATCAATTCAATGGTTTAATGTAAAACAGATTTTACCTTTTTGAATAAAATCAAGTTAAGGTAACAAGTAGGGATGTAACAAAAAACGATTTGCTCTCGCTCCCTCCCTTAAAACTCTCGCAAGA
>NW_023339663.1:24024145-24027267 GCF_004916995.1 Morone saxatilis | reverse complement strand
GAGAGATGCACACCCCTAGTAAAAAGATAACTCAAATAAACTAGAAAGAGCCTTTCAAGTTCTGAGAGCAGCAGTGTTGTGACAGTGCTGGTATAACGTTCTTGATCTAAAAAAAACGGGGTTGCAAATTAGTCCACATAAATAAAACTTCCAGAAACTATACAGTGAATTTTAAGAATGGAATGGTGAATGAAAGCAGAGTAAAGAAAGTAATACATTAAAATGTAAAGTGAGTCCATGGGTGAGTTTTAGTGAAACCTGTTGTTCACATACTAATTTCATTACCAACTTGAACTCATCCTCTGGAGGCTGATAGAGAGGATTGCTGCTCATTGCTCTTTTCCTGTGCCCACACCCAGAGGACACAGTGATGGATGATTGGCTGAGGACAGCTGCTGCTCTGCCTCTCAGGAGGGTAACTAATAGAACGGGGGCAAGTGCAGTGAGTACAGTACTGAACAGAACGCCCTCAACTCCAAAAACGATTTGATCTCTTATCAGCGGGCAAAAGACACCCCCAGACCTGAGAGTTTCACATAACTTTCTCTTTATCTCTTAATATTTCAGACAGATTATGTGACGAGGGAGATGGTGATGATACCTTAGGGGGCATGCTTTACAAAGATGCAGTGTATTTACTTTCCTCCTATGGTCACACAGAAAACTGTATCACATACTGTAATGAGCAATAATCGTCTCTTCGGTAGGCCAAGATAATAACCAAAGCATGAATATTTAATGAGCATCACCTGCTCTGAATTAAATATGCTGTGAAACCCTCTTAGCATCAAGAGCAAACGTCCTCTTGTGCTTGCTTTGCTTCAGCCAGTGGGCGCGATGCGTGACTTCCTAACATGCTAAAGTCAAATAGTTTAAACAGGGATTTTTTTAGCCAGAGTTGGTAGATGTCGCCTGCTGCAGTGGCATGAATGATAGCAACACAATTAAGGCATTTTCCAAAATGAAGAACAAAGAGATACACTTTTACATACTTTCATGCAATGTTTTTCTCAACCTACACACAACAGCAACGACAGATGTCTAATTCTCTTCTTTCCAGCTTAGGTCAATATTACAGTCATACATTTCCTACAAATGTTTTCTCATTTACTGTCTTATATCACTCTCTTACCTACAAGGCATTTCACAGCTTTAAAAAAAGGTTAAACAGCAGAACAAGTAACCCTCAGGAAAATAACAGTAGTCAAAACCTGAGAAAGAAATACCAGAATAAAGGGATAACAGCCAATCATGTCAACACATATTTAAACAGATAGTTGGCCAAACATCCCAATGCAATTGAAGGTAAATGTAAGGGGTCATATCAGTGACTACTGGCGTAACTGGGGCAGGGTCATGGGTGAACAGAAGGATGAAAGGGATGAGACCTGGGGTGTAGGATTAGATGGAGCATCACAGGACGCACGTCTGACTTCTTGCACGTCTTGTGAGGAAAAGACAGAAGACAACGAGGGAGGCAGAAACATCGGTGAACAGCAGATGTCAGGGCAGAGGTCACTGGAACTTGGTCTCAGTGCACTAATGACTGCTTCTTGTGGTGAGAAGATGATGTTGGAGCATCGTTGTTAGCTCCACCAAAGAGGTTGTGTTTTCAGTTCTGAATGTTTGTGCGTGGGTCAGCAGGATTATGGAAAAACTACAGGCACGATTTTCATGAATTGTGGTAGAAGGATTTTTAAAGTTCCAAATCATGGGGCGGTTATACAAATTATTTTTCACTGTTTTTTCACATTGTGAGGTAGGTCAGTTGTAATACAGAAGTGTATCTGGTTGCGCTTGCACTTCTGCAGATTGGCCATGGCAGAGTTTTAGATGTTTTTGTACAATTTTAGGGACAACACAATGTGTTTAGAGATCCTCTATTTCAAAAGTAACTAGAAGTTACCCATTCAGGGCACCCTATATGGGCCAATCTAAAGTGAAGCAAACTTGTCTGGGTAAGGCCATTAACGCAAATCAAATCACCATATTAGCAGAGTATTTAAGATGCATGTTATATTCCACCGAGTTCATTGCCCAGCTCCTAGAAGACATACTCGGCCTTGACGACAAACCTGTGCTGGACCGGGCTCATCGCACTCTACGCGCCAAGCCCAAGGATGGAGAGCCCCCTCGTCCGCTCGTTATTCGGGTGAACCTGTTTCAAGTCCGGAACCAAATTCTTCGCCGGGCCGGAGAAGCTTTCCCTCTTTCCTACATGGGCAAGAGGATCTCGATCTTCCCCGACTTCACCGCGGCGGTGGCTAAAAAGCGGGCCGCCTTTGCTGCAGTAAAGAAGGAGCTCCATTCCTGCCCGAACGTCAAGTTTGGTCTTCTCTACCCGGCAACGCTACGCATCACTCTGCCCGGCGGACAGACCCACAGGTTTGAGGATCCGACATCGGCGTTGAGCTTCATTGAGAAGAACAATTAAAAGGAGTCACCCCTGACGCTGTTTAGCCGACATGTTAACTTGTTGTGTGGCTGTTATTGCTGCTGGCCATGAGGACTACATCTGTCCCTCACCCTGGATGCCTTGTTTTCTTAATGTGTTCAGTGAGCTACGGTTCTGAGGTAACACTGATTTGTTTTCTTGTTTACTCCTTTCATTCTTGATTCTCGAACTCGGCTCATGTTGACTACTTAAATGGTATACAGGGATACCTCAGGTAAAAACTGTAGCGCTGCAGGTGCCTTAATGGTTTGACACAATTCATTTTGCTTCAAGTTGTTTTTTTTATTTTTTATTTTATTATTATTATTATTATTTCAATCGATTTAATAGTCGGCTTTAGTTATCCGGCTTAATTATTAGTACATTTATTACTGTGTAATTTCATTTCACTGACGTAACTTCATGTCACAATTCCAACGCCTAAGTAGTTGTAGTTCGTTAGTTGTTCGGTATAGGCCTTCCTTAGAGCCACAAGAGGTGTGACAGATTGGTTGTTTTCGGGGTACTTTGCGCGCATCTCGTTTGGGGGGATGCTTCTGCTAAAGTTCATGTGGGTGGGAAGGGAAAGGGATGTGTGTTTTAACGTGTTTAACATTTGTTTTTTTTGGGGGGGTTTTTTTTCTCTTTCTTTTTGTTTTGTTTCTTTTTGTGTTACATCAGTCAAGCT
>NW_023339663.1:24001137-24024045 GCF_004916995.1 Morone saxatilis | reverse complement strand
AAAAAAAAAAAAAGATGCATGTTATAGTGTTTTAGTTTAATCTTGGTGTTTAAAATAGCTAATCTAAGATGGCATTACACTTGGTAAAGGTAGAGCTTAAAGGGGAATTCTACCAATTTTATCATTTACAGGATTACTATTGCATATGTGAAAATAAGGTCTTATAAAGCATTTTGTAGCTCCAGAGGCAGGTGCGTAAAGCCTGATAAATTGCCTCAAGTGATGTCACTTGGGTCTCATAACGAGTTAGAAAGAAGTGACTTTACCAGATCTGTGTAGCCTGCTCCTCATCTCTGCTTGAGGCTAGTGGCTTGAGTCTAAGTTAGCCACTATGAGCATAACACACCTGAATTCCCTACCCAAGAGTTGGTGGACATGTTGCACTGTGGGTAATATACAGTAGGCACCATATATTGGCAAGGAAAAAAAGAATATACAATAAAAAAAGACGATATATCTGGTTCTTTTGGCAACTCTCTAATGTGAGGTATCGACAATGTTATAGTGCAGTGCTAACAACACCTGGGGATACTGAGGTAGCATCCAATTTTACTGGGGACATAGCTGGCACAGGATAGTGTCAGGGCACAGGTAATACTGGTAAAGTAATTAGTTGTTAGGTCTAGATGTAATTTGTTGTTAGGCATGTAATTACCACTGTACTGTAACTGTACCAGCTTCTAGCAGGCCCCACATATACTGAATTTCTTCAGTTGTCAACAACAACAAAACCTGCAACCCTGATTAGCTTGACTCATTTCACATAGTCACTCTCCTCCTTCCTGCACGGCATCAGTCCTAGTCTTGTGTTTCCGGCCATGTACTTAGTTTGACATTGGTTTCAGTTAATTTAGGTCAAGAAGTAGGCACAGGCAAAAACAAAAACAAAATACCTCAGGGATGAGGTTTGTCATTCATTTTCTATCACAGTCTCAAACAAAAGAGTGTCTCGCTATCAGCAGCACAACCACTCACCTCTCTTTTTCCTCTACTCTCTTAGGCGTCTGCGCCCTGACAGGCTCATATTAGGTAAGACTCGCTTTTTTGACATTTGACAACCATTCAACAGAACAAATGACAACCTGTGACGGTGATAATAGGATGTTCCAGAGTAAGGGTGGCTCCAGATGCTGACTGAGGAAAATGCTGACAGTTATGTGCTTGAGAACATTGTTGGAGCACAATCACACACACTTACGGTACGCTGCTCTTGGGCACCCCATGCTGGTGTGCAACTGACCCATACTAAAACCCTTGGCAACAGAGGTTATATGATAGGAATGACTAATAACACACATTGCAGCCAGGGTATTCTTAACAGTGCTTGCTTTGCTAAAAAATGACTCTGTCTCGTATTATTCCTATAGGATTCAAACAATACATTAAATGTTCTGACAACTATTACTTTCCAAACAAGATGTTACAGTCACAGTTTAATGTCATGTCGTGGCTTTGCAGTGAAATCACTTCTCATAACAAATGGACAGGGAAAAGTCAGACAACTTGCTGACCTCAGACAAGTTATGTGAGTGGGGAAGATCCAGTGCACAATCCTCTACTATGACAGTACCAAATATATCCAACGCGTGCTCCAAAGCAAGGACTGTGGACGATCTCCCAGCTTTCTGCATACACTTAGTTCTAATTAACACTGAATCCATTTACTGAACAGGTGACAGTTACTTTGTAAGTCTCATACATACTGCAGTGAGCACTTTGTTTAATCTACCATGTATCTACACTCTCTTGAGGTTTCACAGATTATAACAGCAGACACTTCCCTGGGTGTGGCTGGCTGCACCATGCACGCAATGGGAACAACACTGCTCAGGAGTCCCTGTTTTTGTTGAAACTGCATCTTCAGCATTGTATCAACACAACTGACCATATACCAAGGACAAAGAAACAAAACCAATTGCGGTAGAGGGTAAATACTTGCATGCCTGCAGTGTCAGTGATCTCAAAAAGCTTGGAAGACTCAGAGCCATGACTTTCCAGGCAGGATTTGTTGTTGTGGTTCCATGGGGAGAGTTGAAAGGATAGAATGGTTTCATCTGGGTCAGGTCAGTTGAGCAGTTTGAGCCCAAGAGTACATTAGAAAGAGCTGAAATAACGCTCTTAGACAGAGCAAGGAGCGGACTTGAGTGCCATGGCAGCCCTGTAGTGCTTTTAACATGCCCTGTGGATTCTTTGGGTTCATTAAGCGGTTTGGGGTTTGTGTGACAAGCCTTTCCACAACCTGCTGTGACATGGGGAAAATGCCCTTCACCGAAAAAAAGTGTTACAGGTAATGCCAGTAGGAGACCCTGAAGGACACTATCTCTGGAAGCCATTTACAGAGTGAAAAGGTAGTTGGGTGAAGAGGGAAAGCAGAGTTTATACACAGTATTACATGTCTATGCAACTATTTTATTTAACAAAGGTAAAATAAAAACTTAAATTACCTGCTATTTTTAAAAGTTATACTTCTGCTTCTGCTCACAGAGTTTTTTAATGGTGGATATTCTACTTTGGAACAAAACTCTGCAATCTTAGGGAAAAAATAAAAAAAATCCCAGGCTGTTGCTTCTCAGGGCCTGTGTGTTCCAGTGATCAGAGAGAATGTGATTTAAGGTGATGATATGCAGAGGCGCCATCCTCGTCTGGCAGACGGCTGCAGCAGTGGTATGAAAGTGCTCCCTTCGGCAGAGAGCACGTGTTGCCTAGCTGCTTCCAACTTACAATTCACCAGAGATAGACTAGGTCCGCTGGCACTTACGCCAGAACCTCGCTGCCTTAGATATTTATACTCTGTTCAATATCCGGCTGAAATATGGTGAGATTCAATGAATATTCTTGAAGTTTTAAAAAGGCTGTAAAGGATTTGTAAGTATATGTGAGCTTGCTCCCATAGAGCGTTTGTTATTTGTGTTCAGTTTGAGAAAAGTTTTTGGCCTCACAGGAAATGAAAAATCTACATAATTGAAAAACCCACCATTGGAATAAGTAAAATTAGCAACTGCCACATTTTATGGCAAATAAAAAAAAATGCACTGTCCAGTTTTAAACAAATATTCCAGCCACTCTAAGTTTGAAATAGGAGCTAATAAATGAATGTTTTTCATTATCAGCTTAATTAACTACCTGGGTAATGTTATGTATTAAGGCAAACCTGTGGGTCTCTGGACTCCTTGTTGTTTGGGATCAGTCAGGTGGATTCAGACTAGGCAGGATAACTGTAGCCTGCTGCGACTTTAACATTTTACAAGGCAGTGTCCATAATTGTTTGTTCGAAGATAATGTCCGGTACTTGCTTCCTAACTAACACAGTGTTGTATTTGTTTTATAATCCATCTGTACTTTCACATAGACACACAATACACCCGCACACACACTACACTGCCAACTGTAAGACCATGGTGAAGTTACTAATTTGAGTGAATTCTTTTTAAAGCTTTTGCAACTTCATTCCGAGTGAACATAGCTGTCCCTTGTTGTGTTTACTATTTTCTTTTGGTGATCGAACTATCAGGGCATGAAAGCTGTCTACTGGAAACTGGTGCTCCACTGACAGGGCCTGAGCAAAAACACTACATAGGGGATGGGCCAATTCCATTTAAAACACATTGGTTGCTAGTATTCAGCTATGATTGCGGTGTAGTACAAAATATTTTACGCATGATGAACAGTAAAGATTCAGGGCTTTGCTGAAAACATTCAGGGCTTAAGCCCCGTAAGCCCAGCCACGGGGCCGCCCATGCCTGAAATCAATATGTTCATTTTCACCCTGTTTCCTCCGGAAGTATAGCAAATTGGTAGCCGGGTAGCCAGATGCTGGAGTCAAATATATGACTACTGGACAAGTGAAGTCACAACTCATCATTTTACACTTCTCTGGAAGAGACAGGTCATCCTGTGGTCCTGACACAAACATGAATCCTCCTAACCCAAATAAAGCCATCCCAAAGCACATCACCTAGTCTGCAGACAGGTGCTCTGAAACAGATACCAATGCGCCACTGAGGCCGTTTATTTTCCTCACCAACAAAAGAGGCCAAAGAAAAATATCTGAAGTTAAAAGGAGACAAGCCTGTGCAACAACAAAAAAGAAAAGATAAAACAGCATGAAAACATTGTACTTCACAGATAACAGCGCAGTTTATTAATTAACGCAGTCTGCATTTCTAAATATTACCCTGAGCTGTCTGTCCAAGTATTTGCAGATAATTGGCATACAGAGAGTAAAATGTACAGCCTATGGTTTACCCATCCTACATATCTTCACGTTTGGCCTTGCTTTTTGTCCACACCCTGATACTGGAGCACTCAGCCAGGGGATTGGCTGCCCACACGGTGCGTTGCTTGTCAATTGATCAGGGTCTGACTCTAGCTTAGTGCACCTTCACTGGAAACCTCAAATGAGGCGCAGCACAAATGCATTCATCTTCATCAGAGGAGCACAGGATAAAGTATCAGGGAGTTTTTGTGCAGCAGACATGGTTATAAAGAAAGCACTGAAACCAGATGATTTTTTGTTTCTATTTGTAGTGCTTCAAGTGCTATGACTATCACATAATTTCTGTGCTGTGTCCATGATGAAGCTACATCGCAGGCCCTCTAATTATGTGGCACTTTTGTGCAGTGTTGGCTGGCTTGTTGTTGCAAGAGATGCCAACTACATAGACCTGTGCAGTACTATCATTTGTAAACTCATAGCTTACGATTGCATTTTTTCTTCTTAAATAAATTGCAGCTGTGAAAGCTTGATGCCCTACATTTTTCTGCAAGTTGAATCCTGCCTTTCTGCTCTGTGTCTCTGATAAATCACCACTCTACCAGAACTCTTACTGACCGTGGTGAAAAGATAGTGAACCTTTGAGGCTTTGACCTGTGATGTAATTGGAGACGTTGTGTGCACGTTAAAACCAAAGAATAAAACAGCCCGCTCAGAAGGAGAATCATGGATTTATTCTGGCCAGTGTAATTTATTAAACTGTTGCTCATGCCCATTTATCATAATCAATCAAAGGGCAGCTGGGCCAAAAGAGCAATTTAGAGCACTGCAGAGTTATGCCATTGCTGAGTCTGTAATAAGTTTGAAGAAGATTATATAAGGCAATATTGCACCTTGGGGTACAGTTTGTGTCAAAATGTAATGAATCATTCATTACTGGAGATCCATAGCTTAAACATTTGTCCACAGGTTAACGCAGAGAATGGGCTGTACAAGATAAAAAGGAATGAAGAGTGAACATAGAAATACATTTAAAGTAACAGAGATCAAGCAGGCCAGATGTGGAGAACATATGGTAGATTTTTAAGCAATAAAAAAAAAAATTTCAAACCACTGAACACGTCAGTAGCACCAACCTGCAGATCGTGTTTTCTTGCATAACATGTACCATGAATGACAATATGAAACTTTCAGAAAGAACGAAAAAAGACATGCTTTTTCCATGACAGTAACAATATTCTGTGGGTGCTATATAATTGGCAACTCCTTGCTCTGGGCAGACTTTGGTCCCAACACTATTGATTATGAGTAACACCAGATGCCAGAGTTGGATGAGCGATGAGCAGTGAGAGGATGGAACTGATGAGTGTGTCATGAGGGGGTTGTTTGTCTTTTGGCCAGGGAATTGTGTCAAGGCTCACAACCTCCAAAATCCATCAGAAAACTAGCTGTCCAACAGACTACATGTTCATTAAAGCACATTAGACATGTGGACACTTCTTATCCAAGACGGTGATAAATGGCCGCTTCGACTTTGGGACATTGTTTCCTGAGCAAAGTCATCAAAACATAGGAATAAACATCTCATTGATAGCACACAAAATTATATAATTTATCATCACTTCTAAATAGCCCTTATATAAATAACAGGGCATGACCAAATGTATGTCTTTATTGAATAACATACTGATAATACATCATATTTGAGAGCACAATAATGCATTCTGAGGTAATCTGAGTCTTATTTGTGAGAAAATCGATCCATAGTACTTTGTAAAAGATGCCTTACAAAGTCATGTTAAAAAGCACATACACAGATTTTCCGCCCCCACTGATCATTTTCAGCATAATCTCTCATCAGGTCTGCTGATACCACACGCAGTGAATGGCCCACAGTCCCAGCAGAGACATGCTGCAGCTGCTGCTCTGGTGCCTCTTAGATCTTCGGGACTTGGGCGATGTTTTGCCCCACTTACATGCAGCAGCTTTGTGAATTAAAAAGGCTCCACAATAAACTCTGCTTGTGCTGCAGTGGATAGCAAAGCCTTCCTGTGGGTCTGAATTAGTGTTCTTGGACTTGTACCCAGAGTCCCTGCAGCCAAACAAAGCAGTGAAGAATTTTCTTTGCTGTCTAACACCAGCAGAGGGGGGTGTGCTCAAGTCAGGAGGAGAATGTGTCAGCTGTGCTGGCTGAAGCCTCAGATGTTTCTCAGCAGCCACACCCTGGAATAAAACAGCTTACTGACACAACCACAATGACAAATGGTATGTGTTACTAATTTGAACATAAACACTGTCTGGTACATCTGCAACATTCCACACAGTTCGATGATATGATGAGTTGAACAGTAAAACAAATATCTGTTGTCTCAATGTAAAATACTCTGTAGACATAGCAGGCTAAAATAATGATAATTAAATATTACATTTATTGAATTTGACCATCTCCAATCGCTCATGCCAGATATGAGCCTGTCTGGCAGTTTAAGATTTAAATTTTAGTCCTTTCTGCCCATTCTGTGATAGTCTTTCCCAAGGGCTCTGAATTGAGGTTTTTACTTGTACTAGCTGTCACTTAGGAAACAAAACTGAAAAACATACTGGCTCAGTAGATCCAAGCGAACAGTATCCCTCCTGCGCAGTGCAGAGGGCTAATATTTGGAGTTTTTTAAATGAAAAAAACAGGTTAAAGAAAACCCTTCTGCAGGGCTTTATGAAATAGTCTGAGATGAATTATGCACATCCACTGGCTTTTGATATCCATCCCACAGGGCCTTTTCTCTTTTCATTAAAGCTCTATTTTTTCCAACTATGCATCCCCTTTTTTAGAGAAAATGACTGGGCAAAATCCTTTAGTTCGAATCAGTGCAAGATTAAATAGCCTATTGTGTGTGCTTTTTCTGTGGCTGCTGGCTGTTCACTGGCTGGGGGGCTATAATAATTTACACTAAAGATTAATTGGGTAAGGCCAGCGTGTTGAAGTTGCACTTTGGTCTTATCACATTGAACAAGATCAATACAATCACAATCACACTGAAATCAATTGTACACTGTATGGCAAGACCAACAAAGAGTATTTGGATGTCTGAAACATTGTCTGAGGCATAAAACTTTAAAACAATTTGTACCAGTCAAAGCTCTGCTGTGTGTCCAGTGACCCAGCTGAGTGAAGTCACTGAGACCACACATACACACACACACATATATATAAGTCCTACTCTAACCTCCTAACCCTGGTGAAAACTGGCAACCTCAGTGCTAAATGCTGAATGCAGCTGTGGTGGAAACAAGTTGGACAACAACTCTGTCCTCAGTTGTGATGCGCCCAGTCAATTGGTTAAAAGTCTGAACGTCATTAACACACCCACATGCACAGTGGCACTGTTTGTCTAAATCATGCTTAATAACTAATTTATAATTAATTAATGACATTTGACTTCACTGAGTGGATGTTATCTTTGTGTCTCACATCTCTGATAAAAGGAGGGACATCTAGTTTAAACTCTATGCCGCCTCTACTGTAGCTCAGTTGCATTTATTGTACCAGTGGACATCATGTATCCTCTTACAGCGCGCCACGAACCCGCCATTTGGTTAAAAAAAAGAGACGGTTTATAATAACGATGAGACACGGAGCTCATCCATATTAGAAGAGTCTTTAATGAACTCAGACCGTAAAAGACACTCCTCCCGCTCCCGGCTCCCACCGCTCTGCTCCCGTAGCCAGTCGATGCGCGGCAGCGCGGGAGGAAATTCATAGCCCTATCTTTATCAGTATCAGCATCGCCTTGAAGACAAAGAGAGAGCCGCAAATGAAGATGTGCTCCAATAGCAGGAGAAGCCCGTCTTAAAGTCACTATTTCTGCAGCCGTGCCCGCCCGGAGGCAGACAGATACCGGTCCTTGGAGACTCTTCGGGGATGCGCAAAGATGTGAGAGTAAAAAAGCGAGATGCATTGTGATTGGCCATACTCTTTCTAAAAGCATCAGACACTGCGAGTCATGTTTGCTCCAGCCAGAGCAGCAACGAGGTGGCATCAAACTTGAAGGAGACGTGTTCCCAGTCTGCACAGTGGATGCGTTCACAGCGTCAACGATCAACTTGACGCATTTCCCCTAAAGAGGCGGACGCGCTCTCCGTGGTGCTGAAACAGAAAGACTTGGCTGATCAACTAGTGAAGAAGAGGAGGACGGCCTCACTTCGCCACCTGCTTCTGAGCTTGGTGCTATTAGATAGCTTCAGTAAGGTAAGTCCAGCACTGGATGTAGTGTACAGTAAAATGCAGATGAGCTGTTTCAGTCATATATCTTTATTGTGATTGGGGTATTGTAGGCTATTACAGCCTCTACAGCGTCCACTCCATCTGTTATTTGTCTTTATGTTGTCCTGGGCGCCTGCATGTGTTTTATTTTAAAGTTTAATCCTGCAGATTGACTACAGCCACAAAGTTACAATCTCAATCTTTAGTTGGTTTAGTTTACATGCTCAATTAAGGAAAAGTATGATGCCGGCAGATGCCACAGATTGCCTGTTGATTTATCTCTTTATGATTGCCATTATTAAGTGTTTCACTTTCCAAATTTTGGTGTCCATTTAGCTGTGCCCCGTAAATTAATTTTTCCTTCCTGCTGTGGCTTTTAACCTTTTAGCATCAAACTCTGAAAATCAATGCAGCACTTATCTTCTCCTTATTCTGTTTAATTGTTTTTAGGTTGTGTTGCATTACATCGAGTTTATTTACTTTTAGTTCATAAGTTGAGCAATTGTGAGACCATGGGATCATTGCAAAATCAGGGATGTTATTGCCTACTGCATAGCGACTCTTCCTGCTGTTTGTTTTTGTGCTGTATAATATTATCACACACGTCAAGATATGACAAAGGGGCGATTATTATTTATATGCATTGTTGGATAGACAATGTGGGGTGCATCTTTACTGGTTTCTGTTGCATGCAAAGTAGATAGTAGTATGGATTACGACTGTTGTATGTATCACATAGCTGCTTTTAGAATAGTAAAGAATGCTTTGTGTGGGGAACATTATGTAAGGACTCTTTGTATTGGGGCAGAAACTGGGGGAGCCAGCGGTTTGTGTTTGTCTCTCACTTTGCAGCCTGCTGGTACCTGATAACTTCATGCAGCACACATCTGTGTGGTACAGCTTTTTGTTTTTTTTGTGCCCAGCTTGTGGTTCCCAGGCTTCCAAAATCAATTTATGTTTTTTTTTTGTCTTTAAACAAAAACTTTGTAATTGATGATGAGGGTCAGTGATCCATTCCACAGATTTTAATGGCTTTTGTTTTTTTTTCTAGCTTGGCAAACCTGTGGCTGGAGTACAATCAGGAAATAGAAAATTTCAGGACAGAGTTTGTGTGTGCTCTTGTTGGAGTGTCACATAGGATTGGTGTGTTCAGTAGACTATAAAAATAGGCACTGCATGCTAACTGGCCTCAGGCATGTATTTTGGGTTAAGCCACTTTATATAACGCAAATGATTTTGCTCCACCATCTTGAACACAATCTTATACTTTATAGTGACTTTAAAACTCTAGATGGTTTCAGAGATTTGTCGAATGAAATCCTAATAAAAGCTGCCAGGGACAAATCAAACCAAGAAATGTAGTTAACTGGTTATCCTATAAGAAGGTTCGGAGTATTACTAAGTGCAATACAGCAGTTTGTACTTCTTTTCCTTGGATATTTTGCATTCACTATGTACGTCAGTGGTCAGCTAATAAAGATTGTTTCAAAAGTTTAAGATCTTTAAGATCTTAAATAGTGTTGTAATTGCAAGTACTGTGACTTACTTGCTTTAATTAATTACCCTGTTGGGCTGAGGGGAAGCGTGGGTGTCATCAAAGCAGAACAAGGCCCCTTTGAGGTGGGAAACTTGTGGCTGAATGACTTAAGTTACGGTTAATTTCAAAAGGCTCGACTTCATTTCAAAGACACTTTTTCTGGTCTTTTGTATTGAAATACATTTGGTATTTTATATTTCAGTCATCAAGTCAGTTAGCTCAAAACGCTGTGGGCTTGTGAGAGACTTTGCACAGAGCTTAAAGCTGCAATAGACAAGCTTGCACACTGGAGGCTCAAATCCATCCAGTCTCTGACACTTTATATTAAAGGATTATAAAGCTATAGAGTCATAAGATCTTACATGATTGGATGCAGCTTTCTTTGGTTCTTCTGTTTCAAAGACAATTTGCTGTTATGTCTAAATGTAACACTTACCATGCGCCGGTGAGAATTCCTGCCATTTCATAATTTTATTTGAATCTTGCATGCTTGTTTTCTAACCTAGCCAGACTTTGTTATTTACACCTGAGACAGGTGTGTCTTTACCTGAAAAGCTTGTTCAGGAACTTGACCTGTGTGTTGGATTTTTATATTCACTCCTCATGCAAAGACAAACCCTCCAAGAGATCATAAACAGAGCTGTAATTGCTAGTAAGGTTGCTCAGCGGCTTTAATCAATTACTGCACCATCCTCCATCCTCAGAGATGGGGAGCGCAGGTGTCATCAAAGCAGAATGAGGCTCCTTTGAGGTGGGAAATGCGAGACTCAATGACTTCACTCAGCTGGGTCACTGGACACACAGCAGAGCTTTGACGCGTACAAATTGTGCTTGAAGATGCTGCGTTCATCCTGGGAGGCTCAGCGGCTGGCAGGGGACCAGCGGAGCGGGGACATTGCACTCCAGATGGCCCAGAGAGGCCAGAGGAAGAGAGCTGTCCAAGCCCAGCTGGGAGTAAGGGAAGCTGGACTGCCGGTAGTGTGACTGTGTGTGTGTGTGTGTTTGAACGAGGGACACGGGACAAGAGAAACAGAGAGAAAGAGGTACGTATGTGTGTAAGAGTGTGTGTGCGTGTTGAAGGAATGATTGGGAGAGAAAGGGCGGGTGAGTGAGAGGGAAAATGAGAGCGAATGAAACAGGCGCCTCTGTGTGTGTGTGTGTGTGTGAGCAGGCATGGAAATAGTGATAGGAAAAGTGTGGGAGGCAGAAGAAATAAAAGAGAAGATGAAGGAGCTTGTATGTCTGTGCGCTTGTGCACATTTGTGTATTTCTGTGTGTGCGCATTGAAGGAGTGACAGGGTTGGAGACAGAAAAATGAAAGAGAGAAAGAAACAGGCGCATGAGTGTTTCTGTGTGTGGGAGGGAGAGAAAATGAAACTGGAAGAAGCAGGCATGTGTGTGTGTCTGTGTGTTTGTGTCATTGCAGAGAATGCATTACTGGTAGAGAGAAAGCAGGAGGGGCCAAAAACAAAAAAAAGAGGAAGAAAAAGGGAATGTGTGTGTCCCTGGGAAAGTGAGTGCATGAGAGGTGAGAGAAAAATGAAAAACAGGAAACCGGTATGGTGGGAAGCTTTCCTTTTGTGTGTCTTTGTGGAGAAAGCTATACACGTGTGGTCTTAATACTGACAGTGGTATTCACTGATAATATTAAGCAGCAAATCAAAGCTGCATGGAAAATCACACAGAGAAAACAAGAAAAAAGGAAGGTTGAACAGAAATAGTGTTTCAGTTTTTCATTCAGTCCGTCATCTCTGACCTCTGACTTTGTTATCTACTTAATTCATGTGCTTGTACAGGAGTCCTGTGACGTACAGTGGTCATTATGCTTTATGGTGCAAGAGCTCACAATCTGATATTCACTCCTCACTCTGATTGAGGAGACGTGTTGCATGTGGGACATTTTTTTTTCTTTTTACTGCATCTTGGAGGCGTTGCACTCCCTCTAAAGTGAAGCCACCTGAGAATGAGTGCAGATCACATGACAACACACACACACACACACATACAGCGGCTTCACAGAGATAACTTCGCCTCACTGTTTCCATTTGGAAAGCCGCTAGAGAGCAGACGGAGAGAAAACGTGCTCTTTTCATTCTGCCACATCTGCTCTGTGATGGAATGGAGCATGATCTGCACTTTGATCACAATGAATTATTCCTGTCCTTGGCTATAAATATGGTCTGTCTACAGCACCCAATCTCTCTCCCTCTACTTAAACAAGGAATCTGTGCTTGCCTCAGAGTAGCACTCTCCTGAGTGTGTCACTGCGGGCGTACTGCAGCTCCGGTTTTCTTCCTCACACTGTGAAGGAACCAGAAGCCCTACCTCAGCGAAAGCCTTTTCTGGAGAAGACTGTGATGTCTTCAGGAAAATCTATGGATTTAAAATAAGGAAACAAAAGGGCTTTGTGTTTCTTAAAGGATGAGGCTGGTGTTATTCCATATCCCTTTAAAAACAAACACACCAACCAACAGTACGTTCATAATAATAATAATAACAATGTCTTCGTTAAAGGTCCAGTGTGTAAAATGTATCTATTTTTCTATTGGCAGAATTTTAATATAATATTCATAGGTAGGTTTTAATTAGTGTATAATCACAACCTTATATTACACATATACCTGAAACAACCATATCTTTACAGTGTAATTAGGAACATGATATCCACAGTGATAGCGGTGCTGAATTTGCACAGCTAAACCAATGATACAACTGCATTGGCTTTCTTTTGAAATGTCAGATGATTACAGATTTACAATACAATAGAAGTAACGTCAGACTTAATGGCCACTGCCAACCCTTTAGTCTATGTTTTTCATTTGTTTTGTTTTCATGCCATATCACTGACTCTCCTGTCTTTTCAGATACTGCCACTCCCTCCTCCCTTGCTATCACCTCATTCCCCTCACCTGGTTTTCCCATCCGTCTCCTCACCTGCATCGTATTCCCTCATTTGTCCCTCAGTATCTATGCCAGTCCACTTTCATTCACTCCCCGCCAGATTGTCTACTGTGTTTTGCTTATTTCCTGCGTTTTTGGTTCCTGTTTTGACTGACCTGCCTGTTTGACTCAATTTGCCTAATTCCTTAAATTCAGATTTCTCTGGCTGTTCCGCGTCAGATTTGTTTGCCTGTTTGCCTGTTCCCCCGGTTTAGACCTTTGCCTGCCTGAGCAAACTCAACTTTCGTGCTCTATTGTCTGCCTCTGTGTCGTGCTTCTGTGTTCTAAGTCAGGCTCGCTATAAGACTCTTAAGTTGGTGTAACAACAAGTTTAGATCAAGGGGCACGCAGATTGGATTGGATTGTACAGTGCGATGATGGATGAGAATTCAAAGCCCTTAAAGGGAAATCAGAATTATTTTAGTGCGTTTTTTGCCACCATTGCTAGCTAACCACTCTGTATCTGCATGTATGTCGTAATCAGCAGTAAGAGCGCAAACATCCAACAAAACAGTAATTAACAAGTCAAATCAATCAAGACTACATCCACAAACTTATTTAAAATGTTTTAGTACCTGAAAAGGAAGAGAATCAATAGATGATGTACGCACGGTCTTCACTCTGTTGCATCTTTAATGAGAATGAAGCAAATGTGGTGAGAGCTCCCTCTTCTGGATGTCTGCAGACAATCACAGATAAAATCCTATGGCATCCACTGGGTAGATTTAGATGCTTCACTCTGTTGTAATCACAGGTTATTTTAAAAGTTTCTTGTGTTGTCTTATGTTTTCATTGATTAATTTCCTACTTAAGGTTTCTGCTCACACAACCTGCTGATTTTAATCAAATGATGAGCTAAACAAATTAAATTTCTCATGTTGGGGTACTATTTTCAGCCACAGGTGTAGATGTAGGTATGGCCAATAGGGGCACGTGTCACAATTTTGAATAATTTTGTAACTCCATAAAGGAGTAACTGGTCTGTGTATAGTTGCCAGGTTTGTGTGTTTCTTATGAAAAATGGGTGTTTTGTCAGGTAGCTGCAGCACTGCCACTGACATCTGTGAGATGAGTAAACAACAAATTTCTAGCCGTTGTTACTAGTTTAAATGATTGTGTAGCTTGAACATATGACATTGACATAATTCATATGCAAAATTAGCCACAGCATGTCCACTGGATTAGTTAGTTTGTAAATATCATGCATCACTCCTGGCAACAGCAGTTTAACCAGCACAAAGACACACAGGCAGGTGGAGCTGCAGGCTCTCAGGTCAGTGTTGATTTCATAGTGAAATTGCAGGTACAGATGTTTAAAACAGAACAGCATAAAGTAGAGTAAACCTCTAGTACGTCCACTTTAAATATTAATTTTAGTCTCAGATTGACATTAATACAACAAAACGTTAAATATAACTTTAAATATTTAAAAACTCATTATGATACAAGTCCTGTTTTGATGTAGGTTTGATTTTGGTGTGTCAGAGTTCTATGATTCATTATCTCATTGTAATAAAAACCATGGGGACTGGGAACTAGACCACAACTCACTGGAATGCCACCAAACTGGACCTAGCCAGCTGAGCTGGGATTTACTTTGTGTTAATACATCTTTTCTGATTCAAAGAGCTGACTACAAGCTCTCGACTGGCATAATCAAAATGCCTCTGATGTGTCAGGAACAAACCCCAGTACAATCCATATGAGAACATGGAAGTAGTGACAAAGAATGGCTTCAGGCTGTGCTTTAGGAACAATCAACAGAGAGTGCATCTACGTCTTTGTATATCAATGCATCCCACAGGGACATCATGTGTTTCTTTTCTTAATATTACTGCTTGTGCCTGAGAGTTTACCTTATTTTTTAGAAAAAATCTAGTTCCTCTGCACAGCACCTTCACATCGTCTCATAGCCTCACCCACAAAGTATGGCGCTATCAACCTATCACCTCTAATGGTAACCAAAGGTCAGTCCTTAATTATTCATTCTGGATGTCAAACAATGCTTGCCGGCTGTTATTTAGGGTGGGGGAGACCCATTGAATAATTCAGCGGCAGGATTCGCTTTCCTTCGAAAAGCAGCACGGTGGTTCAGGTGTTTGTGAGAGTCTTATCTCCATGCAGGAGCCCTCTGTCATTCCCGAGCTGACCTTGGCTGTCACTGCAGCGGCAACATGGGTGGCACAGAAGGTGGCAGGGACTCGTGTTCTTCCCGTATCTGCAGGCCTCCTCCACACAGTGCGAGTGAGTAGGAAGGACTACAGGGAGCTGGCTGCTCCTTGTCTAAGTTCCCCCAGTGTCTGTTTACAGTACACCATGTGCCACGCTGCGCCAGGCTGGTGCCAATGTATAAAAAAACAGCAGATTACTCTTTTACAATGAGTTACTCTGCTTTTCACCCGAGGTATGTTTCTGTTTTGGTACACTTGCCATGTCAATTGCTCTTAAGCGGCTTTCTTAAGATGTAAGGGGTGTTTATTGCAGCTGAAGAGGCAAAAGCAGATATTAATGCTATTAAAGTGCATTAAACTGAAGAATGCTGTAATGTGAGTCACTTCCATGGAAGGATTAGAGGGAGGCGGCATGGGGAGGATTCTTAGCAGGGAGAGAAAGTGAAAATGTTCATCTTGTTATGTGAGAGGCAGGAGGGAAAGAGAGGGACAGATGAGATGGAGAGAGTGAGAAAAAGTGTGTGTGTGTGTAAGAGACAGAGAGAGAGAGAGAGCGAGCATGAGAGAGACCACCCTCATGCCAACTCTACTATCTCTGAACAATAACAGAGGTCCATACACAGATCCAGCACACGTCTATCAAGCAGTGGATGGCAAGCAGCCCAGAGGAAATCAAATGAGAAGCATGCATGTCATTGTAAATGCAATCAACAGAATGAGCCTCCTCCTATGGCGACTATCTTACTGCTGTCTGTACTGTGGCATTCAATGACGGCAGAGGAGATCATTTGGAGCGTGAATGCTCTGCAATTACAGATAAAATACAGTGATCAATAGTTAGGAATAGAGGTAATAAGTCTTCCGCTGCGTTAAAGGAAACTTTTTAAAGGACCACTGATGAGGTCGTTGTGACACCTACAAATAAAAGGTATGTACGGCAGTAATAATGTATGGAACATGTGCTTGCATGCCAGTTACATACACACACACAAGTGAGGAATGAAAAACGACCACCCTGATAATGATTTGTGTCCTGAATAACTCAAAATCATTAAATACTAGATAATAATGAATTACTTGAGAACACACTGGGAGATACGATATTAATAAATCATTAGATAAGGATTCACAAGGTGCAAATAATACAAAATATATAATAACAAATAATAACTAATGAGTAAGTAATTAGTAATGAATAAGTTGTTACTAGCTTTGTGCTGTCAGTAGCTGATTCATAGGTAATCAGGAAATACTTATAAAGAAAGTGATCAGTATGTCGATTCACAGACATTTATTGAGTAATCAATACCTAATACTTATTACTACATTAATATTGCATCTCCGAGTATCTCATTATTGTCCTACTTATGAACAATTCATAATTCATTAATTATCCAGTCAAGAGGTTCCTCACTCCTTAGTAACTACTCCCCAGGGGTGAAAGTAACAAAGTTAAACAAGTCACGTTCCTGTAATTAGGACCAATGTGTAGGATTTAGTGGCATGTAGCGGTGTAATTTCAGATTGCAACTCCTACGCTTCACCCTCCCCTTTCAAGCTTGTAGGAGAAACTCTGCCACAAAATGTGCCAAAAACGCATAGCAAAAAAACAACATATTTTTGTAATAGGGGGACTCTTTGTAGTATTTAACACCAGTAGTTTTACTTGTTGAGTTGAGTAATATTTCAGTAATGTAACAGTACTTCTGCTTGAGTATAGATTTTCAGTACTCTTTACACCACTGTTATTCACAATCTTGTGTGTACCAGTACACCGTAGTAGCAGTCTGTCTGTATGTCTGACAGACAGTATAGTTGTTGCTGTAGCATTTTAGTGAAGTGAATCAGAACGCCCGGGTATTAATCATGATCGTTTGAGTGCGGGTGAAAAGTGTTGTGTGTCAAGTCTGCAGTACACAAATTAAAAGTTGGCTCGTTCAGTTCAGGATCCAGGCTGATGAATTGGAGAATGAAAACAGAATGTTATTTGGGGACACTGATGCACAGGGGTTGGTTTGTGGTGCCAGTATTTCTTTGAGAGATCCTGCTCTTATTGCCACCGTACTATGTGCAAAGCAGTGACAACGCTCGTTTATCTTGGAGCTGAAGAAAATGGTTGAGGAGGGGGGTCTGTAACAGTGAGGAGGATGTGGATTGGCCCAAAGAAAGTAATGGTGTGAGGACCGGCCTTTTCTCTGAGGCTGACAAGGTGATTGGCTCAGAGGCTGATGCTGAGCTCTTTGAGTTTGAAGACAGCATAGTGCCAGGAAAATCCAGAACGAAGCACACTGTATAAAAAACAGTTTTATTTTTTTCTCTTGATATTTATTCTTTTGATCTATATGTATCCTGATTTAAGTGTCTGCCTTTCTAGCTTGTGTTGAAACAAACTGGAAAGCTCAGACCAGCCCTGTGAGGAGTCATACCTTGACTATCATGCAATCCAAGCTTGTTCCAGAATCTCAGCTGCTCTTCCTTTTGGTCTCTTGCCATTACAATAGCAATCTAGGTAACACTGAAGTGTATCCTGTTTTATCCAGGAAAACCCAGAATTCAATTTGCATTTGCTTTGTAAAACGGACTTGTATCGAGCCTATGTAAATCCTGACAGACTTGTGTAGTGATGCAATGGAGCATAGTTGATCTTTGATCGGTACGGACCGCTCTGTACGGTTCGGCATGCATGTGAACCACAGACGACTTTTAATCATACACTTTTACTGCTGCTGTTACTTTTTGAAGTAATTATTCCCTAAATCTCAATATAGGAAAATGTTCTGATTGTATCGTCTCCGAGCTGACCCCCTGCCCCTGGGGCTTACACAGAATACGCTTAGGTAGTTTCATAGTTTCAATGTCTTTTTCCTTCCTCAGGGAGTTATCTTAGCCCAGCCCACCCTATTTGTTTGACCAATTGTGTCCCATAACCCTATATATAATCATGGACAGAAACTCTAGGCAGGGGAACTCCAGATTTGTTGTGAACTTCTGTCTCCACTGCACATTGAGTAAAACTGATCTAAACCTGTCCTTCTACAAATATGCCTGCTACCAGCCTTTTGCTGAACTGTGAGGCTCTTAAAGGACCAGTGTGTAGGATTTAGTGGCATCTAGTGGTGTAGTTATAGATTTATAGATAGTATAGTCTCTCCTTCAAGCTTGGAAANNTTTCCAAGCTTGAAGGAGAGACTACGGTGGCTGTGAGAGGCACAAAAAACGCAAAAGGTCATAGAGCCAGTGTTTCCTTTGTCTCTTCTGGGCTATTTTTTTTACAAATGATTTGATCACAACAAGGAAACTGGAAATTTTACTTTAAACTGGTCATAATTCTCTAATTGGTGAAGTTCAACATGGCGGCCTTAATTGAAGTCTCATTCAAAGGTGACAAAAACATAATGATTCTTAATTTCAGATCATTACACAGTAATAAAATCATAGTTATGCAAATGATATTCCAGTTCTGCCAGTAGATCCTCCTAAATGTTACACACTGGACCCAATGTGAACTGCCAGGGTGTAGATCAATTAGGTCGGAGTGTAGTTGCCTAAGTTAATTACACTCATTTATTTTGCCAAACTTGTCTGAAAAGATTTGGCAACACATTCAAGTCTTTTTAGAGGCAGCGGCTGTGTCTTAATTTGTACTGTAGGTGGGTCCAAATGGGTTGATTGTTCCCTCATGGAGCAGTCAGGCAAAAACAGCAGTTAGAGAATTATTACCAGTTTAAAGTAAAATTTCCAGTTCCATTGTTGTGATCAATTTGTATATAAAACTTACGTAAATACAATGTGAGAGAGTTCTGTGGGGCTAAGTATCGTCTAAGAAAATAATTAATGAAAGATGTTAAATGCTTCAAATACTTTCATCAAACCCCCATAAAATTCTTCAGCTGGACAGAAGGTTTAAAAAACACCACTGAAAAACTCCCAATCAACACCTACTTCAGGCTGCTCTTTATAAAAGTAGTAATCATCATGCAACAATGGCAATAACTGAAATTTGTTGAAGTGGATATTCAGAATGTGTTGAATCAATTGAAACAATTATTTAACTTAAAAATTCTTCCTTTTGACATAATGTGTAAGGACTTGTTTTTCCACATAGATATATCTTAAACAGTATGTCATATCTATATCTATATATATATCTATATATATATATATATAGATATATATTCTATCTATATGCTACATTCCAAGTGTAGTCATGTACATGTCGTGTCATGATGCCATAGTAGACCATGAGGCGGCTGTGTAAGATTAGGGCTTGACAAATAAACTGAGTAATATATTTGTGGTCTCTTAAAAGCTGTTCAAATTTAGCTGTCAGATAATCTCTGTTCTTATATACTGCAACCTTTTGACAAAGTACTATATCAGTCTTATACATCAGCCAATAAATCACTAGGTTAACAAAGCTAAACAATTCACAGCAATTACAGGTTGGATTGTAAATGACACCAACAAACAGCAAGTTTTACACCAACCTGCTTCCACAGTGCCATGTTGCTTTAAGTAATTTTTTGAATTAATATTCAGTGTGTATATTGTACACTATACCCATTTTTAAACTAATAGGCCTACATTTAAACATTCATTATTTGAGGTAAATCATTTAAAAAAAAAGTATAATTAATCACATATGGATTTGATCACTTTATGTATGGTATAATTTGCTTTTAACCTGTTAATCATTCAATCGCTGAGTTTCCTCTTTAATTGAGTCAATACAAACACATCTACCTTGATTGTTATTTATTGTGTATTGTTAAGTGATCAATTCCTGCACCACCATAATTACATCCCCCCTCATGAAAGAAAATGAATCCCATTTTTTTTGTTATCTGTTTCTTCATATGATTAAACAAGAACCAGAGGCAGTGGGTTGCTCATTCAATTAGTGTTTCATTTACCACATTTAATTACCCACAATCTCTGCCCTCTTTGACCCTGCATGAAGCCTCATATGACTAATGAGTGCACTTACCTGATTTCCTTGCCTGGGAAATCACATCAGTGTCTATTTCCCATCATCTGCTCACAGTAGGGCAGTATATGCTGTTCGGTGACTGAAGATTAAAGGATCTATTTATTTATTTTATTTTTTTTTGTTGGGGGGGGGTATTACCACGGTAGAGGTTTCAAGCCTGTATTCAAAGCCCTTGTGACACTTCCAGCTGGTCACCTCTACATCAGCCAGACACTTTGATCTTCCAAAAGCCTGTGTTGCAACAAGTAGTCACAATTCTTGCTGTGTACCTGTTGAACATTGTGTGCACATTTGCACAGACAGAAAATTTGCTCTGAACTAGTGCTGCACAGCACTGGCTTGATCATGTTTTTTAAAACAGGTCTGCAATTTCCTTCGACAACTGGCTTCACATGGATACGATTCAGCTCACATTTTGGACATGGTGTGCTTTAGAGTTGAGACTCGGATACTCACTTAATAAGCCCTTAAATACGCCTTGAAACAGACAGTGTTTAGCTGAAAGATAAAATTCTCCTTTGAACTGATTGAAGATTCCATGTATTTTAACACCATCTATTCTTACTTCTGGTTAACTCGCAAAGGGCATTTAGATAAATGGCAAGTTTTTTAAATTTTGCTTCATTGAGCTTTTTTCACACTCACATCTGGTGTGTGCATGAGAAATACTAAGAGAAAAAGAAGCGTTTTCTAATTACAGCTCTGTGCGGCCTTAACTTGTTGCTGCTGCCTGATATTTAAGAAAGAATGACCTGCAGAAAAATGCAGACTGGATGCACAGTAAATGCATGATGGGAAACGATCATGGATATCAGTATACTTCCACACCACAAAAACCCCAACCACTTCCAATACTGCCGGTGACATGGCATGCTTTCCTCAGGATACACCAGCAGGTGATGACATACCAACACACTCACAAATGCTCAAATACAACATACATAGACATACAGTATCATATCAGTCCAGTAACTGCCACAGGGCACAACTGCCCCTTACATCACACCTGGCAGATGTTAAATTATTATACATTTGTAGGTTCCTTAAACACTTGTTATTCAGCTGTATGTGCTACACACCCTCAAAGTAGCGGTAGTATTCCCTTGAGAAGCAAAATGCAGAGATGAGTCTTGGGAAGGAGGCTAGAGCCCAGAAGAATTCACTCGCTGAATACTTACTGAGTACAAAAAAGCTTGTCACAAAGAGCTCATTACACTGTAGCTGCATATGTGATTGTCTGTCAGCTCCCTCTTTGACCTGAGACCCGAGACCTTGAGTTTAAACTGTATTCTTGATTTTTATGAACTGGTGAACAAGGTCTCAAACAAAACTGCATGTTTTACTCTCTTATAATTGACATGTACATAATTACCACTAATTGGAGTCTTGTAGACAAAATTCATTTTGAACTTCATGGTATTTGCATTAAAATGTGAATAAACGCACAACAACACTGCCAAAAATAAGTGAATTGGTCTACTGTAGACTGCTTTTGTTGAATTTTGAATAATATATAATAATAAAAATCAAAAAATTACCCACTTCAGCTTTAAATAAAGAATCATGCTCTGTGTTCACATTTCTGCATGGTCATTACAGCTCAGTGCTCCCAACTGTGAGATTAGATTAGGAAAAGCTGAAATAAAGTTTGATATGAGCCATTAGCTTTCAGCCATGTTGATTCAGAGAGAACTTAGCCAGTGGAATTAATTTCTTGCGTGTTGTTATGATATACACCTGCTGTTTAGCGCATTAAGCAATGGGATATTATTCCCACAACATAAGTGGTTTGCATTCAATTTTAATGAGGAATGGCTATTAATATTTAAGATGAAAGATTCCAGCATTAGAGCTTTAAGCTCAGTGTTGATATCTTCAAGATGACTGTGATAAGTAAACTCTTGTCTGTGCTGTTCAATACACATAATGATCAATTTATGCAGCCATTAAAAATTCTCATTAGCTTTCAGTTACTGCTAATCAGATGCAAGTCTATTATGCTTGGAAAATTTAAGCCTGGTATTAAAACAGGTATTACAAAAGGGTAAAGGTACAGCAGGCAATGGTGGGTCAAAAACTTGAAAAAATAACTTGATTATACTTCTACTGTAATATAGTTAACATATATCCCTCCCTACCCCCTTGAAATCATTTACCTGTTTTTATACACCTAATTTTCCAAAAGGAAGGAAAGCAAATTTGCTTAGTGAGGAAATGTATTAACCACATGGATGTTGACACTGGAGACACCAAGTTTGCTTTCTGAATCTGCAGCATTTTGCATTGTAGTGTTTTTGTGTGTGTTTTGTTGCATTTCATGCACAAAATACTACTACAAACAACTTATATTGTTGTTTATTTTGGAGGACTTTTTGTTCAGGCAACAGGTTTCCTGCCCAAAGTATTTGCTGTAATTTCACAGACACAGGGTTGTTCAGCACTCGCTTTAAGCATAGCCTGCCTCATCATTCATTCAGGTATACTGTACAGTAGAGGTTCACACCTGGGAGCTGCCCAGCCACTGCCACTGTTGGCTTGTGAACAGTTACTAAGGGTTTGGAGAGCATTACTCATTCCCTTTCCCTAGCCAAACTTTCCCAACTGCTTCAGGAAATCAAACCAGCACCTTCTTGATCACAAACCTGCTTTTGTTACCTGTCTGCTTGTTTCATATGCTCTATGATCCTGCTCATGTTTGAACATCTGACTTTACAAAAACAGACTGTGGGCTTAGTACTGGTGTACAGGTGACACGTGGACTTGCAACATGTCAGCATAAGCTCTACTATAGACTTC
>NW_023339663.1:23993727-24001037 GCF_004916995.1 Morone saxatilis | reverse complement strand
CCTGAGCCGCTGCAGCAAGGACTCAGCCTCGGTACATGGGTCGCCAGCTCTACCCACTGAGCTAAACGGGCGCCAGATGAGGTTGTTTAAACGTATTCTTTTTTAGTTTTGGTTGAAGAAAATTTACTAAGATATCTTATTTTCTTCCTTCTTATTTAATTTTCACAATTTATTGCAAAACTGGGAATTCAATAACTCTGAGTTAATACTGCTAATGTCCTGGTAGTAGTTGTTCAACCACTGAGACTGAAATTATACTGCAACAGATGAGGTCATGGCCATATCCTACCAGATACCTTTTCTTGTCTGCTGTCTGGTCTTTTGAAACTTTTGTGAAATGAAAATGGATTTTCAAATGCAAGTATGTGCTCTGTTCACAAAGTGAAAAAATATGTGATTTTCCAAACCAAAATGATGGCATACCTGAAGCAGGACAGGCATTTAGTTTGATGTAGAAATACCCCCTTGGGATGTAAATACTATAATATGGCTGGGATTATGGTTCTGATGTATGGAATTATTTTTTCTATTACTTTCTAACTAAACATTTTATTTAATCACAGATGTAATGCTAAAATGTTATCAAAGTTAAGTTGCTTAAACAGAGGAGTTGACTCTATTTGTGCTTTCACTTCATAAATTGGTTAATGCTGGCGAAACGTGTTTGCTTCTCCACTGTGTGGAACAGTTCTGGGACATGTCAGGTTCACAGAGGAAATCAAAGGATGCTAATAGAATTACACAGAAAGCCTCTATACACATACATTTTACATTTTAAGTTTTCAGCAGTGATCAATATCATATCAACACATTATCATATAATTTTTTTTCTTCAGCTCAATACTGTTATTGTAATATGGCTGTGATGGCTGACTACAGATTGATAAAAGCCATAAAAAAGCACTTTTTATTTCAGGTTTGCTTTCATTATTTTCTTGCTGAATGAAACCAAAAAAACAATATTAAATTCTAACACTGTCCTACATGTTGACAAGACACCTATCGAGGAGTGTGTAGTAACTTGTGTGGGAGACATCCATTTTTCTCATGTTATTAAACATTTGTTGAAGCACTACAAAACTTCTTTGTGACAATGCCATCTACCACTAATCTAGTTTAAAGAGAGAAACAAAAAGAACAGAAAGTGTGCCAGTTGTTCCAGCAACACCTGCATCCATAATTCATGATTGGATCCAGTTCAGTTGTTGTTATGAAACAGTCTCACATCCAAGAAACACATGATGCAATTTAGAAAAGGAAGACACTATAGTACATCAGAATAGCTGGATCATACCACCATATATTTATACTTGCAGTCTAGTGGAAGTGGTTTCCTGTGAAGTCTGACTTTGTAATCACATCCCCCACTTCAATATCTTTTTTGCCTGAACTTGCACAGAAAATACTCCCCTCTTATTTATTAAAAAAAAAACCCGTCTAACTTTGATCCTTGGCTCATCTTTTTTTCAACACTTTTGTCATACTTGAGTACTATGACTATGACAGTCATGTTGGCATGTAATAGTGACAGTGTCTGTGGAGAGGTGCAGAAGAAAGAGAATTATCTTAAAGGCATGGTTCAGATCTTTAGCCATGCTAGAGGCATGGCTCCAGGGATGGCAATGTTGGTCCGTCTTTTGTCCTGAATAAAATATCTCAGCAACTACTGTATGGGTAGTTGAATCATACTGACTTTAGAGATCCCCTGACTTCTACTGTCACACCACTGTAAGCTTGACAGTTTTGTTTTTTACCAAAATATCTTAACAACTATTGGATGGATTGTCATGAAATTTTGGTCAATTTAACCAAACACTCATCTTCGGATTCAAAACTCGTTGTGTGTGTTATTCCACCACTATCCACCCCAGACATCTACAAGCACTACAGTATGCAGTGAACATAATCCAGGTGGCAATCATTGCCTTTAAAACATATTTGAAGAATTTATATATAACGTAATTTCTAGTAAATTAGTTAATAGAATTGGTGGATATTAGTTGAGGCTACAAGTGTAATAATAAGTACCAGTCAGCTTGTCGGTTGCCAGTCAAAAACTGGCCATGGTATCATACCAAGCCAACAACAATGACCTGTTGGATGAAAATGAATAGCAGTCAGCAGCATATACATACAACATAGTCTATAAGAAAATGAACTGAGGTTCAGCATGATATGTGAAGGGACTGCAGCATGTCCTCTCAGAGACCCTGCAGCAACTGCTTTGACTAGAGTCAAACGTTGGAAGTACACAAAAGAACATCTGCTGCTTTTGTTGACGTTTAACATTTTTTTCAGGCTGTATAGTGGCTTCACCTAATATCTAAGAATCAATATCAGTTAGCAAATAGTACCACATGTCAAAAAATGTAAGTGTCACTGAAAGGGGTTTCATTGATTGCACATTATCTTTGTCAACATATGAGCTTGGAGCTTAGACGTCAAAGGGCAGTACATCAATACATATTATGCAACCTGACATCATTAATCCACACACAGGACTCAGGATGCAACCATTTTTAGCTACTCAAACAGTCTGTTGTGCTTTATATATCAAAGGATAGCAAAGGCACATACGAATTAAAAGGTGTAGCTATCTTTTTCTTAGCAAAGCAATAGCACTTTGTGCCTTTTTGTACCTTGGTTCAGATTAATTTAATAGTTATCACCAGGTTTCATAGGCTTTAATAATGGATTGAGTGCTGCTACATTGAAAAACTCTATATTTCTGTTATCACAATTAAAGAGCAAAGATCAGGTGGAAAGTTCAATAATGTATACTAATCCTGTGATTTACAGTAAACTATGGGACCTATTTGCAGAAGTATAATCAGGCTGATTTATCCACTGCTCTTTCCACTGAGAATATTAATGTCGATTAATCAAACCAAAGTAATCCCAGCTGGCTTTGAGTTCTTAATGTCAACTAGGTTCCTCTTTTATTGCCTGTAGAGTAGCTGGGAAATAATAATTGTCTTTTTAAAAAGTAGCTGGTGTTCTTCAAGTGAACGGGCACACCTTGAGGATTTTAATTTGGTAGGCTGAACTTCTTTTTGGTTTGAGGTTGACCTTGATTCCTTTTGTGCTGTGAATGGTGTACAAGCAAACTTGATTAAGTATTTCTGGATTCAATCAATTTTTGTATTAAAGGTTTAAATATCCCCTTGCCTCTCCCATTTTGAGGTTTTTGGTGATTAACTACCAAAGTTGTCTCAAGATTTTGTAAGCCTTACTTTTTTGCTGAGTCATGTTGAGAGTGAATGAATGAATCATGTACAGCTGAGATCTAACACGGCAGGAACTTTATGTGATGTTAGAGCTGGCGTTGCACTGTTGGTAGCGCTGTTCAGCAAAATGATTTGAAGAAGCCCGTAGCTTCTCGTCCACAGTCAGTAAGTGTTGGCAGAGAGGTGAGTATTAAACGTCAGCAGAGAATTAAAGAGGGCTTTAAAGAGGGTTAAATTAAAGAAGTTAAGCCATGCTGGCTGCGTGGCTCTAGGGAAAGCAATGACGGTCTGTCTGTGGCTCTGCCGATACACCATTTGGTCTATCTTATTGGACTGCTATGAAAACCAGGCTGGCTGTGGCTCAGAGGTATAGCTGGTCAGCCTATAATCGGAAGGTCGGCAGTTCAATGTGTCGTCGTGTCAAAGTGTCCTTGGGCAAGATACTGAAACCCAAATTGCTCCTGAAGGCTGTGCCATCAGTGTGAGTGTGTATGAATGAGTTACTTGTGTTTGCTTGAATGTGTGTGAATACAATATGCAGTGTAAAGCGCTTTGAGTGGTCGGAAGACTAGAAAGGCGAACATTTACCATCTTTTATAGAGGATGAATTGTAGTGACTTTGGTGATGCCCTAGCTCAGGGGTAGGCCACCTGTCGCTCTGGAGCCACATCCTGACCTGGTGCCTTTCCTCTATATTTTGCCAAACCTCAGTAGTGGTGGCTACTAGTCTTAAGTCTCCCTAGCTATGAAATCCAAATCACACAAAAAAGTATCAGAGGAAAATAGAGAATTTAATAGTGCCTTGACAGATTTTTTTGCTTTCACCATCAATGCTGATGGCTTAACGGTATGCTTGATATATTGCATATAAAACTCTAATATGTTTTGCAGCTCCAGACAGACTTTGTTTTTCTTTTTTTCTTTTTTCGGCTCTTTTCATAGTAATGGTTGCTGACCCCTGCCCTAACTTTATCTCTGGTGTCATCATGAGACTGACATTCTGAGAAATTTGGTACAGAGGGTGAAACTTAATGACTTTTTCCATGAAGGCGTTTTAAGAATGAGAATCACTGTTACACTCTTAACACAGTGGGAGCAGCTGTAATTTGGCAGAGTTAATTGTTGGTGACATAACAAAACAGACAGACAATACAGGATTGACACTCTCATTGTAGAGCGAAACATCAACAGGGCTGTATGACAGCCAAAATGACATGAGACTGAATATAAACACAGTGCAAGCTAATGAATTGTTCCAGTGCAGCAGTCTTGGCATATAGCAATGATTTTTGAGAGCAGTGTTAGTGTAGCAATTATTAGCAGGTTCAAGAAAACTCAACTTGGGAAAGCTGCAGAGTATAGCGCAAAACAAAGAGGAAAGAATCCACTGGTGTGTTAGTGTCACAGATGTGCAAAGTACCTGCAACTGTGGCTTTCAGGTTGTGGAAGCTGGAATCACTGTGCTTGTCACGCTGTAACCTTGCTGTTGACAGGCTTGCCTTTGTTGAGTCTGACCTTGATGCACGCTGAATGAAAGGCAACTGGGAGCAAAGGCCAGAGACAGCAGGGGTTGTCACTGCTGTCCAGTGCAAGGTGCCGCTCCTGCTAATTTTATCTATTACCAAACTGCTTGCTGTGTAATAACCCAACTCCAGCACCTTCAAAGCAAACAACACCAGAGGCTGCTACCACTTTGTAGCGCTCAAGCTCACTTAATGAGGCCTGTCAGGACAATTCAGTCATAGTAATTAGTTTGTTTTATGTCTTAAGTAGAGTCTGTCACTATTGGCTCCTTGGAGCGAGGAAGTACATCCAAAACCCTGACCAGGTACAAGATTTAAAAAAGCAAGACAGTGTAATAGAAAATTGATTGATTTTCCCTCAGTGGTTTATTCAGCAATCTTTTAACTCCCACTGGCAACCTGACATCAATAAATAAACCGTTACATTGTGTATATTAGACATCTTGTAGATTCTCCAAGCAAATTCAATTGTGAATGTCATCTTTATTTTAGTTACCTCCTTCCCTTGTTGTGTTCTATTTATTAAATCACAACTGCACACTCTACACATACAGTACGGTGTTGCATATCTTTACATCTCAACTTCTTTTCATGCTACAACACATTTTGATGTAAAGTCTGCGGAGCAAAACAAATAACTTTAATCTTGTCAATTGTCTTTTCATTACAATGTCTGAGATGTTATTAGAAGGGTTTCAGATTCAGATGATCCCACTCAGAGGTCGCCCAAAGACCAATGTCTCCGTCTTCTGCTCTTAATAATTTCTTCTGCTAAAAAGTGTCAGTGACATCAATCAACAACGTCCATACATCTGATTCCAGCAACAGCTAATTTGTGTACATCAGCAGTCATGTATTCTGTCAAAATGCACTTTAACAAAATGCTGACAGCCTTCCTCCTAACTCTATGTTATGAGTGCTAGGTGAATGTAAAAATTCCCTCTTGTGAATGCAAATGTTTTGGCAGCAAAAGCCCTTTACATTTTCACATTTTAGCATAAAACATGAACGGAATTGACTGAGCAAAAATTAGGGCAAAATTGCTTTGTTACAGGCACAAGCAGGCTAAGATTAAGAACATTTTACAGTTGTTATGTGTTGAGTGAAGCGTGTTTGAATAACCCCTCACTCTCTTCATTCCTTGCTGTGCATTTACTGTAAACTAGTAGATGGGAACCGGTTTTCCTATGGTATAGTCCTTTTAGAGGCAATCAGGGACTGTTCTCCCTCCCTAAATCCTATGAACCTAGGGCTTCTCCTGAATCAAATGTGATAGCCATCGTGGAATATACATTCCATTATCAACCATATTCATTTCGCACCAGATTTTCTCCATCTTGAGGGAAGGAGTTCGCTACAAAATGTGATTCTTTTGGGATTGGCTCACATTGTTTTCATTTTTATACCTATCTAGCCGAAGAGGATAGAGGGTGTATCTGTTCATTTAAGTGATTAGGTTTAGTGACAATATATTTATGCATGCACATAATTCATATTTTCTGGCTCCTATCCTTTCTAGAGCTCTGCATGCCTGTGGGAAAAGGGCTACTTGGGCCTGACTGAGTAAGCATCTTATTTAAATTTCTGCAGTGAATAACACTGCTGTCTGTTTCAATCCAAAGCTGTAATAAATTGACATTAATCATTTTTGCCTACCAAATGTACTGTTGCAGATACATAACATTTAAAATAAATCTTCCATAAAGATGTAACAGTCTTCACTGATGATGGGCAGGTGCAACTTTTCAGCAGTAGGATATTTTAGACCATGGATTGTTATCTTAAAACAAAATCAAAATGTAAACGTCTAATCAGTAGGCACTGCTGAAGGCGTTGCTGAATGCAAAGGAGGTTCAGTAAAGACTAAGAAGGGAGAAAGCAAATATTTTCTCCTCTCAGTCCATTGGCTGAGGCGTGTGCAATGTAAACATAGCATCTTCAGTATAAAATTAGCCTGGACCCTTTGTTGCATCCTTTCCCCATCTCTTCTGACTGATCATCACCGAGAGCCATCAGATAAAGCACAAATACCATAAAAATAATCTTTTAAAGTGCATTTCCCCTCAAATGCTACAGTGGTTTTGGGTCATGACGCTCCCCTGGGGGAGGAATCTTTCAAATCAGCTTTTAAAACATCAATATTTGTGTGTTGTGTATCCTGCACATTCACTTTCAAGGGAGAGAAATGTAATACACTTGCATTTCTAACAGATTCACCATGGTCTTCAAAATACATGTAAAAGACAAAATGTACCGTGAAACCTGAAACAACTTTGAAATATCAAATAGGGTTCCACGAAAATAGTTGTACTTTTAGCCAGTTTCCATTTCCAAAAAATTGAAAAAAACATGAATTACACACAACCTTCTAGGTTTTTGTCTGTTTCACTGCATGTCATGAACCTGCTCACAGTTTGTACAAAAAAAGGGAGAACAGAAAATTAAAGCTTTTAAGGCAAAATAAATGTAATCAACCAATGTTCATACTAAACAAAGCAAAAAAGATATTTACATCAGTGTTGTCAGTAGTGTAGTGTAGAGTTGTTCCGATTCCAATACC
>NW_023339663.1:23977815-23993702 GCF_004916995.1 Morone saxatilis | reverse complement strand
AATGCAGTATCGGAAATGCTGCCGATATTGCTGAAAATCTTGGCATCGGTATCGGACGTCTGGAGTCCAGTTCACCGTCGAACACTAATCTATACTAATCTTTTACTGGTTAGGCCCGTTAAGCTCGGTACAGTCTTTTCGTCGTCTTCAAACGAGTGGCGCTGTGGCAGCGATGCAGTGCTGCGCTGCACGCTATAGACACAAGCACAAGCAGACAGACATTTGTGGTCAGAGGCGGTTGCGGGAGGCTGAAGTGTTTAAACTTACAGTAGGCATTTTGGGGTATCATGTCGCGGGTGGCAATATTCATCACTGGAATCTGCCACGTAAGGGACAGGCAAAGATAAAATCTTGCCAAGGGTGGCAGAGTGTTGCTAATTTTAACACACAGTAAGTTTAAAATTGCTGTGGTACTGGTGATACTAGCCTTCATTTTGCGATATGTGTGCTGCGACGTGTTTATGTTAATTTTTAACCTATATAATGTATGGCATGCCGTTCAGGAGAAAATCTTTTAATATATGATATGATCGATTTAAGATATGGGAAGCTGATTCTTGAATATATGACGGCAGGAATTTTGAATATATCGGAATTGAAGCCGTGAATATATGGATGAATCTTGATATATGAATTGAACTTGTTGAATATTTTGATGAATCTTGAATAGTATGGAATGAATTTGAATATATTGGAATCGGCATCGGGAGGGAAAAATGGTATCGGAACATCTCTAGTGTAGTGAGTGTGTGTGTGGATATGGGTGAAGGGTTGTGTATGGAAAAAGGTAAGGGATAAGGGATATAACTAACTGATCAACCCCCTTTAAAGCCTTGTAATCAGGGAGGAATCAGGTGTAGCTCATCTTATAGCCACACCCCTGCCAATCTGTCTCCTGAAAAGAAACAAGGGAAAAATACACAGAACCACCAGAGCGGGAGGGGTTATCACATTTACCATATTAAGAATACGTTTTATGCACATATGTTGTGGAGTGTTTAGTGGGAGTGGAAGTGGAGTTGAATGCTTTGAGGGGTATGAAAACATGTATGTGGTTGCCCATGTTCAATGATGTGCATTGCAAGCTACATAAAAGAAATCACAGCATCAATGCAAGGTCTGAGTAGCCTATACAGTATGTGTAGTGGTGATACTGCAGTGTAAATGTCCTTTACACTTGTTGCATTTTCGTACTGTGTCTCATCAAATACCAAGGTAGCATTTTCTAATACAGCATCGTCTGTGATGCTGTATTAGAAAATGCTACCTGGGTATTTCAGTCTGAAAAGGGTGTCTAGAATAAAAAGGGCAGGGCCACCCCCAATCTGAACACCGTTTTAGCATTTGTAACTTGGCAACACTTTATTTTAAGACTTTGATCTTATTTTGAGACATGTTAGGTTTCAAAATCGATTTAGAATTTTAATCAATTTTCTGACAAAAGAGGAACTTCACTGAAATAGGTTAAGGTTGTGCACAGAAATTCATAAACTATCTCAATTTTAGTTATCTCGGCTTTAAAGATGAAAGTAATGGATTGACATTAAACCGTTTAACCCGCAGGAATTAATGGACAGGATTATTTTCAAACAAAGGTGTATTAAAACATTTGTGTATTGTGTACATTTTTGGCATATAAGTGATGGATGTGGTGCCGTACTTTGATCACTTTTATAAGGTGATCCAGTGTTCACACCTGGAGACTAAACGAAGGATGAGCTGCAGAAAACACAAATGCTAGCAAAAATAGTGGCTGCCAACAGCAGGAAAACATCTGACATTGATGAGAAAATCATACAAAATCAAAAAAAAAAAAAAGAAAAAGAAAGAAATGGCAATAATTAGATTATTGTCTGTATGCAACACTGTTTGTTTTTTCTCTCACTCTGAAGTGTAAAGCAACATTGATTCTGTAACACGTTTCCTGCTGGTCGTGCTAATCCACATTAATGCTGCGCCTCCACGCTCCATATACTGTGTGAGCAAATGTAAAGAAAGGTCACGGTTGGTTTATTTACACTTAATGTTAAAAAGCTGGATGCATAGATCAACAGAGACATTCTAATCTACAGCATGAGAGCTCCTGCACACGTGTAAGTTGTGTTAGTAATGTTAATTATGATGTTGATAGAATGATTAATTTCTGTATATAGAGACCAATTTATTTAGGAATAACATAAGAATTTGGGTGTTGAAGTGTTCATCATTTATTCATGTCACTCACAGCATTCATATCTGACAAAGCTGGAAAATCCAAACACTGTAACTGGTATGATATTTGTTGTTTCTCCAGTACAATCACTGTACAGATAATAGAATTCAATGTCAATTTTTTTTCAGTATTGCTGAACCTTTACATATAGACCTTGCTTTTTCTTCTATACTCACAAGTTCAAACACCATATAGGTGTTTTTTGCTGTTTATGCCAGTTGGCTAAAAAAGTGTGCTGTTCTGTGACTTGTTGTGATGGGCTGTTGGACTCCCTATATTTGACAGCTGGCTCATGAACAGCAGCCTTTTTGGAAAAATCTCAAATTCACATGATACTTTTGACGATGATCACGTTTTCCTGGTTGGATTTTATGACAGCATAACTTGTGAATGCAATGCTGCTTGGCAGGTCGACTCTCAAGTGCGGGCAGCAACACATGACACACAACATATCACAGAGGACTTGGTTAGAACTGAATTTTTTTTTCTTATGTTTGAAGTAATTTGACTTTCTTTATCTTTTTTTTGGCTCTTTCAATTTCTGTTTTTATGAGATGGTTTCTGTCTACTTTGTGTTTTATAATCTCACCTGCACAAACTGTTCTTCTCCTTTTATTTTCATTTCTTTTCCTACCTGTGTAACAACTTCATTAACCGTTAACCAACTGGGACTCAAAACCTCTTGCAGAAAAGGAGAGAGCAGCCATTGATTTTAAGGGTGGAAAATCCATCAGACCAACATCACATGATGGGATGGCATACATCTGTACGCCATCTGCACATATTTACAGAAGGGCATTTTGCGTGTCTACGCATTTAATGTTATTCTCATTTAATGACATTCGAGATCGCATATTTTAGGTGACCTTAGTCGTCATAGTTCGTTGTCATGGTAACAATAATACTAAACAATTATAAACATGTGGTTAACGTAGCGGAAAGGCTGCAGTTTGGTTAGGTTTAGGCAACAAAAGTTGGTTTGGTTAACTCTGTAAGCTAAAATGAGGTAACACTGATTTTTGCTTTTACACAAGCCACAAAAAATGGTGTCCTGTTTGTTTGACCCATTCATCCACCCTGACCTCCGACCTGTCGCTCGTTATACTACATCACCAGACAGTTGCTTATAAAATGACATGTACAATATTAGTAAGCAGAGACCAAATGACATGATATTAAATGAAAAGCTAAAAATATGTTCATGATACACCATTTGGTGATACCAGGCTAAGCAGTGGCAAAAGACAGAAATATTTACAGGTAAACCATGTGGACATACATAAAAAATAAGTATTTGGATTAATACATTTGGAATAGCCTTTTTTTGATTGTGCAGTTGTCAGAATATTAAATTACAGAAACGACTTTACTTTCTTACTTATATACTTATTTTGTCACACCAATGACATTAAACTATTCAGAATATTAAACTTTATTGGGCTGGTTTTGTTTAAGTTAGCTTTGAGAAAATGAAAATGTATTATTAAATTACTTTTGTAAAAGAGGTTACATATTTTTAAATTATGCTCTGATTTAAACCCCCAGATGGTTCAATTTAGCCACAGACCCGGATCAACTTACCCCTAACCTGGGGCAAGTTGAGAACATCCTTTTTCCCAAAGTCATATTACCCAGCCCCTTTGTCATAGATGCATTGTTATAATTTCAACTGTGATAATTTCAAAAATGATAAGGCACAATCTGAAATAAAGGGTAGGGGTTTTCATTGTACTTATGTCTCATGTTTCCCAGCTCATAGTATACAAATGCATAAGTAGAAATTGGCTCAGCTTACCCCATTCTCCATACTTGGTTTTCACCAAGAGGTCCCTCTCTCTTTCTGTCTCTTTTTTTAATGAAAATCTGTGCCAATTGAAATATTTGATTGGAGAACATAGTAGCTTGAGGATAACACATCACTGTGTTGCTTCAGTCTTACAGAGGGCCTGTTAAGCCCTGGCTCCCTCGAGACTTTAACATGCGTGATGTGCTTTGCCCACTGAGTGTTACTGACAGACATTGTCAACATTCACCTTTCACATTGTGCAAAGGGCATATAGCTTTTCTCGGCCTGTGGGTCACAATAGGTCATGCACTGATTTGCACTCAAAATTCAGGATGTCCCCTTGAACATTAAAAATAGAAGCTGGGACACAAAGATACAGTGACCGGGACAATTCAAGGAATGTGTCATTACAAATTAAGTAATTTCATCTATGTGTCTGTAATAAATATCAGTTTAATTGTTTAATTCAAAGTATTACAATTTTAAAAAATGTGAGGTGGCACCGTCACAAGCTCTGCGCTACTTCACATGTAGACTTAGACACACAAAATCAATCATAGAGAGGGAGACCAGTGCTGCCATAACCTGGCCTGTACGCCTTGACAAAAGCAGGAAAAACACAAAATGCCAATATATTCATTCATTCTTTTATTGTGATAAAGAAAAAAATGCAACCTCGGATATGTACATTTCCATCGCCGTATACCGATCAGAAACAGGTTTGCACTGTAGTTTGAAGTGATGTGAAAAACAAGAAACAGTAACTTGCAACAAGGCGAAGACACATATTTTCTTCTGAGTTTATTTTCATTCATGACACCACAGTTGTCTCATATACTATATGCTAAGGAAGATGAAGAATGGCATATATTGCCATTTTTAGTTTCATCAAAATATATTTAAATCATTTGCTGTTGTGTTTTCGTCTCTCAGGTCAAATAGGACATGATATTGTGTGATAGTATAGTGGTTCAAAATTAGGTATAGCCCTTTGTTATGAGGGGATTCTTGGGCACAGACCGTAGTGTGAAGGTATTGAATATGAGCATTATGCAAGGGTTAAAATGAGTATCAGTAGTCACCAAAACATTCCTTACAATGTCAGAATAAAAGACCAAATCCAGATTCAACTTCCTTTTTTGTACTGAGCACAACATTGAGGCAGTTCATCACATATGCTTATCAGCTGGTGCAGTGGCTACTGCTGCACTGTGTGTGATGTGATCTACTATATCTGACTTATATAGCAGAACACCACACCAATGAACATAATATTTCTGTCATAAGTGGGATTAGTGGAGGCAAAAAAAAGTAAGTTGAATAGAGAACAGTTGAATGCTTTTGGTAAAATAACACAGTAATTTACTTTATATACAAAACATGCAAGGTTGTTAGTCTCTGAGCTCATGAATTATTGGTGGGAAGAATTTTAAAACCACTCTTAATGCACCTTTAAACCTGCCAATCCACAGGGGACCTCAGCTTCCTGTCTGTCTCAGTGATGCTTATTGACTTGAGCTAAACATGCCCTGCACAGCGTCCTTTGCAAGTCCTGCAATAAATATTCCACTTTGTTCAATTTGATTGTGATCTATTGGAGCCAACTCTGATCACTGCAAATCAGGCCTGAAAAAGGACGTTCCTCCAATGTACATTACATATTACAGTAATTTTAGAGGAAGAAGAGACACAATATTCCCAACATTATTTGCATTTGAGATCTATGGATTTATGTACTCTCATCCTAATATTCTTGTCTTTCTGTGAGGTTTCCTTATATGAGTGTGACAGAGCTCTCTTAACTGCACAGTTAAGTTAGTTAGTCGTTTCAACTTGATAAATACCACCTGTCCATGCGGTACAAATAAATTCTCTTAAATCAATCTGAGGTGCAACAAATCTGTTGAGTATGAGTATGTATGTATGAGTGTTTCTTGAATGCAGCCCATTGTTAAATAATACAGATGATTCCATTAAAATAATGCACATTGCAGTGCGTTAGACATAGTGGTTTCTAAGAGAACTGTTGGATTTTCAGTTGCTTTCATTATTTTAGTGGAGCAGATCATGCTCTACTGTTTTATTGTGCCTGAGGCTGCCATCATTTTGGTATTACATTTAGAATTTATTAGAATTTTAGTTACCAAAATCAAAAAAAGGAATAAGAAATAAAACATAAATCCTCACCTGCCCTTCCGACTATGGCACTCTAGCGTTGTTTTTTAAACATTTGCTTTTCACATACTTGCATTATAAGATATGGTGCTACTGTTTCCTAAAATTCCAGACCTGGCCCATGGCAGGAATCTGGAATTAGATTTAATCACAATTTTTTATTTTTTTTTTCAGGTCAGTGTGCAACTTCAAATAATTCATCCTACACAACCACTAAACAGACTAAATTTGTTCCAACACCCAAAAAATAAAAAGTGTCTCAGAGGACTGTGTTTTCGGCCTTTCTCATTAATTAGTTGTGGATTTCGCCTCCTACATTTTCTAATGGAGGACACCTGCATGTATTTCATGTAATGTTACAACATCCAATGTTCCATTGTGCTCAGACAAGAATTAGAAACAAACATGAAAGGAATTCAAAAAGGGGACATGCATTTGAGTTTTGCGATTTGTCACTGTAGTGTCCCTCTATAGCATGATTCGTACATGTTAATCGCATGCAGATTGAGCACAAACCAGCTTTCAATTTAATTACGTTCTAATTAGCATTATGGTGCAGTGGTACAATCATTTCATTGCAAGCTGAGGGTGTAATTCACTCAAGAACAGAACCAAAGAGGACAGCGTTGCAGGGTACAGGTAGTGTGCTTTCTCTCTATTAATGGTTGCTTTTAAATTCTGGAAATGCTTAGTGAACAGGCTAGACATACTGTCATGTAATTAATTCAGAAATATATGTAAATATGAGAATATGGGTTTGTTTTGTTATTTTAAATTGATCAGCGGTTATGCTTGCTTTCCTCTCTTCAGTAGGCAAGAGTCACAAGGGAGCTAAAGAAGCCAATGAGCATCCAATTTTCTTTTGTACTGCACTAAAATAAAATAATAAGTAAATCACATAAAAAGTACACAAGCAAGCATCCACTGAATTAACAAAGCAGACAAGCATCTGGTAGATTTGAAGGATATGGTATGACCTCCCTCCTGGCAATCTGCAAAACCCTTTGACAATTAAAAAATCGGTGAGGAAAAAAGAGCGGGAACAGCACAGATTCAGCAATATTGATTTGTATGAGTGTTTACCCTTACAGAGGACTTGCAGGATCATGGTCAGAACTGGAGGCAGTAAATTCTGAGCAGGTCAAGGTTTAGCAGATGCTGGAATAAGCCAAAGGACCTTTTTCCAAAAGACCGAGATTTAATGAGTTCTTAAGTGCATCCAGTGAGTGTGTCGAAAAAATGAGGCCAAGGTGACAACATACACAAAGAAAAGCTTTTATTGAAATTTAATCCAGAGGCCACATTTATGCAGTGGTGGTGGTTGGACAACTGAGCGGGCCGCAAAATTCAATCCAAACTGCCTATCAAGTCAGGGGGTCCAGCCACGGCAGTTTAGCCTAAGCAGATACAGTGTAGATATAAGGCAGAGCCAAGCTGCTGAGTATCTGCTCTTTGCTTGGGTGAGAGCAAGATTTAAAGGCAGCACATAGGTAAGTTAGGTTGGGGCTAGAAAATGGTGTTCCCTGTCAGAGGGCTCAGTAGATTTATGATGGCACAGCCTGCAAGGCCTGGCGATAGATCATTATTTGACATGAATACTGGGCTTTCATAGGAATATACCAACTTTTACCACATATTGATAACTGTAACTATGGCAACGTTTCCGTGTTGTTGCCACAAATGTTAATGGCACACACACTGCTTTAATTTGCAGATTAAAAATCAATTTTTATCAGCCAGTGTGTGCTTATATTTACATTTTAGGCATTCAGTTAATCTTACTTAAATTCCTAGATTAATATGATTTGTTGTTGGACCTGTTTTCAGCATTGGAATAGCAAAAATGCCAAACTGGCCAAAATGTTGTGAAACTGTGTTATTCTTAATGCACCATGCAGGCTGTATCTGTCTTGTAAATATAATGCAATTACTTTTTGTGTGCTTCTCACAAAGACCAGTTAGAAGGTGTCCAAGAGATCCCTGTAATCAACTACTTGCACAAGAACCTACGTCATGCAGCCATACAGTCATGCTAATCATTTGTCATGAAGCCATTGTTTTAACCCCAAAACCCTTATACGTGAGCTTAGGTTGGTCATGTTTCTATTTGGTTTGACCTATGTGATCATGATTTGCTGCATATGAAGTAGGTCCAGATGTTTGATTGAAAGACTATTTCGCATATCCATACACCATCAAGTTCTTACACAGATCAATGACAGTTTCAAACACTCTTCTTCCTCTGTAGTTCAAATGAGAAAATTAATCCATCTGCATCTTCCTGATGCAAATAAATGTTAACATATACCACTGTTTTGTGCCATGTATGTACAGAAAAGAGCAATGGTGCATTGTGCTCATCACAAACCAAGACCGGCATTTGTTTGTTGATGGAATTTTTTAGGCATTCAGAGAAATGTCTTGTGGCCACGTGTGTTTGTTTCATTGAATTTTACACTCATCTCAAACTTTGTCTGTACAACTGATTCCTTTAAATTCAACCTTCCTTTCACAGGCCCAGAGGCAGAAATATTAGGAATACCTTCTCGATACTGAGTTGCGCCAACATTGCACCATCTGTCTCTCAGTATGTTAAGGAGTAAAAGTTCCTCAGCCTGTCTTCTCCCTTCCATCTAGCTCTTCCTTTCATGATTGAAGTGCATTTAATAGAAAATATAAACAATGCATGCTGTAGATTTTGGCTGGTTTCACCTGTTCATGGAAAAGCAGGTGTCCTTCTGCACATAGCTTTTAATTAGCTGTGAGTTGTTGGTGAGTTTCAATGCACCATTACTAAGAAGAGCCCTTTGAGTGTAATTATGAGTTTTAAATGGTAATGAAAGCAATAGACAATAAAGCCAAACTCTTTGCCAAATGAGCCATTTGTCTGGTGTATCAGGGTTAGGTGTGTTTCTGGCAGGGAAAATGGGCAGTAGCTTTGACCCTGTGTATGTGTAGTGGCCAATCAATTTAGAATATTCTTTTTTATTGAATTTTAGAAATAAAAATGAAAAGCCAAAAAGCTTTTGGAAAACACAGAAACCACAAAAATCCCATGCTGTCCAGAGACATAGAAGCAGCTTGATCATTTTTTTCCCTGTGAAAAAAGATTTTAGCAGCAGATATTCAGCATTGCATACACAAGTGCATGAATCAAAAGCACAATGAATCACAGAATAACCTAAAAACAACACACAGGATTTTTCTAACTTGATTTTAAGGCCTTAAAGAAAATGGTTGGGAGTCCTTGGCATGCGTGTAATTTATCTACTCTATTTTGCTGGTCAGTGAGCTGCTGTGAGGCCCTACATATAAACAGATAGTAATCTGTAACCTCATCTGAGAGGTGTGGAGCACAGCAGTGCCCTGTGGCAGGTATTGGGCTGACATGATATGGCGAGGATGTGTTGTATTTGAGCATGTCCGATTGTGTTTGAGTTGTCATCACCTGCTCTGCCTGAGCTGGTAGCTATCCTGAGGCCAGAGTGTCAGGTCACCGTCACACAGCTCTCACGTTTGTGAGGGAGTTGGGAGATGTTTTTTGGTGTGGAAGTACTTTGGGAGCCGTTACTGTACTGTAGGTAAGTGCATTACATAATTCCATTTGACTTGAGACTATTTATTCATTTAGCTTTATTCTAAATAATCTGGGGTTGGTGGGAATGGATCCAAAGGAACAGCTGTGGTTTAGTATGCAGTATAAATGCTCTTAAATCTGCCCCTCTTCCACCAGAAAACAGAGGGATGTGTCATATAATTGTGGTTAAAAATTTAGAAAGTGAAAACCAGATGCCCACACAGTTGATGTGTGGGCATTGATTGGTCTGTCATTCACAGAGCACTGTCGAATGTGCTGCTTTATGTATCAATTTTACATTTGTAAATTACAGGTTGTGTTGCCTTTATTTTCTGGAGCAGCTGATTATTTCCAGGTGAAAATTTCAAATCAAAGGTGCAATCAAAATATGACCATTTTCATCTCAGCATGCGAGGAACGAAATTTGTTCATAAATGATGCATGGTTCTGTAGTTTTTTGCTACATTAATGCATTATGAATTAAGGATTCTGACTCATCATCAATTCAGTGCTTAATTCGTGCTTTTAAGCTGTTAATATTAAAAACAAAACAAACTGTTCATATGTTTAAGGGGACAAAGACAGATACTTACATCACTCTCTGCTATCACACCAATATACTTAAGAGAGCTGCCACACCCTGAACCCTAAAAAACACAGATGTTCTTTAAAGTGATGGTTAAGACAGGTCATGGTGCTGCTGTAGAAGAGTTGATGAAGTAAAACTCATGTGGAACAAAAGAGAGCATTCATCCCCTTTCACCAAAGTTAGTGTGGCCAAAAGCGCTGTTGTCACAGACAAGATGATCCTTGTTTAATTAAGGAGATTATTTCCAAAGTACTATATTAATCAGTAGCTTCTTCTAAGCAATAAATGATCCATTCACTGTGTAACCTATTTAACATTGTTTAAAACATATTTCAATTTTATGGTGCAGTCATTATGTAATGTAAAAGGTGGATGTTTCATTTTGTAACAAAACCTTTTAATTTCATCAAAAATGTTCTTATAAGGCAAAGTTTAGGAAAGATATTGCAGATAAACACTTTCTTTACTGGTTGGTGTAGACATGTATATGAACAGCACATCTGTTTGACTGGCATCATTTTCATTTGCTTGAAACTAAAAAGCACAATTCTTTGTTGTGTATTGTACATGAACATCAAACACAGAATCATCTCCATTACCACTCTGACACAGAATGTTTCTTTTTCTGCATAAAATGGGACATGTTATGTCATTTCTTGGCGTATACATCTGTTTGGAAGTAAAGTACAAAGGCGATGTCTTTAAAATGAAGTGTTGTTTGATCATAATGAGATGTTTGTGTCAAGTTGTGATGGTTGCAGTTATTCTGTTTTCATCTTTTGCTTTATTATTTCAGATAAAGTTGACAGGGAATGCATATTCTTTTTTAGCAGTACCCTGTTTCACTGTTAAATATTGTTAAAATATAGCTTGGAGCTGTCCACTGCAACCTCTGTCTGACCCTCAGTGTAAGCGTAGGGTTGTCAGTGACAATTTCCTTGTGTAATACCATCAATATCCAGACCACAGTCCAGTCCACTATCTAGGCTTGATCAGATCAGATCTTATGTTGACAATTAAAAGGATGATTGAGGATTGGTTTTCCTACACTGATATTAATGCAATTTTAATGAGGTTACTATCAGAACTAAGACATTGTAAAATAATGGCTACAATCCGCACCCAACTGTGCATTTAGAAATGTTTCTGGTTGAGCAGCTTGACCGCCTGCTTAATCAGCACGAGTGACGACTGAATTTTAAATCCTTAATTACAAACCAGTTAAGTGTTTCTTTTTTTAATGGATCTGACACTTCATATGCCTGCTCACCAAAACTTTGCTCCATGCGTAAATCAGAAAAAAATTCAAATTTTCCAAATTGTAAAGAGGAGGAAGATAAATTCAAGAACAAAAACCAAAAGAGAACAGAAGAAGATAAGATGTTACTTGTATTTTAATATCTTTTTACTGGATGTTGCTGTTGTAACTTTGATATTCTAAAATATTATAGTTTTATACAGTATCTATAAATTCAACACTAAATACTATATAGGTTTTTACTTTGTTTTATGTGTTCATTTGTACTCCTGTCTATCTGATCTTAAATTCCACTTTTGTGTCTTTTTGCTTCCCATTTGATATTTTATTCGTATTTATACAGCTTAATAACTCAGGTTTGGGTAATAAGTAAGATAGAGATACTCGCAGTAATAGTAGAAGTAGAAGAATAATTAGAATGTCCACTACATGCTCACAGAAAGGAGGCTTGTGTGACACAGTCTTTGTTTAACAATATAAAGGGACCTGCTGAAACCAACCACCTGCTTGAGGCCAAGAAAACAAGGACACTCTTTCCAAATCACTTAAATCAACACTGACATGAATGCATGCTTTTCAAACTTTGCTGACTCTTTGCTCCATTGCCATTCCCTGCACTGCACTTAAAGGGGTAAAAATATAGTTTGTGCACTTTCAAAAATATCTTAAATAGCCAGAAACAACAGGCGCATGTTGCCTGAACCCAATATCTTGTACAAAACTAAGGTGGGGAAACTTTGTGGTGAAAAAATGGAAATGGAAATGCAAACCTGGAATGATTTCCTGTGATAAGGTTACATTCTGTGGTTTTGTACTGTCAGTATGAATGACACAGGGATGTAAAAGGTCAAATGCTGTTGAGAAAACAGAATGAAAGGATAGCATCTTTAAAAGCTCCAGCTTGTCATCTTGCATTAACAGTTTCGATGACTCTGAAAGTGTCAGAATACTGAGTCAACTGGATAGCAATCACTTCAGTCGTCTTCACATGCCGTGAAAGAGTAATTTAATTTCAGAATATATGTAAACAAAAAATGCAGTTAAAACTAGGTTTTCTTATTATCTGTCCACTATATAGCTCTGTTTGTTTATATCCAGACCAATGTAGTACTGTAGCAGTAGCACTAGAGATGTCGTATTAGGGATTATGAACAAGATGGCGCTACAACAGGTACTGGCTGTGTACCAGCTCCATGATCAACTCCCTATAATCCCAGTAAAGAACACCCTCATGAACATTATGGCTTTAATACCAGAAATGCATGTCTATTGATTAAAAGGTGTTCTTCAAAATGGTGTATACAACACATAGGAATAAAAATGGTGGGCAAAGTCTCCTGGTTACCACCTGTGTTGGCATGGCAACAATGCAACATGCACAGCAAGCCCAACAATACAGTATTCATTATATGGTTCAAATGGATGCATAGTCTATGCTGCATGAGGCAGTTGTTTCTTGTATAAACACATAACGAAGACTGTCACGTAATATGACATAGCCTTCTCCTTCTCTTTTTTGCATTTCACTCCATTAAATGTGTCCTTGCTGTTGTCCTGGCTCTGAAGATTAGAGAATGAACAGAAGATGTGAAATAACTCCTCATCCGGTATAAAACTCAATACTACTGCTGAGCACAGAGGGTACCATATCCTTATTATGCAACAACAATGAACATGACCATCTGTACACTCACATGATCCCATTAAACAAAACCTTTCCTACAGCATGTACAATCTTTGTATTTTAAACATTGTTAAAGGTACCTTCATTCTGCGGGCGTATGTTATACTGAACTGAAATGATAAACACACCCATCTGGTGTAATGGACTTTTGAATACAAAAAAAATACTTTTACAATAATGTGTAAAGAGAGACAGACACATACAGCAGAACAATAAATGCAGTTCCCTTCTCTCCTCTACATCAAATATAGAGTATCCTTTTCATAATAATCATGTTTATACTGAGAAATCTATTATTGTACCTTATAATGACATTGCCTGCATGGTTTCTATTTAGAATGACCTAAAGAACATTCATATGAAATGTTAATGAAAAGCTAAATAGATGGTATAAGTCAGCTTGAGTGGCGAAGGCAGGAAGGAAGGGACCTTGAAACTGTTCAGTCGGTCCAAATTTGTTTATTTCCCTTTTTTCCAAGCAGTGGATCAGTGCAGCTTAGCAAACATAATACAATTTCCCTTACCATGTTTCAACCCAACACCTGCTGGCTAGATGGTATGGAAAAAGTGGCTGAAGTGGACAAGCACTTTATATTATGTTTCATTTAAGTTACAGGTCACAGGGCATCCCCATGACAGATGGGTTTCAGGGTGGCCTGATGGTTTGACATGTGCTTAACTAGAAACCATGTGAAGCCTAACACATCAAATAATAGCCAGAAAAAAAATCTGATATTTGGAATTAAATTGTTTATCTGACCTTTTGACAAAAAAAAAAAAAGTTTTTGTATCACTTTGATTAATTAGGCATTCATGGTAATTTATTGATATTTTTTGGATTAATAATAAGTGATTTCTTTTCATACCACTCCACTAGTCTATCTGTACAGTACTGATGAATACTAGATCATCGTCAGTGCCTAACAAAGATAGTGGCGTATCATCTGAGAACCAGTTTCACAGTTGTGCAAAGAGTAGAGGTGAACTCACACAACCCTCGTGAGTTATAGTAACAATGGAGTTCACCAGAGGGCAGAAGACAGATTGCATACAACAGCTTATTTTGATGTCGTAGAGGTCTTAAAGGCCTCTGTGGACAAAAGAGGTTGTGTTTCCACCGCTTTGTTTAATTAATTCCAAGAGGAATCCGACCCGTTGGCAGGCATTAAAAATAATTATATAGAAACAGCCAATCTTCTCACTGATGGTCTTGTTTGTTCATGTAGGTCACATAGAGGCATCAGTATTAAATTAAAACTGTTCAATAACCAGTTAAAAACTCCTGGTAGGTTTAAAGGTTCACTTTGATATGAGTTTCACTGTATGTCAATCAAATTAATGCCTGTTCAAGTTATTTTCATTTTAATGCCATTCTATAGTTGCATCCATTTACAGCATCTAACTACCGTAGCTACAGCATTTATTCTGTGCCACAAGATTTGTAGAAGCTAATGGCTGATAGCTTTAAGCCTTATGTCATATTCTATTGCATCAATTGCCTCTCTTTATATCTAAGGACAATTCTGAAATTCCGATTGATTTAATAAAAAAAGAAGACAGATTTAACCTGAAGTAACCTCTATTAAAATATATTATTATTATTATTATTATTATTATTATATAGCGAGACTCAGTATCAGTTTTAAGCTAATCTTGCTTCTCAGAAAACAAATAGGTCCTTGTGGATTTAGCAAAACTAATCCTCCTCTGGGTGGAGCAATGCTGTTTAATGCACCTCTGCTGTAGCTGCATCTGCACTGATTAAGCCCAGAAGCAAAGTTTCATGTCATTAAAATGTTTACCCATGATGATCAATTAAAAAAACTGATGTATGCAACACAAAATGTATCCTCCGTTCTCTCATCACTTGTTTCTCTTAAAGACAAATACACACAACCAAACTCAGTTTACTTTCTCTCATTTATACATTTCATTATTTTGGCATTCTCCTCCATGTTGACTTTTTGATGTCTTTTGTGTCATTGTTTGTCACCTTGATCATGTGGTGAAACATTGTTATAAGCCCCTCTGGATTTCTGTTTCAGCTGCGTATTTGTACTCCATGCCGTATTCCATTCTCTCTGTATTTTATCATCCTTATAAACAAACCAAAATCTTGACAGAAATCACTGTATATTCAAGCAATGTGGCATGAAATGTGTCACATTTGTTATTTGACACTCATTTACAGCTTATTTATAACTTTTGTTTTCAACACAGGGTGCAATGTGATGGTCCAATTCTTTGCATAAATAAAACAGAGCCAATTTTACTTTCTACAATGACAACACATGCTTGAGTAGTCACTGAAGTTCATTTGCATATTAATTTGAAGACAGATGTTACACGGTCTTTCTGCGGTATGAACAGAGCCCAGAGTTGGTCTGCGCTCATGCCAGTCCAACTGGAATTGTGTTTACCAGATTGTATCCTTACAAACATATCACAGATTTCTTTATTTGGAGGAATTAGGTGTTAGCTCATCTTGTTTCCATGTTGAATTTCTGAACAGCTTTAATTCGTCAGACTTCATGGATTTTTCCCCTCTAATTTAAACAGACAGAGGTTCAATTCAATTCAATTCAATTTCATTTGTATAGCGCCAA
>NW_023339663.1:23963132-23977790 GCF_004916995.1 Morone saxatilis | reverse complement strand
AGTACCACCATGAGCAAGCACTAAGATTTCAATACATATTGCACTTATTTGTCCTTCTGTGTGTCTGTAATCTAAATTGAACTGCTTGTGCTGTCGTCTTTGTGCCAATAAGCACATTAAAACCAGATTTAACGCTGATGTAAACACTTTAATCAAGTTCAAAATTATAGGATCTTTAATGGTTTTAAGACACTATTGGACTGTTCCTTTTTTTCTGGAAAGCAAGAGATGCTATGATCCAAGACACTGCTGATATTGTACGGCCATTTTCATTACAAGTAGTCGCAGCATTAATTTATTCAAATCAGTTCAGAACAGCAATTTACATCCCATTTACCAGTGGTGGAAGAATTCAGATGATATTACTTAAGCAAAAGAGTAACAATAGCTACACTATTAAAATACTCTATTATACAGGGTGTGATAACATTAAAAGGATCTAATATAATATAATATTTATAGGTTTGTTTTCATTAGTGTACCTGAAAATAAGTATTGTGTTTGTTACCTTTTGACGTTTTCATCTACAGATGCCGCGGGTTGCTTCCACAGAACTGCCATGCCAGCTAATTTTATTTATAGAATTTTTATCTATTGTATATACTATTGGGTAGTTTACCTAGTAAGCTACTAACAAAAGTTATCAAATAAATGCAGTTGAAGAAGTAAAAAGTACAATATTTACCTCAAGTAGCAATATACAGTAGTATAAAATTATACTACACTACAGTACCTCAGATTTGTGCTTTTGTACAGTACTTGAGTAAATGTATTTTTCCGCTGCTGCCATCTATCAAACAGTATAAAATGTTGTACTTGAACTTGTAATACTTATATAGAAAAATGAAAAAACTCTGAACACACTGCCTGTTTTGCTCACACTACTTTTGTCTATGTCTCGCTCCCCCTACTCTTTCTATTTGCCGCTTTCTTTGATTCTCTCCAGAACATATTACATTAGCGTCTGACTGTGCCGCATCATGCTGTGGATGAAGTGGAAGATGGTGGTGGACTCCCTGCGTGGACGGAGAAGGAGGATGCCCTGCTCCCTCTGGTTCCTCCTGCTGTTCGCTGCTGGAGGTCTGGTTCTCTTCATCCACCTGCGGGATCTGTCAGAGATGGTCCAGCATCAAGGCCCAGGTTTGTCTCTACTTGTTTAAAAAAAGCATAAGGTTCAAGCAATGTGGATTTTTGACGACTGACATGTGACGGCTGTTGTATTGACGCTTTCCCAAATAACACTGATATTTTGCACCACTATTAAGCATCCTAACTTCAGACAGTTTTTTTTTTTTGTTTCCCTTAAAATATTCTTTGCATGGTAGAAAATCTCTTAAAATGCTCTTAGACTGGGGAGCAATAACACAAATTCAGTTGTTTCTTAACTGATTTAACACCAACAACATTTGTCCCACAAACTATCTCATATTATCAAAACTGACAACATTGCAAGTAAGAAATCTTTTGCTGCAAAATAAAATAAGTTTTGGATTTAAATACTGCAGAGCCCTGGAAGGTTGCGGTAGAAATAAAATGTCTGAGCTACTTTTGTGTTGCCTCACATTAAGTGTTGTCCTCACAATGTTTTGCTTTTCCTCACAATACATTTTGCTTTCTCTCTGATCGATAAAGGAAAGCTGAGCTGTATTATGATATAGTGTTGACCACAGCATGAGTGGGTCATCCACAAGCCTGTATCATTGCATTTCTGTACCATTAACTAGTGGAGCTACTTAACAGAGTAAGTTAACCTGGTTCTCTGCACTGAGGTAAGACAGGCTTCTGCCGCGGCTGAGACAGGCTGCTGTTGTGATTTTGACTATTCTCCTGAGATTACAGATCTTTGGTTGCTTTTGGTGGATGTAGCCATTGCTGCTCTTGGCTGTGACACGTAACGGGTGTAACACTAACTACATGCAGGAGTTGTGTTTTTCAGTGAATTTTTATGGCTGTGCTGGCTGAGTGTTGTAGTGAAGTTATTCCTGAATTCCTGTGTCTCCATCTGTCATATCTGATATAATCACTGCAGGTTCAAATCCCATGTGTCTAATTTTTGTTTTCTTGGCTAATGATAATAGGAACAATAGTCACAGAATTGTCCCATCCATTTAGTAGTATCATAGATACAACCACAAATGCAGCCACAGCCCGAGCAATAACCATACCCAGAGCCATAGCTTCAACAACCACAGCCAGTGGCTGCACACTAATGTATTATAACTGGACCGACACACTGACTGTTTGGATCTGGGTAAATGCAAATGTTATTGCAAAGTAGTTCAGAAATAAAGTTCCCACGTGGCCTTTTGTGAGGTTCTGTAGAATGGAGGAAATTTTAGAGAAAACTGAATGTGGAAATCTTTGATAAACACGTTTTATCATTGGTGTTCTTGTATGGATATAGCTGAAGATATTATATAACAATAATAAGGACAAAAAAGCCTGCAATCACACGCAGAAAGGCAAGAACACATACAGAGACGAGCTAGTGCATGAATGCACATGTAAGGATGTGAGTTGTGTGTTTTACACAAATATATATGCAGGCAGGTACACACATTTATGCACATAAAGGCAGAAAAGCAGTTATACTACTCATGTAATCAAAGCACAACTAGATGCACAAGTATACATGCTGTATGCGCACACACAAACACAAACACACAAACACATTAAGAATCAAAGAAGAAATGTATGTGTATTTGTGTAGTTAGATATTATTTGGAGTGTGTTGAATTCAGGTTTAACCAGCATGGTGGAGAGCACATTTGCTCCCCAAATACTTCAATTTTCATTCCAGCTTGGTGGCCTTGCAGAGTTCCCACCGCGTTAGAGGGAGATTGTACATTCAATTTCCAAATGAATCAAACCTTTGTCCTCATAAAGGGACCCGATGTGCTTCTGCTTGGCATTCAGCATTAAGGAGATTGGGGTTTAAGCAGTCGTGATGGAAGAGTGTCCTGAGCGTATAAAACTAAGCTGCTTCATGTCTCAGAAACAAGAGATCAGCTGCTTGCTTATGTGCCTCTTTGGCTTGTACAACACTTTCCACCTAAATGAGAGCAGCATTAGTTGCATGTTGCACCCACCACTGTCTTTGAGTTCCACTCAGACAGTTTTATACACATTATTGGTGATTTCACCTCATCTTGAGTTAAAAAACTGTCACAAAATGTTGTACTTTTGGATTAAACTCTTTAAGGAACATAACACAGTTCACATAAAAAAGACACCCAATTTAATTGTTTTAATGTTTTCAGTGAGCCGTAGTCGATGTGTTTGGGGTGCTCAAAGAAAATGATGATGAACTGGTCCAGCGGGCTCTCTAGGGATAAAACCAGCGGAGCCAGAGAAGCTAAAATCCCCTATCGTGTGTCAACAGCAGTGTGAATCATGAATATCAGAGCAGTGTCACATTCCACAGCAAAAAGAGCCACTTAGCCAGAGTGGAATCTCTCCAACCCTCTAATATTCCCCTGATTGTCAGATCCTTTCAGGCAAGGTGGCAGGTAAAAATAAAAAGCCACTCACAATGACACACGTACCTGTAGGACACACATAGAAGCACGTCTGCAAGACAGACACACATATTATGTACAAATATACAAACCAGTATTTAATATTCATGACAAATATCAGAATAAGATCCACTAGACCTTGTAAGAAGTTGGTTCATGCACCTGAGGATTACACCAAATTGATTGTGTTCATCCTTCCAATTTTCATGTGTAACAAGAACCAGATGCATGTTAACCTTATCTGCCATGTGAATGGACTGCATCCCTTTGAGGTGGCAATAAAAGCACTGGTCGGTAGTGCCAGTGGAGGCATTTGATTTTCACCTACAATCTTGTTTTATGTTGTATGCCTTGTCTTTAATTGGTGATATTTTTTACATTTAACGGGCTCATTTATAGAACGGCATTTTTTTGTGTTTGACACATTTGTTCTGTGCTCTATTTAAATATACATTTAGTTTTCACTTAAAAGGGCATTTCTGGTTTATTACAACCAGTGTCTATAGTTTGCCAGCATAATATATAAATGGTAAATTGATTTGTATAGCTGGAAAGTCATTTTTGTCCCTCCAGCTAGTCAAGCTAAACATTTAATTTGAATCTGTATTTGCATAAAGCAGAAACTGCCACTGTTCAATAGTCGTTGTGACAGTAACACACAGACAAAGACCAATACAATCAATCACCTCACAGAATGTGCATGTGTTGAATGTTAATATGTCAAAACAGAGGTCTTAATGTAATCATTATGTAGAACATACAGAATGTTCGACATATTACCAAAATTGATTTAATGCTGAAAATGAAAGCGATTGTGACACTTTATTGATGATTCCTTCTTTTTTGATTGCTAGCCATTTTTCAAGCATATAGCGTATGTCTTTGGATGAGTTTTGCAGCCTAAGCACATCCTTTTATCCAGTCTGCTATATTTCGTTACTTGAATATTGAATAAAGAATTCTAGTTTACTAAATCATGCATGAGAGACTGTGTGCTGTATACAGAACGCAGTGGCTACACAGTCTTCCCAGCCCCCTCGCTAAAGCACAATGAGCAAGCAGTATCTTTGCCTTAAGCTATGGTGCTTCACCCTGGCAGAAGCTCATATCTAATAGAGCTGAGTTATAATACATTGGGTGTCAGCTTTTATCTGCCTCCCCCTCCTTCTCCACCTCTTTATTTGGCTTGCAGTGTGCTTGAGAGCTTTGTATTCTGTGGTTTAGATGGCCTGCACAATGGTAGCTGAGAAAACTGCAGTTTGACTGGCAACAGTCTCCCCCGATCTCTCCCAAGTAATTGTTTAAGGACAATTGGAGAAACAGCAGCCGGTTTCTCCGGGAGAAGAGACCCGAAGAGCTAGTTCAGATAAATTGCCTGCACAAATTTACACCTCTGGGCATTTTTCAGATGAGTATGGCAGTGAGGACCAACTGCTCTGGTGAGTGGAAGGTCAGCCTGTGTGTCTCCTCACAAACCCCGATGCAGAGCGATCCATAAATGGAGAAGAAGAGGTGAAGTTGTTGCCCCATGGCATGTGTGTCGGTGAAAATGTGTCTTTAATAGCAGACAAGTCCCTGGATCTCAGTGTAAGTGAAAACATGCCTCTTGTTATGTGCTTTTAATAAAAGTAGCCTACATTAAGTGCATAGAGTTTAGCATTGTTGGCCTCAGCTGTGCTGTGGCTCTGTGGGTGAGACTGAGTTTATACAAAACATAAAAAAATGTTTTTACTTTTATTTTACTTTAAATTAGTTCAAATTTAATTATACAGCATAGTGTGCTTCAGACATTTTCTGAGAGATTTTAAGAGGCTATTTTATATTTATTTTTAAATGCAAACATCACCAACTCATCTGTTGGGTTAAATTTACAGCAGTAACTTATCAAAACATGTTTGTGAAAAGAAACTGTTCAGATGTTTTGATGACTCTCGTTTGACATAATGTTTGTACATAATCAGTATTTTTTATGACATTAGATCAAATTACTCTCTGTAATGTGTGTAATGATGAACCCCCAGGTCTGTGTGACTGTTTAAACTTCTTTCAGCTCATTGTTTGGTTTTTCCAGCCTACAACTTTGAATTTGTTCACTCTCATTGTCCCTTAGTATTGTTTTTTTGGCCACAGCACGCAGCTTTTTTCAGTGACAAATCTGACAAAGCCCAATACCAAATGGTAGTCCGACAGTTGGCCACTAGCCAGGTGAACATAGCAGAGCGTTTAGCAGCTAAAGAGCGAGATATTTTTCTCAGGAGTTGGTGAAGACCTGAGATCTGAGAAAGTTAAGTTAAATGTTGACTATATATCAAGGTTGTGTGATTGTTTTCAACTAAACACAAGTGGGCAAAATGTTAGTTAAATGTTGACTATATATCAAGGTCGTGTGATTGTTTCCACTAAACACAAGTGGGCAAAATGTACAGTTTCTTAACTTTCTTTTATTTCACTATTCACTTGGTGGATGTTGCAAAAACATCTTCTAGTAGATAAGATTTCATCAATGCCTTTGATTTTGTTTCAAATCTAATCTGGCTGACATCTAGTAGCAAAGAGGGGGGTGGCACCATAAAAGGCCAAGGTCTGAAAATGTCAATCTCCATTGACTGACTTTCCATGAATGAAGTAAAAAAAAAAAACTAAGCTCAACACTTCTTCCCTTCGAATGCCATTTTACATTTAATCCCATAGCCCAGTCAATTCTTCTTCTAGTGCTACTAAGAAGAAGGAGAAGTAAAAGGTCCATATCAGAGATGCAACATTCAGGCAGCATGCCATACGGTAAGCTGGCAGCTGCAGAGGAAGCATAGTGTTCAATAAAGCACTGAAGAAATTAGCCTTCAAGGAGTTGAATAAATAGTATAAACTGTAGGAGACATGCAAGAGAGGTTGTTGGGAGATGGGGTTGGGGTTGTTGTCAGTTGGGAGATGTGAGAGGGGAAAGTGTAGAGGTAGAGGAGGCAAAGCAATCAAGATAAGCGATCTGTTTAGACACACAGAGGCTTGTTTTTTTGGCTGTGAAAATGTAAGTTTATTCTGAAACACTTGCAGGCCACTTCAAATACAGTAAATGAAAAAGTGTAATAAAATTATTCATCTAGCTGTCCACGGCTGCAATCCCACCCCCAAACTCCCAGTCCTTCTATCTCTGTCCACATGGAGCCTGCCAGGAACTGGGCATATTGTTTCATGCTCGAAGGTAAAATTTGATCTCTCCGTCAGAGGTCCAGTAATCCCTTAAGCCTTGTCTGTTTGCAAAGTCCAATTTAGCTGTCTCTTAATGTAATTAAATTGTGCTGATGACCCTCAGAGCGGTGGAACTGCACTGTATTTTAATGCAAATCCTCCACTGGATGTTTGTGGAAAAATCTGAATGTTATTTTACCCTGCTTTTCCATTCTTTCATCTGTGTGCACAAAGCTCCTTTAACAAAGCCTGTTTCTGTTGTGCTGGCACTATACCCTATTCCTCCCAGAGCAGGAAGATCATTGGAAAGCAATACTTGGCAAAGCCAAATCCATCACAGTGATTTTTAAACCAACCTCACGTGCAATATGCTCACTGACAACAAGGGGTATTATATCTTTGAGCATAAGTACAACAACATACCTTGATTGGAATGTTTAAGAAGTGCAAGCCAAGCTTTTCCATCCCTCTCAGTGTTGGGATCACATGAAACCTGGGATAGGCCATGGGTATCTCAGCAACTAATATATCAACCGCTGTTCCACATTCAGCTCCGCCCCCCTGTGTTCATCTCTGGGAACAGAGGACACCTTAGTGGTGGGGGCCTCTGGGATACCCTGGAAAAAATAAATAAATAGAAAAACAGACTATTTCCATGCATGGGTATCAGGTGCCTGCATCACCGTCCCTCCAACCTCTTCCAGACTTGGGCCATGTCAATTGGATTTAAAATGGAGCCTCTCAGAGGCAACTGCAAGGTCATGTGGTTTTCCATTGACATTAATGCCCAGGGTTATGCCATGGGAGCCCTGCAACATAATCTGTTTTCCCTGCCATCTGATCCGGGTCACCAATAGCTTCTACATGCCAATCTATACAAATAGATTTTATTTTCCACATTCCTGCTCCAGCAGAGGTCAGTGTAAAAAAAAATTTAAAAACACTTCTTCTTCTCTTTAGATACGCTATTAAATGAAAGCTGAAAATAACACACTAGTTTCTTTTGAAAAAAATTGAACAAATGCTTTTCAGTTTCTTTTTCATATCGTGACTGTGTGGTAGAGTCCAATGAGAATGGCTGTACAGCCACAAATCACATCTCTATTGAACTTTTTTTCACTTCAAAAGTTAAATACTTCAAAACATCTTGTGCTATCTGGAAAACCACGGAATATGAAACACAGATCCAAAAGAAACCGTACAGTATGAGGGGAAGGATAAGAGGAAGAGAGGGAGGACGTTGATTGAAACAAACACACATTGAAAAAAAAACATGTGCTGTGATCTTTCTTTCAACTCAGCAGAGTTGAAGATGCATCTTTTGAGCCACTGACAAGCAGACGGGGTTAGGACCCCTAATGAGCAGCAGAGCACAGCTTGGCCGCCCTGCTGGTGGTGGGGGGGCTTTCAGGGTGCCCTTTTCCACAATGCCACACTGGGTAACATTAAAAACTCCAAAGGAAATAAAACAGAACAAGGCTAGAGCACCAGGTGGATCCAACAGTGAGGCTGATTTTTGAAAATGTCTTTGAAGACTGTAATCACAGATGCTGCCTCTCAGTGCTGTCAATCTGTCCCATGCTATGTCACTACAACAACTACAGCTGAGGCTCAGTGCACTCTCTCGGCTGTGAACACAAAAGGGTTCATCTTTAGGAAGACAGTTTCAGATAAACATAGACCGTTGGAAAACATAGCGACAGCTACAAAGGTTCACAGTGGCATTCATGCTCCAAAATTCATATTTTCTCCCCAAATCAGATTGTTTTGGATGAGTGACCATATCTATTTTAGTTTGGAGCCTATATCCGATAGCAATACAAACTAATTGGGATTTTAAAAAGGCATCTGTATAGATGTCATATCTGCTTTGTGCCCTTTCTGCCTCTCCCAAGTATATTGAATACATATCAGTTACAGTGTGAGGCTTCATGGTCTGACTGACCAGAAGCACCGAAATGCCAACTGAGACACAGTTTGGCCAGACGCCTTTCCTGAACAATGCACGTATTGAAACCATGTTCCTCTGTAATTATTATGAACAGGTCGGCCTCAGCAGTACGCAGCCATGCCAACACTGATTAAACTCAGCACTTGGCTTCTTGTTTGCTATGACATTGTCCTGGCTGCCAGTGTCCCGAGTCGCTCTGCTATCTGTCCGACACTGAATCTTTAGGCATCAAGGGGCGTCTTGTTCCCATGGGAGCACCAATTAATCAGAACCAGACTTGTTATCAAAAGCTACTTAATAACAGCAACATGACTGACATGTAGCCAAAACTGACATTGCTCTCTATCCAAGAAAACAAGGGAAAAAAACAAAAACCCATCTTATCCATTTGTTACTTTGTCTAATTAGCCCAAAATTGGTGAGTGTCAAACACAGTATAACAGAATTTTTTATAGTAAGTGTACCAATTAGTCGGTTAGGTTTGGCTCACACTGGCAGAATCAATGAATCAAGCAATGCAATACAGAGCTTTGGTTGTGTAGCTCTGTCCATTTCTTGTAGATGCCCACTTAAGCTAGAGAGTCCAAGCATATAGTTGGCATGTGCTTCAATAAAACTGTAGTCCATGTTCTCTGTCTCAACCATTTACTGAAAAACTTTCTTCTTGAAATACAAAAAGGAAAAATTGTAACAAAATAATTTTAATATTACTACACAAGCTTGATAAAAATGGCAAGAATGGGAAGCACAGTTTTTAACAGCTTGCTCACATAGCTGGTGCTTTACCCTGTTTTTGTATCTTAATCTTCACTTTAGACTGTTATATTGCATGTCTATTGTACTAAAGACAACACAGACAAAATTCATAGTAATTTCATAGAATTAAACATATTTCATGTTTAATATCCTGTCCTGTAACCAGACACTGAATCTTAGTTAAGTGTAACTTTTGCTATCGTGACGTCACCCATTTGTTTGTGGAGAATTGTTTTGAAGCATCGAGTTCAGCTTTTCGACTCACTGAGAATGACCTGTCAATGAAAAGGTAGCCCCGCCCAAAAACAAACGTGACTTTATTGTCTATTTTAAAATAAATATGACCATAATTTACTAAATGAACATCATAATGTATTGAAGAAGATGTGAAACTAGTGACTGAGACCCTAAACTCATCAGGAAACTGTTGAACTCATAAAGAAAGTGTCAACTCGGCTCATTCTCTATTAAATTGAATGGGATCACTGTGTTATTGCAGCCAATGGAGCTCGCCCTGCTGGAATTTGCATAGAATGTAGGTTTTAAGACACTTCCGCATTGTCTTTGTCATTGTCTTTTTTCAGACCCAGAAGCTCTGTCCATTATATATACTGCCAATTGTTTCAACTCACTCACATCACTAATAGCTATTTAGTAACAATTATTGTTCAGTAGGCCCATGTAAAAGTTAATATTGAGGCAGATGTTAAGGACTGTAGTACACTGCGATTGGATAGATTTTTGGTGATACAGTTACAGTCATTTCATTTAACAATACTTTATTTCATTATAAAGACAGTAGCCTAAGCGTCAACAGTTTCTCTGGCTTTCTGCTTACTGTAGCCCTTCTGTAGCCAAGGTATAGATGCAGGACATGGTGAGAAGCAACCACACATAAATTAACATCTGGGCTTAATTTAGTCTTGTGAGAGAAGATACTGTGTTGTACCTCTCCCCAAGGTGAAAGTCAGAGAAGTGATTAAGCAGATGGATCTTACCTGTCCTCTCTTATTATTAAGTCTCAGTTAAAGGGGCGTTACCTCGACTCTATAGAATATTGAACAAAACTAATTGTCTCTACAGAGCTAAATGTTGGTAGGAATATTTCAACTTTCTTTAAACTTGGTGGGGATACTATCTACTCCTATGTCTGTCTGCAGTCTGACAGAAAGAAACTTTATCTGTAGAATTAATTTCATCAGACAGCACTGGAGTGTTGCATAAGCAGTAGGATTTCTCTAGTATCACTGCCTCCGTATGAGTCTGTTCATATCAAACATAATGTTCCTGTCGGAAAACTTGTCTTCACTACTGCAAACACATCAGAAAAGCAGAAATTCTTGTCTTAAGCATCCCCAACCAAAAAAAGCTTTGAGCTTTGTAGCCATCTTCCAGTAGGCTTGAGAGGCTGTGAACGCCATAGACAGGAAGAGACATACAAAGAGAGAGTGGGAGGAGAGAGGGAGGTTATATAACCACAGTTCTCACCAAGGAGACATCTTGCAGCTTCAAAAGCAAAGTAGTGATAATAAATGCCAATGTTCAAGGTTGTTCAAGTTATCCGCTCAGGAAGGGCAGATTATGCAAGATGGGTTTTTGTTAGGACAACAAAACTGTATATTTTATTCTATCTATTGGCCAATTAATATCTGAGTATAAGTGACTCTCTCCCAAACATAATGATGAGACACCCAAGGCTCCAATCATTATATCATCAAAAGATATAACATGCTTCTATAGTCTAGTGAACTCCTTAAATCACAATAATGAGTTTTATCTGTGCCTATCTGCGCCTTTGAATCTGCCACTTTATTGAATTATCTGTTCATAGATGAATGACTCACAAATTTCTGCAGTAAAATGTTTGAGCCATCAAAAGGAAGTCTATCTACTGTACCATCCATGAATAGACTGCTGTAGGAGAGTTTGGACAAAAGGCATCTGGACGACCAGCAACCATGTCAAGGTAAAAATGTTTTCTTCATGGAACCTTGGCATCTGGGATTTGCCATTTCTAATAAAACATCTAGTCTCTACAGTCCTCTGTATAGTTTGTTTCTTAGAGGCATGATGATTTTGCAGTAACTTCAGCTAAGAAAAAGCTTTCCTCTGAACATCATCAGTGCAGTATGATCTACAATATTGTGCAAGGACCATGCTATTCTCCACCCCTATTATGGTCATGAATATTATTCTAAGAGGGATTCCACATGATTGTTCCCAAAGGACAAGCCCTGCCTTAGGAGCTGTGATCCGTCCCTCCAGACTGAAGCCAGCGTACCCATTATCAAATCAGACTTGAACCCATCCCCTGTCTGCAAGGGAGACATGTTGAATGGATATCATTGTGCACTGCTGAGGCTTCCATCACTGTAATCCCTCTACAAAGTGCAGGCACTCTTAGAGGAAGATGAAAAGAGTGGAGGAGAGAGTGGCCTATTCACTGTGTGTGTCACTGCAGAGGGCACAAGGAGGGAAGTCGGTGGAATCAGTGTCCTGAGCCGATGACTCCTCAGCCCTACCCCAGCCAGAAAAGAACAAAAGATTAAGCCCTCCTGCTATCCAGAATGATAACAAGCTGTCAACTTCTAAAATGTAATCTGCTGACTCCGGGAGGAAGTGCTGGTGTCAGTGGAGTGGGCCGCCAGCTGATGCTTATCTCCTGAATGGTGTGCCATTGATGGAGTGAGCCATGGCCCTGCTGGCAGATACACAAAAGACACCTCTGTCTGCCACCAAACAAAGAGGTCTGCACGAGCAAATGAATCCATACTGAGCCAATTTTCAACATATTTATCTACATATATCCCCTCCAGACCTCGTCTCTCTTTCTGATATGGGCCACAAAGAAAAGGTGATGGGAATGATAAATGACATGAAAAGAAACCAATAGACTGGGGATAATAAGGCATTGCCCCTGACAATGCTGACAAGTGATGGGAGGCTCCCCTCTGTCAACTTGTCTCCTGAGCCCTTCCACTCCGTTTGGGCACAGATTGTTAAATGTAAAAGCCATATTGCTGCCAAACACCAAGTCCTAATGCACATTTCAGTGGGCAGTGAGGCTGTGATATGGGAGCTGTCACCAGGCTGCAGCCAGTAAATCAATCCAACCTGGGCATTATCCAGCCTTTTAACAAGGGGATTGCCATACAGCTAATTGCCTGCACCTACTGTATCTCTCTGTCTCTCATCAACCTTAAGCCCTCCCACCCCCACTCTGTTTGTTTCTCCCAAATGTTACAAGTCCACAATTGCTTTCAAATTACCCAACAGAGCTGCCAGATGGCTAATAAAACATGCAGGCCCATCTTTGATCATATTAGCTATTAATATTGACAAGCTAGATTTTTTCTGCGTGGGGGTTGTGTCTCTAATAGGGTAAAGAATCTAATTTTCTGGTCCATACAAAAAGCCACTTACAATCTCAGTAGTTATGGCAGAGAAAGGGAATTAGTCACACAGGAGCTATTTCAGGCTGTTTACAATTTGATTTCAGACTAGAGCCAGAGGGTTTTCCCTTGTGGACTTTGGGCTATTGATCCTGAAACCAGTCATATGATATGAAATGGATAAGGGAGAGTGGGTAAGATGAGCCAATTTTTACTAACGTTGTCCACTAAGCAAGACAAAATGAGACGAAGAACAATGAAAACATCTTCTCTAATTTTAGGATGTCTCCAGTCAATTGAAAGGATAAGAATGCATCTATTACAAAGGGCCCAGGTAATACGACTTTAAAAGAAGGTGTTACTCAACAAGCCCCAGGTTCCAGGTGCCCCAATCAGTGGGAAAGTTGAGCCATCAGAATGGCTGGATGAGTCAAGCAAACACTCAACTTGACTCGTTTTAACTTATGAGTGTACTGCTATGCCTTCTTCACAATGTTAATCACATTTTTATTGTTACTATGACAATGAAGGTCACCTGACTTTGTCCTTCCCTGTACATCTATAACTCTAAAAATGCGCCATCTCTAATGGCGTTAAAAGACAAACAAAAAGCTTAAAAAGTGTAGACTCATTAAATGTCCTTATTTGTGTGCTATTTATATCCCATAATATCACAATCTGATGGATTTTGCACCCTTGACTTCAATAGCTGCTCTCTCCATTTCTGCAAGGAGTGCTGAGCCCTGGTGGGTTCATTTCTTCTTGGCATGATAGCTTTTCTATAATGTTTAACATATGATTAACTCAACCAGTTGTGTAGCCTAACTATACTGAAATACAATTTTATGTTTTATAGACTTAATTTAGTTATGACATGCAAAAAATGTACTTTGACAAGTAAAAACTGCTTTTTCGTTAACAAATACTTTCCTCTTCTCCCATATGCTTCTCTCCATCACAGCCGGATAGAAATGGTGGATGCTTCCTGAATTCATAGGCACATGACAACAAATGTGCACAGTTGCCTAGAAACAGGGGTTGGGTCAGCTTACCCACTGGCTTATCTTACCTCACCCTCCCCTACTCTTAGTTCTTTTCCATACAGCCAAGTGAGAGAGAAATGACTTTGACCTGGTGCTATTTTGGATACCTCGGAGTCACTCTGCAGGCTGGTTGGATGGTGGCTGGTGCCCAAAAGTACTGATTGATAATGGTTGAATAACCAAGACAGCAGAACAAAGTTGTCAACATTTTTACAAATGCTGATGGATCTATAGCTAATGACTATAAAGAGAGTACAAACTTCGTATTATGTGTATAATACGTATTTTCATTTATGCACTCTGTTTCTCAACAGAATAATTACACAGGAGTCTACAGCCAAGCTCCTCTGCGAGACTTGTACTTAAGAAACAAAAATGCTAACAAGCTGATGATAAGTAGGTAGAATTTTTACCATGTTCATTATCTTGTGTTAGCATGTTAGCATGCTAACATTTGCTAATCAGCACTAAACACATAAACAAGTACAATTAATGCTGATGGGAATGTATTTCACTTTACATATTTTTGGTCATAAACCAAAGTATTGGACAAACTGAAACTTTGATGTGTTGATGCCATTAGATGAACTGTAAAGGGACACCCACACACACACTCTCACACACACACACACACATACACACATAGATCTTAGACATTTAAAAATGTTCAAGCATTTTTTCATCCTTATCTACTTATCCATACTTTAAGACAGAAACTCAATTCAACCCTTATAATGCTCCACATCTTTTATACATTATGAGATTTATTCAACTTTCCAGTCCCATTCATATTAAAGGACAATTCCGGCGCA
>NW_023339663.1:23962122-23963107 GCF_004916995.1 Morone saxatilis | reverse complement strand
GATGGCTTTGACTACCGCGTAGCTCTCTCATCTCTCTGCTCTCTCTCTCGCTAGCCCTTTCACGGAGCTGGCCGCGGCTCTTCGTCTGGTATATTCCGGCCTCAAAAAGATAAAGGACGTTCCATCAAACTGAAAGGGTTCCTTCGTCGATGTCTTCAAATTCGGTTGAATAATCCGCCATCTCTTCAGGTTGTGTATCCTGTGGAAGCACTAGTAGGAGCAACAACGCGGAGTTCCCCCTTTCCGTGAGATGGTGGCGTTCAAGTCCACATCCTCAGAGAGTTGGACTGGTCCACCGGACTGTTTTCCACCAAGATGGCGCCCGCCTGTATAACGTGAGTTACTGGTTGTTCTAAAACTATCTTTTTAAATAGACACTGTCTGTACACTTAACAAAGTCCTCAATGCTTCGGTTTACAAGTAGGGACCCTAATGTATGCTACTGTGTAAAGTGTGGTGCTAATTTTGAGCCTTGTGTAGTGGTATAGGAAATTGTTTTCTTTTCACTGTATTCCATGCCCCCGTTGACTAGCGTTATATGTTGTAATTAGCGGTTTTGTGCTAAAACTGGTCACGGGTGCCGATTGAATGGAAAACATATCCCCAGAGAACAGACAACCTCGGGTAAATAAGTGTTATTAATCCCCAGGTTCATTTTGCGCCGGAATTGTCCTTTAATTAGAGCCTTTCTCACTTTTCCAAGTCTTCATTCTCCTTTAGCTGCTACTTCATACAAGTTAAACCAGCTCCCGCCCATTATTCAAGCAATGTTTTTGAACAGCCAGGATTCAACAAATTTACCCTCTGGGTACCATGAATGTTTGTACCAATTTAACTGCAGTCCATCCAGTAATTTTTCAATCCGTAGAGACATGCAGGTAAACCTTTTGCAGCATCAGAAAAACAATGAATAATTTGTGGTCTAGTGTCAGTCCCTGTATTGAGGACATTTGATGATGTACTAGTATGAGATCAGTGTTGTAAA
>NW_023339663.1:23933089-23962103 GCF_004916995.1 Morone saxatilis | reverse complement strand
AACTGTTGTCTTGAGGTTTAATCCAGAAATCACTTTGGCTGATCAAACAGAGAAAGTGGATGGAAAATATCGGAAACTATGAGCTTGGCCCCGGACAAAAAAGTCAATTTCCTGCTTTGTGGCTGGGTTACTGGTCTGGTAATGACTGTGTCTGTGCCATTGGCTGATGTAAGTGAAACCAGTGGGACAAAGAAAGGAAATTATGTAGACCAAAGATCCTGTTATTTGTCATGTTCGATTATTTTTACATTCATGTATCCTGGGGTAGATTGACAGTGCAAGGATACTTTTATTCAGCACCATCCAGCTTCCTTTTTGGACACACTGATTAGAGGGAAGTTTCTGTCAATTGAAAAAATAACGGTCTAAATGCAGATAAGGTTCTCTACTATTGACCAATTAGCACCTTAATTGGTTTAAGCAGATTTTACAAATGTGGTTTTCTGACACTTTGATGTTATGCAGAAAAGGCAGAAAACCCAAACATGCCTCATCAGGTTTAACATAAAAGATACTAATTGTATTTTAATATTCACCTACCATTGAATCAGATCATCTAAACTATCTGTGGGACTGGTCTCATTCTTTTCTTCTCTGTCACTGCTGGTAATTGGTTTTCTCCCTGAAAAGTATGCAGAGGACATTATCAGAGGTATCTCCCATAAGTTCATTCTGGTGCAACTTTGCAATCAGGTAACATACTATATAGATCACCTGAGTTATTTTCTCATTGAGAGTCAACATATTCAGTGGGGCACTTTACTTTAGATCCCATCCATTGCACAGCACAGTACTTCCCACCTTATCTCAGCTCCAAAGTTTTGTCCTTTTTAGCTAATGGCCTTCAGCAATGAGAGGCCATTAATGTCAGTTTTGAGGATGCAACAATCTAAAGCTCATTTCTGTTACCACTGTCAGACAATGACCACATCTGCGGTGAAGAGACTTTTATGTAATGAAAAATTAGTGCTTATTTTTCCATTGACAGTCTGTATTCTTGAAGGAATGCAATGTTTTTATGTTTGACATATAAATGAACCTCTTAGCTTTAATTTCAAGCAAGAGAAAATTAACTGAAAAATAGCTGCTATCAAATCTTTTTTTTTTTTTGCAAAAGAATGACAACCTCCTTAACACTGTCATTATTTCAGCATATTATATCTGACACTTTTTAGGTAAAGTGAAATGAAAATGGAGAAATTTGTCTGGAGGTTTTGTGCCCCGCCATATATGCCAGTGCCTTTTAACACAGCTTTCATAGAAAATTGAAAAGCTTTCAGGCAGCTCCCAGACAGTTTGCAGCCTGTTTCCCTGAGTCAGAAGCATTTTTGCTCATTGTGTTTTACTGCATTAGACTGAGCCCATAACAGGTACAGGCCATTAAATTACACCAAGACAAATTGAGCTATTCACTCCCCATTTCCAATTTTCTCAGAGGTTGGCACAAAAGAGAATTAGACATAGATCCCCTCATATTTATTTCCTGATATCTCAGTAAGTCTTTGAGGCGTTTTTGTCTTCCTGTTCCATAAAACACAGCATTGCTTGTTTTATGAGAACTGACTTAGGTGAGGCAGAGGCTAAAGGACTTAACCTCCATATACACTATGTTCCATTTCCAATTGCCGCTGTATCATGGTGAGGGACTTTGTCCACCTCCAGTGGAGCTGATACACCCCACTGTACTGTATGGCTCACTGGCCCTTTGGCTTATTGGTATCTTCAGACAGTCAAAGCACAGAAAATAGGACCACACCTCTAACGCCCCCGTCTATTGATTATAATTCCGACTATATTTCATGACAGAACATTTCCTTATTTTTTGCCAACTTCATTGTGGGTGTTTATGTGCAAAGAGGATTCCGGAGGATCCATACAAAATAGTAGGAGCGCTGTTAAGAAATAAGCCCACTTCAATGGAAGGATTTGCAGAGCCCACTCAGAGGTAGGAGGGAGTCTTTCAAAGCCACCCTTTTTTTAAGGCTGTTTACTGCACTGCACTCCACACAGTGACTGGCACCACTCAGCATGTCTCCCTCAGCTTACAACCAGCAGAACCAACGCCACGTTCAAAAACTTAGAGCTCCACCAAAGACCTGTCAATGCCTGCTGTGTCTTGTTACTGTTGTTAATTGCTAAAAGGAAAGAACAATGAGTGCTAAAAAGCTTCATGTAAACTCTCTTTTCTTTTCTTACCTATATGGCTTTTAACTATTAATTTATTTCTTTTTTTAAAAGTATTTTTTGGGGCTTTTATTGCCTTTATGATAGTGAAAGCTGAAGACAGACAGGAAAGGGGGGCAGAGAGAGGAGATGACACGCAGCAAAGGGCTGCAGTTCAGATTTGAACCCTGGGCCGCTGCAGCAAGGACTCAGCCTCGGTACATGGGTCACCAGCTCTACCCACTGAGCTAACCTGGCGCCCTTATTTATTTCTTAAATCCAAAATGCAATACTGCTTCTATTCACAGTTTGAAATATCTGCCTACTTTTTAGTTTTCAATATTTGCTTCTGGCAATTGACAAGATAACAAGTACCTTTTCTTTATGTGAGACTGCGAAAAAATTAAAGATTCTGTTAACAGATTGATCTAGGCTTAAACCTGACAAATATGTGCCCAGCACTGTCTGTCCCATCATGGTATGACTGACCCTTAAATGGCAACTCTATCAATTCAGTGTCAGTCCTCCTCCCAGCAGAGGCACAGAGAGAAGTGAGGCAGCATTAATTATGAGCCTTCAAGCTCCAAGGGACAGTTAATCTTTGTCATTTTGCTACTGGAGACGTTTGGATCTGCCACCAAGATTGGAGCCAGGTCACAGCTCTTGACCCTTAACTAAGTATAAGAATTCTGCTCACGCTTATGGAAGAAACCTATTTGGCTTTTTTTCCCCACACATCCCCTCCAGGCTGTTTTAGTCAGTGCAGTAATGTCTTCTCTGACTGAAAAGTTTCTGTGACTTAGAGGAAAAAAAGTTCAGCTGATGACCTCTGAAAAACACATTTCATCTAAATAGTTTGAACTCCAAGGAACTTGAACTGAGTTGGCTTGCAGTTAATCTGGACAGTTTATCTAAGACTTGATTTCAAAACCCCTTCAGAATGTCGTTACAGCTTAATGTCGTTATTTCCTTTCATTTTAGCTTATTAAGCATCATATAATAAACCATAGGTTAGCCTTACAGATCAAGACTTTTATCATATTCCCATCATTATTATTTTTTCTAAATATTCTGATTTCAATATATGTTTTATTACCAGAGAACTTAAAATGTTTCTAGCTAATTATCAGCACTATCTGCAACAATTTGTTAAGGCAGAGCAACTAAATTGTCAGGTAGTTTTCAAAAATAAGTCTCCCCTTCCTCTTACAATGCCACAGTAACACAAAGAGGCTAGTGGGGGCCATCATAACCCAGGTGTAAAGAGCTGATTGATTCTCACAGGCGAGGCAGGCAACAAAGCACCAGAGAAAAAAGCCAGGAGGACTCAGTGAGGGAACATTTTGACAGAATTGGGGCATCGCCTCGATTATACCTTCTCAGTGCCCTTTTGTGTGTGTTTAATATCTTTGGAACAAGACAGGTTTCACTGCAATAAAAACGATGACGATAATAAATACAAGCTTTTTTTTTTTTACTGCACATGTGAAGTCCAGCTATTCACATAAGGCAAGCCCTCATGGGTGCATGTATGCATACATTGTCACCATGCTGACAGCAAGCTGAGGACAAAAACTATAAGCGTTAACAGCCTAAGCTGCACTGCAGTATGCAGGGTCACGGGCACAGGTGTTGGAAATATAAAGAGGATATTTCGGAGCTGCTTAAGCTGTTAATTCTGTAAATGCCTTCACACAGGTTATATTCAAATACACACCCTGTTTGCTTTTCATCTGCTCCCCACCGCATGCTGAATCTTTTGCGTTGACAAAATGCTGCACGTCCATGATGTTGAATAGCACTCTCAAGAGAGTATGCCACCTAGCAGACAGGCAGAGAGAAGAGGGAAACTCTGACTCAAGCTGCTATAAAGATTAATGAGACTCCTGTTGTCGATGTCAGTTTTAGGCCATCTCTGCATGGAGATGAGCGTGGGATGTTTGAGGAAAGAGACCTGCCGTGCAGCATCTCCCGGTTTGAGCTCATTCCTTGTTATCTTTGAAACAGGAAGATGTGCTGGGGAGGAAGGCAGATCCTGATGTTGGCAGTATGTTTGTGTGTGTTTTGGGGGGGCAGCACGTGGGGGTTTGATAGCGTGGCGCTGTGGAGAGCTGAAACAAGGGGGATGTGTTGACTGTGTAAAGTTCAAAGGCATCATCAGCTTCATTTGTGGCATCAGAGCCACTCAGCTCAGGAAAACCCCAACAGCTGCTCCATCTGGACAGCTAGCTTCTGCCGCTATCTCCACAGCAACACCCCAGGAGGAGCGTAGTGAGCTCACTACCACACTGACAAATTTGCATCACACATGACGAATGGCTGTGTGGAGGGATTCGAGACCAAACATCATTTCTGCTATAGTTTGATTGGTGCATTGGCCAGTTACTGTAAAAATCTCATTTGTATTTATTTTGCATGTATTGAGCTTAGCTTAGTCCTTCGTCCTTCTAAACATCTGGTACCTGGAGTATACAGCTCTTTCCTAGGATAAATCCCTCATTGCACAGAAAATGTGTTATGTTTACAGATGCCTTAACAGCTGCTTCATACAGTAAACAAAAAAAAATCACTCAGATGCTAGCAACAAATAAAACATCAGTGTTGCCATCGCAGATAAAAAAAAAGGGGAAAAAAATCCTGAAAGATGAGAAACGATGATAAAAAGTGCCAACATTTGCTTGAATATTAGCCAAAAGAAACCTTTGAGATACTCAAACATCAGCATATGTTTCCATTCTTGATCAAATAACAGCCAACTTGTCTGTGTAAGCAGAAATCGTCTCTATAAAAATTTTATTTCATAATTTTCTAGCAGCTAGCAACTTTAATTCATTTATGGTAATAAACATCCTATCAAAGATTTATTTAGTGTAGTTACTGCAGCTGAACTTATTTTTCTAGTTACCTTGGTAGTCAAAGTAGATCAGACCAGCTTGTTTATCTGGAGGTTTGGGAACAGCCGTGAGCAAAGTACGATTGCTGGAAAAAAGGTGTTAACACCAAGAGCAATGACTGCTCATCACCAAACCCGATTCAGATTGAGGAAAAACATTGTCTTAAATCATGACTTTAAATTCCAACCTCTAATTGGATGTGTGCCCATTGTATGGATTATCCACCTGTAACAAAAATAGATTGAGTGTGGGTGAGGAAACTGCACATTGATTTCCTTGTGTTGTCAGCACAGATGTGTTAATGCATTTTTCTGACTAACAACTGATTGAATCATACATTTGGGAGAGGATAGGGGTATTCACACTTTGTTATTCATAGATTTTCTTCATGGAAATGTCTTCTTTTTTTAAATTTTGGCCTACTACACTGGGAGAAAGATTTAGGCATGCACACACCTATAGAAAAACGCACACAAAATATGATTATCTGGATCTTATGACTCAGTGCATTCAAAAAGAATGACAATGCAGAAAATAAGTAGCTGCCAGATGCCATTATAGATTCCCTAATTTGTATTCTCTAATATTTGAAGAAGATCTGTCAATATAGACAGAAGCTTTTCCTGGACAGCAATACATTAACAATGGGTTCAAAGAGGTTTTGTCTGGCTCCTTCTCAGTACCGCACCTGTCATGTTTGGAGTGACTCTGTGCCAATCACCACATCAGAGAGATGATTACCATGTCCAAATTTAAACAGCCGATCAGGCTTTACTGTTTACACTCTCTTTAATAGGGAGGATAATGCTGTTCTGTAATACAGGTGATGACCATGAGATAAAATATGCAAAGAGGACTCCATTCTGGCCTCTCTTGGTAATCACCTTGAGGAGGTAAAATGCCTGAAGTAATGGATTCATTATTTATGAAAGTTATTCTCAGGGAACATCCAATGACATTGTGCCAGTTTACAGAATAAATGGTTGGTTTGAGAGATTTATTTATTTTTCTACATTGTACATTGCATCAAAGCTAGACAATTAATTCAAAAAATACAAATTACAAACTCATGGGGTGCTATAATTTCAGTGTGTCACTTGATGAATGTTTTGCTAAGAAGAACAGCTCAGAATTAATCAAGGCAAAACATATAAAATATATTTCATCACCTCACGTGGGTGCCATCTGAACAATACAGCACTTTATATTATTGAGCCTTACCTCATCCTATTTGTCACTGTCCACAGGGAGGCAAAGTTATCTGCAATAGAGGATTAATCCATTGGTTGTCTGGCTTCTCTGTTCCAATGTGTTGCAAAACCCAGAATACCTGGAGAAAAATCTTTTATCTTTTTAAAATTTTTGCCCACAGAATATTTGATAAGTCAATGCCTGTTGAACAGTTGGCTGATATGTCATTACAACAATGTTATTTTTCCCAGTGATATGCAGTTTGGTAAATTACTGTTTAATTGTCAGTGATTATATCAATTACCATGTAACAACTCATGACGTGATAACTGTGCCTAATATAATTAAGAATTCAATAAAAGCTCAAAATGTAATAACCTGCCTTTAATGTAGTTAAAACACAGAACCTATCATGTAATTGTTTTACATTTTAATGATAAATTAAATGTCCCAAACTCATCAATTCCTCATGTTAAATTATCAAATTATTATTATTATTCATAATTAGTCATCATTCTTTACATTGACATGGGCACACACACTAACCTAGCTAATATAAGTCTCATCTCTGTTTCTTCCTGGCAATGAATTAGGGTGCTTCCCTTTTGTAGACATCGGTGCTAGCCAAAGTCCTACGTCTGCCTTGCATCATGTTCTTCTCTCATCATCTCATGATACTGCTCTATCCTGGCACCTTACACACACTCAGCCGTCCAAGTGAGGAGTCCGTCTTTGACTGAAAGTGCAAGTCCTCCAGGTTGTAGCGGCATCAAATCTTACCAACATTTTCTCTGTTGGTTTTAACAGCACCTTTTACAAAAATGAAACACGTTTACCCTATAAAAAACAACAATTGTTCAACAATCTGTGCAGGTCAGTGAGAGATGTAGAGGAGAGGGAGCATTAAGAATGGGTGAGGCCTCCCCACGTAGCCAAGCTCATCTAATGAGTGGTCTTAGCGTAGTTTGGCCTCATGGTCTGTCTCTCTCTGGTGCCCCTGCTCAACAGGGCCAGAGGGGTCAGCAGGCTCAATATCCCCCTCTTTAATTACTCACCTCATTAACACAAGGCTCCTCTCACTCTATTGCGGCTCGATGGAGGCTCTCCAGCAACTGCAGCAAGCCACTCATAACGCAGCCTGATCGATTGGGTTCGCTCTTGTTACAGCTGTTAACATTATTGGCACAATCAAAAAAGATGACTGGGATGGAAGCTTGGGGTATGTTGAGAAAGGAATAATTTGTTATTAATACCATTATACCATGATATCTGGTTCTAATTTTGGAGAAATGTAGTATGTACACTGTGCATTACCTGACCTTTTTACCATTACCTTGTCTTATATGAAATCATGTACTTGTACTATACTTATATACTACATTTGCAGTGGAAGATTATTCATGGTTTCGCTGGAGAGTACTCCTGGCTTCTTTGATTCATATGCAATAAAACAGTCAAACTAAGTAGAGAGCAGAAAGCACATTTGTAGTAAGCTTTTGGAAAAAAAACTAAGCATTTCCCCCTAATCCTAAAGTGGCAGATTAAAAAAAAGTTTTGAATAATGCATAAACGCAAAACCTCTTTCAGGGATCAGTAGCCTCTCTGCTGACCAGTGATAAATCACGCTTGCATTATCAGTCCTGCTAAAGTGAAGAGGACGATAAGTGAGGTGCCACAGAGACAATGATAAATACTCATAATTTCCATGGGAGATGGAGGGGATTTTTGGATCCGCTTTGCTCTATCTTGACATCTGTATTATTGATTCTCCTTCTTTTGTACCACTTTGGCATAGGTTTCTAATTGTAGCATTCTCTGCCCGATTTGTACCTTATGGCCACTTCAAAGTATACTTTTTCCCAGCATACCAATGAAGGTGTCCAATTTTTCATCTTTTGGTGAAATGTATAACACTTGCAGATCTTTCCATGAAATGGACTGTGTTTGAATGTAATTGAATCCAAATGATTTTCTTTGTTTCTTCCAAGGTTGTTTCATTTGTGTCTGAGGAAGCAAACTAGCGGGGAAACACTCACAACACAGAAAAGATGAGTCTGAATGAATGAAGAGCAAAGGACTGGTGCTTCCTTTAAACTAATCTTAGTTGTAAACCATTTTACAGTTTGCTTGTATTTTATCACATTAAAGAAAAAAAAAACACTTATAATGCTAAGAGAAGCCTACTTTTTGGATCAAGTGTCTCCTCTAAACAGTATCTCAGTATGACGTTGAGGCACAGTTAACCCCAACACTGACCCAGAGGCTATAGTGGGTATAGTAGCATCTAATATTGGCACAGAGGCATCTAATATAGTGACATATCACTTCCAGCCAGTTTGTTCCATTTATTTGATTCCCCTCTCTGGAAAGAACCTATTGTGTTTGAGGCCTGGAGTTATTGCAGCCATTTGTTTGCTGGAGAGAAGCTTTATCGAAGAGCAGCTACAGTAGAATATGTTTTCTGAATACAACAGGCTGCTTCAACCCTCTCCTCCACTCCGTTGGAGGTTTGACGTGATTAATATTGTCATGGACAGTATTAATGAAAGTCTATTTTTAAACCCCAGACAAAAGCAGAGCTTCCGCTTGTGCAAAAAAAAATGGAGAACCTCAGCTTTGTGGATCAAATAAGACATGAAGAGTTTTTGCATGATTATTTTATGACTTTTGCACTAATTCCTCAGCACATGCTTAGCTGTCTTTGTATTCTATTTTTAAATGCTGCAGTCGTGAGATAGTAAGTTCTGCCTGTGTGTCACACAGTGTTTGTTTTGCTCCAATTGTCTGTTGTTTATGCTTTGCATTTGTGCTGATACAGTACATGTGCCAGTATTAACTGTTATCCCTATACCTATGTTGTTACAGTAATCTGGACCGCTGTCATTTCTGTCACTTCCTGCACATTTTTCCCTTGGCACACAAAATAATTGTGTTTTTTGATTCATGCTGTCTGTTGCAGTGTGTCTTCTGAGGCTTTATGAGACAGAGAAAATTATTAATTAACATCCTGCTGTTGTTGTTCAGAAGCAGTTGTTCAAAAAGTAGCGTTAATTATGTGTGATCTCCTCAACATTAAAACCATGTGTGTATGACTGTGGTTGTATTAGCTCAACACCTATTTTTACAATGTACAAATATGAAAAGGAGTACTTTTTTTGTTTTGTTTTTTCCCACAACAGCAGCTTTACCAGTCAGTCAGAAAACAACAGACATCCTCTGTTGAGATCTGCAGTTTGGAAGTATAACAGACGTGTATTGCACGGTGTGAACTCTGTATGCCCAGGGCAACATTTTGAACATGCTCTTGGCACTGCAGTACTAAGAATCACAAAAAATACTGTTATACAATACAGCAACTTTAACCATGGAGCTGAAGCACTCGCACGTGTTAGCAGTATACACAGTAACAGTATAAGTGAAAATTCAAGTGACAACTTTAGAATAATGAATTTATTACGTTCACAAATTCGATACTTACAGGTGTAACAGTTGAAGTAAACAGCAAAATCAGTTCATCAGTGTGTTTGAAAGAAGCTTGACACATTATTCAACTTGACATGACATAAACAGGTTGTATATCAGTTCTCTTAACCAGATTAATCAGTGGTACCCATCAGTATGATGTCTGTCAGCACATCCATCACTGTCACTAGTGATCATGATATTCTCGGTATCCTTGACAGTGTCACAGGAAACACACTATAAAACACAATTTGTCATACTTTTACAATATTAATATGAACAGGCCGTTTTTTTTAAACGCTTCGGAAATTCAAGACAGGGTATCAATGAGTCAGTAGCTACTTGTATACATCACATATGACTTAATCAGAATCAGAATCAGAAATACTTTAATAATCCAAGGGGGAAATTATTTAATACATTTGTTTAAATCCCACAAAAAAATGTCTTTGCTTTTACACATCGTTTTTGTATAGATTACACAAATTAAATATAGAGTGTTAATTAGTTAGGTTTAGAGGTGCTAAAAGGCCAATTTTGTTACCTTTGGACAGAACCAGATTATCTGTTCCCCTGTTTCCAGTTTTTGTGCTAAGCTGGGCTAGCCAGCTGCTGGCTGTAATGGGCAGAGTGGTATATATCTTCTCATCTAACTATCCACAAGAAAGCCAATGAGCATATCTCACTAAATGTCAAACTATTCCTTTAAGGGGCTCCCCAAGTATGAAGTAACACATTTGAATATCTAATGATGTCTGACTGCATGCTGCAGATACGCTGAAATCAACAAACCCAACAACATGATGTAAATTAATTAGTTTGAGCTTTATTTATTTATGTTAAAAAACATCACATTGTTCACTGGTATGCACTGAGCTGTGAGAATGTGTGTGCATATTTTTAGTCAATATAGCCGTGTCCATACCAGTCAGCGGAGGCCTTCCTCTGGCTTGTGATGCCAGCATGCATGGTTTGCTGTGCAGCCGCCCATTCATGTGTGTTCTTATATGCCCTGTTTACTGGCAGTGCTTAGTCAAAATAACTGCTCCATTATCACAATGCACTTACATATCCATCAGCTAGGGAGAAGTGTTTTATAATCCTTTTAGACTAACAGTTAACAGCAGGCTAAAACACTTCAGGGTATCTACATGTCAAGTGGGAAAACATTCACATACAGAATGAAACAACATGTAATATGTAAGAGATTATATATGACTTACTATTGTACAGTGCTTAGAAGTGTAAGCTGTCATTGTCTTGTTTCAAATTTAGCTCCATTGTTGGCTGGACTGACTAAATGGCAGACAATACCAAAATCAATTGTTTGCCCAATATTTTTTTTTAGGCTTGTTCCTTCACTTATGTGCTCTGTACTGCTTCATGAGCTTACTTCATGCTAGTTTGATTATAAGGTGTTCAGACAATGTATGTTGCTGTATGTTTTTGGTCTAATACTTGCCATGATGCTTTCTTGAATCACATGTCAAGGGGACACATTAAGTGGTGGTTACAGTGTTGTTCTGATTAGTGAGGACAGCAGGCATTGGCTGGTTTGGTTCTAGGATGCCTGTTTCCATTTTCAAGTGTCATGGGGCTCATACAAAGAAACATCTGTGCTGTGATGTGCTGACTTACTTTCACCTGCATCTCATCCTACTGTTTAGTCTATTTATACAAATGTTCTCATGCCAACATTGCACTTTCTTCTTTCCAGTTTTAGAGTTTATAAAGCATCCTGGTTATGTTTTGGTTAAATCATTGAGTCATCACATTATCTTTTGGAGCTGCTTCTCACATCGTGATCGTTCTCTCTGTGACAGACAGATGAGTCTTCAGCAGTTTATAATCTCTTGGGCTACACCTTCTCAATGAATATCAGTCACCTGTGGTGTAAAGTATATAAACTAGGTGAAGCGAGGGGAAATAGCTATTTTAAAAATCACATTTGGTTAATGAGGCCTGAGTTTCCACAGCAGCACCGGGGACCACATTGGAATAAATGAATATCTACGTACTTGGAATGTTCCTGTTCTGTGGGAAAGTTCCCTGTTTTCGGCCCATGGCACCTCCTGTTATGGAGGTCATAGGGGGGCATAAAGGAGTGGGAGGGAGCGAGTCATTATGGGTATAGTCTTCCTCAGCAGCAGGGTGGGTCAGCAGTTTAGATTAGCATTTTAATGAGAGAAGCACTGGGAAAGCGCAGCAGGATGACCTATCAGGTGACACCTGGAGTATGTAAATGATTAATTACAGTATCTAGAATGCATTGCTATCATTCGCTTGTGAAGTGAATGAGGAGCCTGTCAGAATGCAATTCCAGTATTGATACTATGTCTGTATCACAGCATTCCCCCAGTCATCCACTAAATGGAATGTGATGATAATTAAGTGGGAATTAATGAGATTTCTCAAGGTAATATTTAAGAACATCGTCCAGTGAAAGCTGCTATTAAAGCCCACTGTAGAGCCACTGGCGCCTATAAGGCTCAAAGAAGATAGATTTTCATTCTTTTATCGCTTTTTAATGAAATCTCATTATATGTAACTTGGAAACACCTTTTAATCAGAGATTTGTTTTGTAAAGAAATCACAGTACTAGATTAGCAAACCCTGTTATGTTATGTACAAATTAATCTGACCTTGATAGAGAACAAGTTATGCATCCCATACTCGCTGTCTCTCAGTATCTCCTGTTCCTCCTCTTACTCTAAAACAGTAAAGCAAATGTGTAAGAAAAAAACTTGTGGGCGATGAGCATGATGAATATCACCCAGCTTTGGCTTTTAATATGCCATCTAATTACATCAATTTGGGAATTAGTGCTGCCTTCTGATTAACCCTTTCCTGTGCAGACAGGAATTCATATTTGCATTTTAATTGGTCCAAGAAATATGCTCATAGCAGTACCTTCTCATCTTTTTTCACACACTAATCATGTGAAATGAATTATTAACATACATGCACAGGTTAGAAAAAAGCCGGAGTAGGTTTCTTTATGTGAAATTAAATACTTGTGACTTAGGAGAACTAAAACTGTAGTGTGACTTTTTTGGCAAGGCAATGAAAAATGATTTGTGAGAAAGAGTAGACCTGTACCTTTTGCCCAAGCAGAGCTTGTACTCATCATTTACTTTTACATTTACTTTTATTCATTACAATATTAGAAGTCAGTGGGTATACATCTATATTGAGAAATAAGAACTGACTTTTTAACCCAAATCTTGTAAAAAAAAAAAAAAATGTATCTAAGAGACTATCTGTAATATTTAATGTCTGCCATTACTGGCATTAACTTTGTGAAAGCTGTACTTAAATTTTGATGTGTGTCACAGGTCTGACTCAAAGTGCCAAGGCAAGCCAATTTTACTGACAGGGAGGGGATGGATGGGGATGGATATCCAATATGTGATTTTAGGTTCCATCTTGGAGATGATCTATGGGATGGTGTTAGGCAGGCTGGGTTTGGGCAGAATGTAAATGATTTTGTAATAGTGTGTCAGAGTGTCTCTTCAGGTAGACACAACGGCATCAGTGGTGCAGAGATCTGGAAAACAAATCTCTGTATCGCACCAGGTCTGCTCACCAGGTGTAACCCTAATATAGTGTATCCCCAGTGGAGAGATTCACAGTGGGGTTCGAAACGGGGAATTCTCTTCACACAAGCTGTAATTGTAAGATGATGTTGAGTGTAGAAGAGCGAGCGGGACAGGTACATTCAGGCCTAGAGAGGAGAAGAGTATCACCGATTAAACCATGCGGCAAGGTCATTTTGATGAAATCCAGCCCATGCAGTGAAATGTGAACCTTCAAAATGTCATGTACAGTAGACACAAAGATATCTTCATTCACCTTTCATCTTAGGGACAAATAATCCATTTCATCTGATTTTACAGTGCAGTAAAAAACTAAATACATGTAAAATGCAATTTTACTCTTCCACACAGGTTGTTGTCACTCCAGTAATTACAGGAGAAATATTTGCCTACCTGATTATTTCCCAAGGTGTTGGATTACAAGACTATCTTCGTTTGAAATCATGTCTTTGTTTCTACAGCACAATTATGTCCTCCTGCATGCACGTACCACTCTTATACAATTCAAGGCCAGTGTAGCAAAACCTTGAACAAAGCTCAGGCTGATAGTGTATACATGTAATTACCACCCAGGGACTTAGTGGTTCATGGCATCCAAAACACTGCCTGCCCGGTGCTTTCTTAATTACTCTAATTATACTGCTGACTCCCTTTTACGGCTTTACTTCTGATTACTTCCTGAGAACCAGCCAGTGGGAAACAAACTAATACACACGCAAGATTTAAGCAAAGCTTTGAAAACAAAATCTAAAATGCTCCCATTGTAACCCAGTGGCCAATATGGACCAAATGAAGATTTTGATTTGGGGCCTGCTATATATTGATGCTTTTGACTTGCAGCCATTTTATAAACACTCCATAAATCATATATGGTACCGTCAAGAACTATTGGTGGTATGTTGACTGATGAATTTATTGTATGTTTTAGCTCTCATTTTAATTTTGTATAATAATTTGTGGTTTGATGTCATTGTTGTTGCTACAATAGAGCTAAATTTTTCCATTACAGAAAGTAAACAGGGTGAAGTGTTTCAGGTGTAACAGTTGATCTCCTCAGGCTAAGTCAGATTTAATTTCCTCAAATAAAAGAAGGGGAAATGAATCCTGAATTTTAGCTCCCTGTAAACTCAAGCAGAAAGTTAAAATCCATTATCTCAAATTTTATTGTAAGTAATACGGCAGTGTTATTTGTATGGGCCTTTACATCATCATTCCCTTTATGATACGCACTAGCACATGAATAATGGATGAGAACATTTATATTCTAAGTCACCATGTTTTTTATTTCTATAACATACGCCGTCTTCATAGTGCCTGATTTCATTTTCCTCCTGCACCTCACTGCAGACCTGTACGATGTAAGTCATGACAATATTGACACCAATCTTGAATGCATTTCACCACCTACAACTGCTTGTATAAAACTCCCATTTATATAATGGATCATGTGCTGTGCAGATATCCATAAAGTATTGACCTCGAGCTGAATAAAGTGAAGACAATACCAACTCCAGGGGCCCTGCCCTGTGGTTGACCCCCTACTCCAGCTTCATTTGAGGCGGAAGTGATCAATGAAGTATTGCAAAAAATAGTAAGTTAAGATATCTTTCAGCTTTACACGTTAATTTTGATATTCCTCCAATATCAGGAATGCCATTTGTAGTAAATATAAATGACAGAGGATCTGCATGTCAGGCTATCCTTGCATTTTCAAAGGATAATAAACTTATAGATCTAGATAACAGGACATCTGGCAAAATGGGGAATTATTTTGTGCATCACTGTAACAAGAGAACACATTGATCTCTAGGGGAACAAGACTGGTGGGTGCCAAATCTTCTAATTAATTCAGAGATTTCCATCATGCTATGAAAATGCTCTGTAGATTAGCAGATTGGACTACAAACAACAAAAATTGTGTCTTTTTTTTAATGAAAGTGCTCACCGTGGTCATATTTCACTTAACGGCTGATGTCAACAGATGTTATGTTATGGGCTTGTGCTGGCTCTTTTATTTCCTCTGGCTTTGTTTCCTGTTTAGTGCTCAAAGCTACACAAATCCCCTGATAAGTAGCAATGGAAGCTGCTTCATTCCTCAGCAGAGAGTTATTTACTAAGTCATTTGGAAAATTAAGTAAAAGGGGGGAAAAGCCTGTTTTTGTTTGTTATAAAGCTGAAGACTTTCTATGGAGAGAGGATTTCTGTGCTGCAGATAATGGTTTGCTCCTTGGAGACAGCACACAGCATTATGCCAAACCCAGCTCAGTAAATTAAATGTTTCATACAGTGAAGTGTTATCCCTCTGTAATAGCAACAGAACCACTCTACCAGCCAATAATGAATGAAACAGATAATAATGTAACCAGCTATATTATTCAAATGATCCCTCAGCAGTCAGAGCTGTGTGTAATGATGCTCTCTATTTGACAGTCTATGAAACTGCAACCATTCATTCCCAAGGCACGCAAAATCCAGAAGTGCATGGCATGATTATGCATCTCATGTCACTGGGAGAGGATGAGGCCGTGCTATCTGCATGGCTCATAAAAAAACACATTTCTTTTCTTGAAAATTTACTTCCTTTTCCAATTACAGTTACTATACATGAATTTCTTATGGTGACTCCACTGCAGACAAGTTATTGCAGTAACATGAGAGAGCAATGGGAGGAACCTTTTCCAGAGCATATGAACTGAAAAAGTCTATCAGAGCATATATACAGCCCCAGAGATTATGAGAGTCACTAAGCAGATCACTCGTCATCCCAGCAGCTGGGTGTTGAGAGTATATATAGTTTATCAATGATCCTCAGTGCTCTTCTCTGTGACTAAAACAGTGATTCTTCACATAATTTGTTACTTTGTGCATCAGAAACCATTTGATGAGACCTTGTCACTTGCCTGGTTAGATACAGTATGGCTTGTTGGCTATATTAATATTTAACCATGTGATGCAAGACTTCATCCCATAACTGAGTCGTTACAGGACCAATAGTACCAAAGCCAAGGTTTATATTCCTAATGAAATGCCTTTCAACAAGGCAGTGATCTCATACCTGCTCTGTAGACCACTTTTCCTTCTCCACTTCATCACTTCTCCTGTCTCCAGTGGTGCAGCTGTTAAAATAAATTATACATCTCTCTGAGGGGCATATAAAATACAATTTCTTGATTTCATTTCTTTCTGTGTGCAGTTTTGCAGTCAAAGTTCTCCAATTAAAAATATCCTACCTGTGGCTGTGAGGTCTGCATGTTGCTGAGACCATGGCTTTGGCACAGGTGAGTGGGATGCTTAGTGGAAAGACAGATGACACAGCAGAAGCCAGTCTGCATCTCGCAGGTTTACTGCATTATCCAGTCTGCCCACCCACTCGCAGGAAAGAGTGAGGGAACCAGCAGGGCAGATGGGACCAGAGTCTGACTCATTTAAATAGGCCTTGGAGTTGCCAGTTGGCGTTTAGCCTGTGAACTGAGGCAGAAAATAACATCTTCTAAATAATGAAATAAGCCTTCATTTAATGAAAGATTCAGGCTCCATGTCCTTTATAAAAATCTGAAGGCCTTGGATGAGGATTATGTTACTATGGCAGAGGTTCCCCACATGCTAGTGAGTTATCACTCTCTCTGTCTGCCTCTGTCTTTCCCCTCAGTCTTACGTCTTCTCTTCTCTTCTGGCAGGACCAGAATTGCATTAATTTATCGCAAAAAATAGAAGACTAGTTGTTGCTGACACATTACAAGGCAGCTACACAATAGACGATTGACATTAACTTACATGAAAGACACGTAAGAGGACCTCACGTATGTAACAGATGGGACATATTGTGCGATAGCAGACTAAACACACTGTTGCCATGACAAGTACAGATTCAAAGCCAAACATATGCATGCATCTGGAGAAGACTGGTAAATAAGATTCATACTGCGAGCCCTGTGGGGGCTGAAAACCCATCAAACCATCATGTTCTTCTAATTAGCCTTTTCTACTGTGCGTTCCAGTGTCCTCACCAGCAGTCAAAAATTACACCTCATTAATATACGACCATTACTTGGACTACTTGCATATTTTTTCATAAGCATAATGTGACTTAACAACAGAGGACGTCAATTCACAGCAGCGAAGCCTGCAAGGTTGCTTGTTACTGCTAATAAACATTTCCCTAAATAATGTTTCACAAGTATAATGTGATTTAACAATCAAAGACAGATGCTCTAAAATCTCAAATTGTTCCATGTTGAAGGGTTGCAAACACCCAGTTGCTACCTTGAAGTACCTCCTCTGGCAAAGGTGGAAAGTACTTATAGCTATTCAAGAGTGTAACCTAATATACCGTAGAGGCCATCAAGAGACACAAGTTTGGACACAAACTCATTACTACATTGTTCCTACAGAATCTGCCATTTGTGCTTCAATGTTAGTACAGTGTCCTTTTTCTCTCTCTATATTGGTTATAGTATCGCATGACTGCTCCTGCATTATATACTGCCCCAGCATCCTGTTTCAAAAGGAATTACATAAAAATAAGAAAGTTAGTTACTGTTTCAGGAGGCTTTTATGGTCTACTGCCCTCTTACTCCAGATTGCCATGTAATAATCAAAGTTTTAGGTTTGACTGCATCGAATTTTGTGAAAGTCATTGGTGCTGTAGGCCTTTGCCTTTCCAGAAAGGGAAGACTCACTGCTTACTGCATGTCCCTATGAGAGCAGGGTAGGAGGCCCTGCCACATTCTTCCTGTGTCGACAGGTTAGGTGATTGGCCTCACAGCAGAAGATGGTGGAAGACTGCAGCAAGGCAAACAAAAGTAGACAGCTGTTGGATAGTCTGTCAAGGGAGCCAACTACTTGCCAAGGCAGAGGGTTCCCTGAGATTATGTCTTAGAGCCTCAAGTTGTCACATGATGTAATACAGAGAGTGCTGTCTCCAACAGTGGTATTACTGTTAAGTCCTGACCCTCAGAAGCTGACCTTGTTGCTGTCTCTGCAGTGAGTACAAGGTGGTGACAAGGTCATTTGGTCCTCCTGCAACTGTTCTTTTGGACTCTGTTTGCCTCCTTTAGGTCCTGGTCCTGGTCATCCAGTGATCCTGCTGGCTTTCTCTCTTTTCTCTCTTAGTTAGAGATATATTTTCCCAGTTTGTGGCTGGTTGTGTGTAAATTGCATCTCATACTGTGATTGCAACTTTTTGTATTGAGTAAAGGGACTCCATGGATGATATTTTTCTGCTGAGCACTGGACTTTATTTTTGGACTCCTTGGACTGAGCAAAGGACTCATTATGATAATGTGGTAAATGAACTGTGGGGAGCTGAATTTGCATGACATCTAGATAAAGAACATTTTCTGTGTGTTTTAACACATTTGAAGTCAATGTGCATTTGCTGGTTGTTACACTGTAGATGATTCTTTTTATGTTTCATACACACCTATCAATTGCAGGGTTTGCTTTGGACTTCCTTAAAAAGGGCCAAACCTGACTATGACTGGCATCCTGACAATAACAAATAAACTGTACAGTAGTGCCCATACAGTGTGGGAGAGGACATAGAAGGAGTAGATGCCTTTTTAAAGGTTTAAATATTGAAATTATACTTTTTTTCCAGAAAAAAACATATCAGACACACATTATTGTTCCAATCAAACTACTCATATAAATATTTTAATACATATCTAGAGGGGGTCTTTGAATATTATCAAAGGTCCCTCTTTTAATGAGAATTCCATAAAATCTTCCCAATATCACATTGTTACTGAAAAAAAAAAAAAACAGATTGGCTAGTAGCACAGAGCAGAAATGAGGCTCTACAAACAAAGCAGGAGAATTATTATCTGAAATAAGCGGCTCTTTGACAAGATCCCATCCTTCGTAGAGGTCAGATGTCTTGGGTCTGAGGCACTTCCCGCTGATTGGATTATTCTGCTATTCAAGCATAAGCGCTGCTTGGCACACAAATGTAAAGTGAGAAAATTCAATGTGTAAGGCCAGATGAGATGCTAATAGAAAAGAAGAATTGCCCTCAGAGAGAAATTCAAAGGGGAGGCAATGTGTATAAGATATTTTGAGACGAAGGGCAAGTCTGATGTCTAATGCCATCTCAGCTCTGCTGCTGTAACAGCAGCATGAGACTCAGAGTCCAAGATAATCACACAGCACGATCAGCTTTTATGTGGGAAATCATAACAGCAATAATCCCCTCCTATCCAAACAATTCCAGTGTTGACATGCTTGTAGCTGCACCAGCCACTGACCAATGTCTGTGGATAGCCTTCAACTGTGCACTAACTCTTCCATCTTCTTTGTCTCACTCGCTCTACCACACAAACCGAATCCTACCAAAACTGATCCCATCGCACAAACCCGTGGCAAAGTCTCCTCCGCACAGTGGCCACCTTTAATCAGCCAATATAAGCAGAGCCATATTCACAGCAAGAAAAGCTGTTCCTCTCGCTAAATTAGCCTGTCAATCACAGCACATTCCCAAGACTCTCCCATTTCCCTCTGCTGCTGATTAATGGCATAAAGTGAGTTTATCAATGTGCCATATTCAAAATGCGATTCATTACCCTCATCTCCAGGATTCAGCAAAAAGCATGTCCATCCTCACTATTTGTGACTGTCCAAAAGCAGAGGAGCTATAGCATACAAACAGTTATGGTGCTTGTTAGTATGCTAATGTAAATATCAGTTTAGCACACACCTACAATTTCCTAACAACAAGTTATGAGACATGCAAAAATCCCCTCCAGGTTGACATGCATCATGGGAGAGGCACACCAGTAAGGGTGGCCATTAATCAAATCATCCGCAACTAACAAGACAAACTTATTTTTCTTTCTCGATTAGCAAATATGAGCCTGGGGATTCACAGCTGGTTACATATGCACTATCCCTGGGGTGACTTCATACAGAGCTGCATTTTGAATGCAGTGATCTGCTGATTATTCTACAGGCTTTTATTGATGAATAATCACAAAGCCCATGTAATATTTGCTGTGTGCATTTATGTTTTAATCATTGCAATAAAGGATGTTGTCACTAGATAAGCAGTCATGGCTGAACTTCCATTCTCAAATACATTTTTACAAATTGGAAAACACGCATTCCCAAATTGTGGCAGTTTATGATCTACTCCGTCACTTCTAATAGTCAATTCTAATTAGGCTAAAATGTTCCATTGAGTTATAGATCACTTAACTAAGCACTGCACAAATGATTCGGAGCTTTTCATCTGCAGATTGATAACTTAGTGTGTGAGTAGTGTGATTTTTTTATTTTATATTAACTTCAGCTGTCAGATTGCTGATTCAATGCTGCTCCATTCATTTCATTTTATGACACGGAAGTTCAATTAACCTGGGCAGCCATGTATTTTGCATAAATAACACACTATAGTGTCTTTACAGCATATCATCCAGTTTTGTTATATCAGTCCCATCACTTTATCTGGTGAAACAAGTCTTCAGTGACTCCAAATAGCTTGTACCTTTTATCCTTGTGTCTCTAACTTTATCTTGGCAGCTCTATGATGTCGTCTGTGTGAGAGCTCCCCAGTGAGGCCTTAGAGAGAGCATGAACAGAGAGGTGCTCCATGGTAAAGAGCTGCAACAAGCCCGAGGAGAAGCCAGTGTTATAGAGAGCGAGAGTGAAGTGTTGGCCCAAGGGTGCTGGAAAATCTTAGACCATTTGTAGTACATATACTTTAACCACAAGCTGGTATATGGCTGCATGATGGAGCACAACCCACAACTGCCATTTAATGGAATAAATAACATTATCTTTCCTCTATACTTAGAACAGCATAAACAGCATATACCAATTGGTAAAGCCATGGTGAGGTATTAGGTATCATCAGGAATGTTATCTATGTATCTAGATGGTGGCTCTCGCATTATTAAAAACACTTCCAACTTAACACTTTTCCCACAAAAAGTGAAGATTATTGAAGCTAATGTACAGGTGGTATTGTTGCAAACTGAATTCCTTGAGAGTTAAAGAGAAATATAGGTTTACGTGCAGGTTTGACTTTGCACCCGTGCTACCCCTCTTTTTAGAAACCTATAGGGTGACCAAAGTTCACAATTTGTATGAAACAGTCACATTTTTTGATTATTTGTTCAGCATCCCGAAGCTAAAGACAAGTGTCCTGCATTGTAATAAACATATTCTTTATAAATAAAAAATGTGTGATTTATTTGTCCATGAATCATTAATTCCTAATATACTGTGCAAACATCAGCCCATAGCCCCGTCTGCTCTAAATGTTTCCTCTGACAGTCTTTCGGCACAGAGAGAGTTTCTATGGTTACAGGGACTCTCTTACGTTCACATGTGGACCTGCACCTGTGCGGCATTGTCTGGGCTCATAAAATTGACGTGTGAACACAAGGTACTTTTTTGTAAACTTTCATTTGACATTTTGGTAATAAGCTTTAAATGTACACTTGTGTGTTACAGGTTCAGGGTGAGTGGCTCCATGCGTCATATTTAACAATGTGATAAAACCAACAATGATGTTGTCCCCATAATGGCCCTGGTCATATTACTGATTCATTCACATTCACTTAATAATTATACAGCTTATGTTGCCTTGGTGTGATTTGATCTTCAGTGTTGGTAAATGATTGACACAAGTGAACACATGATCAAAACGTGGCCAGGACAGTGTATTCTGGCAACTGTTGAAATTTCTGTATTAATGCATGTTTTATGCATGAAGCAACCACCGAATAACTTTGTTTTGTAGGCTAGTTTTTTCTCGTTACTGTCTTTCACCATTCAAATTTACAACACTTTTTAGTTTGATTTTCTTTTTGGTCTGAAACATTTGACATTTAATTAGTTACTGGACACATACTGTGACAGGGGCTCATTATTTAGGAAAATCTGTGAATGGGGAAAAAATTAAATATTTGTCTATTGTCATACACCATCACAGACCTGAATTAAATGTTAACACCAAAGACAGAAAATACATGATTAGATTACTCAGTTTTTGTTAAAGTTCATTGCTATATACAATTCACAGACATAACATTTAACTGTGTATTTATGAATATTTACAATCATGTCCCCCTGCAAAGGATTGGATGTTATCTGTTTGGCATCTACACTATTCTTTTGCATGGCAATGACACATTTTGTTTTACTTAAGTCCGACCTTACATAAGTCAACATAATTTTCTCTATTGAAATACATTTGGTAAGCCTAAGGGTGATATCACAGGCACTATTTGAAACATTTCCTAAATTATATTTACACACGCTCACATACACCTCTTACCATTTTATCTTTTCAAAATGCATCATCATTTGGATTTAACTGTGTTTTATTAGCTTGGTCCAAGAGAACCACAAGTGCAGCCAAATACACACCATCAGGGAGACATGCCACCCCTTTCGTGAACCATATCAATGAATCTGATTTATTTTCTTCAATGAGAGATACAAGTGGGAGAACCATGTGGGAAATCACATCAAATTACAGTTTTGTCTACAGACTAATAGCAGTGTATCTTCAGATATTGGTTCTATTACCATCATGGAATTGCAGATTGTGATCCCTTGTGAATTCAGTGTCGACAGCCATTACTTCTTATTTGATTTGCATGTCAAATGAGTCAGGAGTGCCCCCCCTCTCATTTACTAGTCTATTACTGTAACAGCTATTGAGTGGATTGACACACATCTTTACTCCCCATGCCTGTGCGTACTCTAACTATAATGCAGCCATGTCTGCTGAAAGATTCTGAGTACACAGTAATTAGAGCCCGTCTGTGTTGTAAGAAAGTCTTTTATGAACATGAACAGTGACACGCAAAGATGAAGGATTTTATGACATTCATGTGATGAATAAGCTGACAGGACTGAAAGATGGTATCTGTGGATGAGAAAATGAACTAATGTCATTAATCTTTAGGTGTTGGGTATTTTCATGGGATACCTCTAACACGGCTATGTCTGTGTATGTGTGTATGTACTTTTGAGTTTGTGTCTTTTTCAGTTAGATGGATGGTTAGGTGGTCATGTATGTGGGCATAAAAGCACGTCTATGCATAGTATTGCATGTGTGGTCCAGCTGCCTGTGTTCTCTGTTAACTTGCAAACCAATTCACTGTTGCTTTTATGATGATGAAATGAGGCCTCTGAAAGAAGCAGTGCGAGAACATGATGGTGATAAATTTATTATCAAACAGGGTTTAGCGCTGGGCGGAATAAACATGAAGCACATTATCTCATGATGAAGATCTTTGTAGACTGCTTTTTCTGAACAGAGGTTTCGAGCACTGGCCAGTGATTATGTTGTGAATTGAGAAGAGGCAGCATGGGTGCAAACTGCTGGGAGGATAATAGCCTGTTGTTTCGGGGATCAGGGAAAACTAATTATACGAACTCTACTTCTATATTACTACTCACTCTTTTTCAGTTCTACTGAAGAGTAAAAAATATGTGTCAGTTTTTTTTTATTTGTTCACTTCCAAAATGTTGGGCAGGGTGCCATCTGGAGAGAAATTATGTGGGGAGAAATGTCAAGTATAATTCATAGCAGCATGTTGTGGGTGTGAGAGGAGCTCTGGGAAAGGGAGTTGATTTATCAAACTCCAAATGATGTGCCTTTTTCTTCACAGCAAAACTGCAGAACAGTTCTGGTATGTGACTGTTTTCCCGCTGCCCTTGGGACACTTGAAGGTTTTTTGAAAATCATGTCTTATTTGCTGTCAGAGGTCAATCACTAAGCCCTTATATTTGGACATCAGAACCTATATAAACTATGATCTTGTACCATTACTTTAATGCTGCCAAAGAAAATGATCTGCCAGTCTATTTGTCTCACTGCCAGTGGTAGCAGACCTTGAAGTCATTATCCAGCTTCAGTATTAAAAAGTCCCCTGACTTGGGACACTATGTTACACAGATAGCCCCCATGCCACAGAGCTTATATAAGGCTTGTGTCAACTAAGAGATACACATGAATGGTGCCTGCAGAGCCAACAAGCTGCCAAAGGTTTTACAGCCACTGCTTGGAGCCCCATTAAAATAACACTCTGAACCAGGCTATAACTCACACTCCTGGACCATCTCCACATTGACCCATTGCTGCTGTGATTGGGCATTTCTGTCAAAAGGTCCGCCATCACCGTAGGGGAGGTTTATGAGGCACAGCCAGAAGCCGTGTTTATTTTATGACAGGCATTTCAAATAAATAAAAAAAAGAAGAAGAAAACACAAGCAGTATCATTAATTCCACCACATGGCCATGAAATGTTGTCTTGTTTGTCTGCTGTGGTAATTTCTACATGAGGTTTTGTTGAAGCTCTCCTTTATAGTTTAGCATTGCTTGTTCGATGCAACCCATTTAATTCAGGCAAACTTCCTCACGCTCTGCTGGACCTTATTGCACCTCTGGCCACTTACTGCACGTCCACTACAGAAGCATCTGTACCATATGCAGTGCTGGGGGAAAAAAAGGATGTTAAGCGTATTATTACAGCTGGTACATTCTTGTGTCTATATGTGTTGAACTGACTCACTGGAATGGTCTGCATCAGCGTCACTGAGAAAAAGCATTTATTAATATCCACAGAGAGGAATTCTCATTATGCTTGCTCTGATTGTAAGCTGATGTGTTGTATTTCCTCTGGAAAGTAAAAATACATATTTTTCCATACATAAATTGGTTGAATCTTATGTATTATGACCAACGCTTAAGTCTTTTTTTATGCTGTTTTTTATCTTCATATTTCATATATAAATTTCCCCACACAGCTTTTTATGATGTGCAACCTGCCATCAATTTTCTTAGATTTTGCCAGAAAAGCTATAGTACCTTGTTGGACCAGACTGAAAGCACAAGGCAGATTCTATGACTACTGCTTTATTGTTTCTCTTGTAGTTGCTTTTATTGTTCTTGCTGATTTTGCCTGCTATAAAGCTGTCAAAAGTTCTTTCATGATGCTTTATTAATGGGAAAATGCATGCAGTGTCTCATGAGAGAAAATTGCATAATATTCTTCATGAGCAATGTTGAAGATTAACTCATCCAGCAAATCTGCATAATTTCACATCACCTGTATTATATTGTACTGTATTCGACATGTGTTTTGCATGCAATAAATACTGATTATCTGAATAGGTGTGTTGTCACAGCAACAATCTCCAGACACACAGCACAGTTGTGATGGTGTCCTGTAGATAAAGTACAAGGTTTAATTAAGATGTATCTAAAGTGCAGTGGCGCGCAGGATGAACTGTTAGATCAGTCAATCTGTTCAACAGGATAGAGGTGGGGGTGTCTTCTTTCCTCATATCAACAAAGACTTGATTCAGTGCCTGAGTAGACAACAATGTCAGGGTTTCTCTCAGTGTCGCTTTTTCAGAAGAGTTGTGGACCTCCTTTTTAGACTGAGTACCAACCTTGGATTTGCAAAGGCCCAATCTTTTTTAGTGGAAGGCTTTAGACCAAGGCTAGCTTGCTTATTTATTTATCAGGGTATTCTGTTTCCTTTCTTGTTTATCCAGAGAAGACCTACAAAACATGCATACTCTTGCTTCCCTTGGGTAAAGTGAGCGCCCAGTTCAGACAGTCTTCTGATGTTCCCCACTGGCAACCAGTGTTAATTTCACCAGAAACTATGTTGAAAAATATTTGTTGACGACCTATTTTTCATACACAAAATAAAAAAGTAACCTTTAAAAACAAGAGCTATGATGAAATGTATTACTTTTTTCATCACATTAAGTCAAAGATGGAGAAGAAATAAACTGATTAGTTTCAGTACAATTAATTATTAAAAGTAGTAGCATGCATATGCAAAAAACATATTCAGAAATTGATTTAGCTGCTTGACCTGTTGCATTTTGCATTCATTGTGTCTCTGTCAGTAATATTATCTGACATTGGAAGATTTGAACAGATTTCTAGACAAGGTAGCTATCTACAGTCCACTGAGAAAAATGAGTCTCAAACAGTCTTTAACATACATGCTAAGCTATTCAGAGTATTTGTATTTTTATTACTGAGATGATTTTTTTCCACTAATTACTAATGGATTATGGTGAACATCATTTGCAGCTACACCCATTACATATTTAGTTCTTGCCAAGCTCTGTGTGTTACAGACACCTATAATCACATCACTTTCTTATATAGCACAGTGGCTAAATAAGACATTAGAAGCCAGGCAGTTGTATTAAAGTCCATTAGACAGATTTATTGCTCTGTATAAGAATGCTTATTTGAACCAAACATCCATTTCACATTTCCAATGAGTCATGCTCGATTAAATCCAATGTGTTGTAGATGGAAGAGAGTATTATTAAGCTGAGCGGGTTTGTGAATTAATTAAAGTCCTACTTTTTAATTCAATATAAATGTCAAGCTCTGTGTGTGGCAGGATATTGAAATCAATCAGGCTTTAATATTACGGCATCCTCTGCCTGTGACAGGGATCAACAAGTCTGCGTCACATGTTGGCTGCTCATGCACGGGAGTGGGAGGAGGTCTGAAGCCTCAGACTCTTTGTCCTCTGATCTACAGCTGTGTTTCCACATGTTTGACACCAGAGCAGAAGCGTGGCATTGAAAAATAGCTTCCCAGTCATTTTTAAGAACAGTGAATCACTGCTGGAAAACTGGATTTGTTGTGGCTACATAACACCCTGTTGTCATTGTTGATAGAAATATATTTCCATAGCATTCTGTCACAGCCGACATACATTCATTGGTGTAAAAGTGACAGCTAATCCTTGGTTTTATATGTACCTTTGTGGCAATGTTATGGGGTCTTTAGCAAAGACAGGGGGTTCACTAGGGAAAACAAACTCATGAATTCCACACAAACCTTTTTCTATTTTTTTTCTAGAACAATTACAGTCTCTGCATACTGCCACTCAGCAGTTAGAATTTATTTCAGTGCAAAACAGGAATTGCTTTGAAATTTTAACAGCATGAAAAAACTCACTGCAACAACAAATGTGAGCACAATGTGAGGCAAGTCATGGGCAAATGAGCTATGCATATATCACGTAACAAACTGCATAAAATTGCATCTTTGTGTAGACACTGAATAGGAATATCAAGCCTGTCCTGCCTGCAGTGACACCAGACTGAAAAACATGAGAGTTAATTTCTTTTTAATGGTAATGGGAATAAACAGGGATTGGCAGCACTACTGCTGAGTATCTGTATGGCTCTGGCGTTTCTTGACAGCTTATATTAAACATCTTCATTCGAGAGCATAATACAGATGGGTATGGTTTGATTTTGTTTATTAATTTGTATTTGTGCACAGGGTACGTACAAGAATGAATATTAAAAATAAAATGAGGCATTACTATTATATAGCTTTAATAATGACATTATAACTGTAATGTCTACATGCTGATACTAACTGTCCTTTAATCTCCTCTGCCTCTGGCCACATCATTATCAGTTGGTTGAGTTGCAAAGTTGCAGGTAGTAATCATAAACCAATTTATATTTTAATGAGCATGACATTAGATGGAAGTGCTGAATGGGCCGTGCTCAACGATGCTAAGCGGAGACAGGGAGGGAACTTTTGAGTCCTATTAAAGGAGGTAGAAAACCAGCTGACTATGATTTGTGGTAATTGGCAAGGCGTTCTGCTTGAGTGCGCACACACAGCCCATTCAGTCACACTGTGTGGCTTCGATTCAAAAAGCAGCAAAAAGCATAATTATGTTTATTACTTTTCCCCACACAAAGTGAGTGCAATCGATCCCAACTGGATGGCTTCAGTCTCTCACAAGATATGACACGCGCTAATATAACACCTAATTATTTCTGCTGACTGATCTGGAGACTTGCAACATTCACATAATGAGCTGCACTTCTGCCCTTCCCAGTTGAATTGTTATACTTTCATGCAAAAAATAGTATAGTTAAAATGGGAGCCTATATAAAAGTTATGATCCACTGGCAAATATGCCCCACTGGAAACAATATTACCAAAAGCTTCAGAATGACAAGCAAAAACTTTGCCATACTCACCCATGAAAGGTGGGAGGACAGGGTGTCACATGGGGCCAATAATAAAGTAAACAACTAAGTATTTAAGTGTATTTAAGTTCAGTACAAGAGTATAAGTACTTAGTTACTGAGCCTAATTGATATGTAGGATACTCAAGCTTTTGTTAGTACATTACCTAATAATTAACCTATTAACTGGCCCAAATAGGCCATTTTGACATGTAATAGCAGGAAAAGCAAATTTTCACAAATAAGATCAATGCTGACTTCATTCTATTTTGGTGTGCAGGTTTCAGGGCCTTGGTATTGTGCATGGTGTCTCACTGGCTCGACTTACTGGGACACTTTAATGGAGCAGAGCCATCATTAATGTTATCATCTCTGTGCTTTTTTCCTGCTATGACAAGTCAAACTGTCTGCTGTGAAAAAGGCCCATTCAACCTGAGCAGAGGTCTAATCAGCCAGACAAGCTGAGAACACACTTTAGGTTACATCTTCATTTTCCAGCAGGTGCAACAGGAGTTTTCCCTGTAGGTTTTTTATCCTGTGGGAACAACAGTCACTGATACAACAAAACAAACAGTCCAGCTGTAGATTATTTTCTGTGATCCAAATTGCTGAGATGGGTCATTAGTAGGCAGAAAGTAACAACTGATGATAAAAATGATGTTTCTTATATCTTATTGTGAGGGCTGGCATCTAAATTTAAAGCACCGCCCTGTTAGG
>NW_023339663.1:23926213-23932989 GCF_004916995.1 Morone saxatilis | reverse complement strand
TAAAAATTGTGTCAACGCTCAGATTGCTGGCTAGGGCTGGTATAGGTCTATTCTGTGTATCGGTCCCCGTTGTAACCTGGGTGGGGTCACATTATATATTAATAAAACAGTATATCAGATCACATAGGGATTTTCTTTGCTATCTGCACTTCTATTTCTAATCTTTTCAACAAAGGAAAAGTAATTTAAATTGCTCTTTATACGTTATAAATATGTACACATCGCAAAGGCAGATTTTGTTTCCTTCATTCTCAAATTTACTATTGCGCCTCTGAGTATAGGTGTCAGTTCTACAAACAGGCATTTTAACTCATTGACAGAATCACAGATATCTTGAACAACACTACTGTAGAAGCAGCACAGTGGAATGAGCCAAAAAAGTATGAGTGTCAATATTTTGCAAAAGGGTAATGGTGTCACAGAGCCGGAGGATCAATTGGAACTTCAGCATTAATACATTTACATTTTTAAACATGTTGTAACCCAAATTAATTAAACATGTGGATTTCTGCATTTTTAATAATTACAGAGCCTAGTACTTTTATAAACCTGAATACATCACTTTAAGCTATTATGGTTTACAGGTGGGAATCTGTTGTGTAGCGTAACATTTGCAATTTGAACACCTTTATTCTAAATGTCTCGTAGTCACATCAGTGCATATTATTCTGGCAATCAGGTTTTCATTTCAATTAAGCCCACTGCTCTGTGATCGACAGCTTATCTGACATCATCTGCATTGTCAGTCCCACCTACACAGCTTCCAGCAGGTCAAAGCAAACATTAATAAGTATTTGCAAATAGTATTTGAGCCAGCTCTGATCTGTTTATATAAGACAGAAAATCCATTTCTACAACTCTAATATCTATCAAATGAAATGTTTAAGACAAACTAATTTAAGTGAGGGTAATTATTGAAGATAGAGGGCCTGTTTCATTAGCAGTTAGAAAGATAATTATATTTTCCAGCATTTGCAGCTATACCATGTGAAAGCCTGGTCAGTCAATGTCACTCATTTATGTGTTTATTTCTTAGTATACAGTCTGCATAATCCTTGCATGACATTAATACAAAAAACACACAATCAACAGGCCTTCATTCAATAGGTGTTCATTAAGAAGCTTAGATGCTTAATCGCACATTGGCTCAAAACAATACAATGTAAAAGCAACACAATTATTAAACTTGTGTAGACATTGTTTTGTTTTTGTTTTTTTTTGGGGGGGGGGCATTTTTTTTATTGCCTTCATTGGATAGGGACAGCTGAAGATAGACAGGAAAGGGGGGCAGAGAGAGGAGGGATGACACGCAGTAAAGCCCCAACTTGTGTGGACATTGTTGATAGGAGACTGTATATTGTGTTATTGGCTGTAATAACCACACCAAAAAGGAAGCAGGAGCACAGTTTAAAAGCTGCAGTAACCACAATATACGCCTTTGTCACCCAGGGAGACAGTACCAGGCTTTCTTAAAAATGCTGTTTGACTCGGTGGAGGAACTTTGTGGCTGTTGATGGTTTTATCCTCATTAATTTCTTGTGATTAATAAGCCATACTTTTCATGGATGTATTAACTTCCACAGCTTTGTTTTATTCTCTTTTCAGCAGTGTGCTGATGTAACAGTATATAATGTAATAGAAAATGAAAGTGAAACATAAAGGTCCAGTGTGTAACAAAATGAATATAATATTCATAGGTTTTCATTAGTGTATAATCACCAGAAAATAAGAATCTGTTTTAGTTACCTTAGAATTTGTCATTTTGATCTGCAGATGGGGGGAGGAGAGGGGGACACACTGGTCCTTTATGTTTTGTCCGGCATCATTTCCTTGCATTACCTTTATTTATAATGTGTACTCCTTTCTGTTATTTTATTGTTTTTATTGAGTTTCAACTCAACAGTGCATGAGTGTCATTAATTCACTCTCATGATTTATAGGTTTGCCAGGTTAGATGATCAGTAAATTCTTATGGTCAAATCAGCAAATGATGCATGAGCTTGAGGGCCCCTGCTGGGCCAGCTGTGCATGCATGCCATTAGCTATTATATTCCTGAAAAACAGTATGAAAAAGGGCTATAGGTGTCTTTAAGGAACAAGTGACATTATGCTAAAAACTTGAGTGAGTCGTGAAACATCAGAAACATTTCTAAATTGCATTCACTCTAGGATTTTCCCAAATTAAAACATTATTTTATTTTTTATCTTTGTTTGCGACTGTGTTTCTTAACCGTGGCCACTTGCACAGTGAACCAAACCACTGTGGAACCAAAGTATTTAAACTTCATTTGACATTTTACATCAGAATAACAGGGGAAACATGATGGTTATAAACACATACAGCAGGTTATTAAAGGCAACACTAATGAGCAACAGCACCCAAGGTATTTTCTCAGCAGTGTTACTTTAATAGCATTAGGCAATGTTCTTGCCTGAAAACATTCTTAATATAGTTTTTACCCTTCGGCTTTGCTTCGTGTTTCTGAAAGCCCTCACTGTACACCCTTGCCAAAAACTTGAAGTGATGGTTCTATTTCAAAGATCCTACGTTAATTGACACTGTCATCTGCATAATGTTTCAGGGAAGGATATGTATGTGTGAGAGGTTTATAGTGCAGCCACCAGTGATTTTCATAATTTAAACAGGCCAGGCCATATTAAATGTAGATTAATTGCCAAGGTGAACACTTAATTCAATAAAATATAATTTCCCTAATGTTTTATTTAATACGACTGTATAATTAATTAAATCACCGCCAATTTATTATGTAACAGCAACACAAGCTGTCGAGATTAAATAGGATAATGACTTAGCTGTGCTAAAACAATGGCCTAGATTCATTTCTCTCTTATTTAACTGATAGTATTCAATCTATTGTATTTTCACAATTTTCATAGACTAGAATGAGCAATCAGACAAATTTGATTGACTTCTCTACACCATTTGTATTTTCTCCCACCTCATCTGATAATCCCAACACCCCCTCACTGTTCCCACATTGATTTTGGTCTATGTTGCCTTGGGCAAGGCCTCGAAGCCAAGCTGTATAGTCATGCTGGAGAAAGCTGGGGGCCAAGGGCCAAGGGCAGTCCTCACTGAGGCCCTGGGGCAGATGGCTGTAGGCAAGAGCAGAAAGACGCAGGCCGATAGAAGACCACAGGGCACGGGTCTTGCATTAATTAGCAAGAAGGGAGGTGAGAAATTGCTTTTAGGGAAGAAAAAGAGTCTGCAGGGATTGTCCTGAGATTGTCTTAAACGGGCCCGGAGATTTCTCTGTTTCATGGTGAGTGAGGTTAAGTTGCTCCTCGCCTTCTACTGCGTCCAGCTGCCTGATGCTGAGAGTACTTACTACTTACTTACATACTACATAGTACTTACTTACTGTGTGTCCTGTGTACAGTGTTTTAATACATTTCTCTTGCTCCTTTGAAACTCATCTATTTTGACACATGCATGCTCGTATCTGCACACACTGACAGACACAGAGAGAATCACACACATCCATGCACAAACAGTGTAGCGTGTAGATGGAAAACTGCAGTGCAACACTGCACAGCACTGCACACTGTATTATTTCTAGTTAACCAAAGCTAGAAAGTGTACATCATGAGAAAAATCTAAAAGTATGAAAATAGTTAAATGTTGAATGTAAAATTTAGCTGAATAGACTATATACGTAAATGGGTATCTATAATGAAAACATTATTTACACTCATTTATTCCAAAAATATTTTCACTATAGACCAGATCCACTTGGAATCGACTTGACAAACAAAAACAAATCCACCATGAGTGTACATAATGTCCAAATTGTTTCTTCATTTTGAGTATTAATTGTCTTTAAAGGAATATATTACATCTTAATACGCTTTGCTTTGATTGAAGTGAGTTAGATGAGAAGACTGACACCACTCTCACATCTGTCTGTCATAGCCAGAATGTGGTTAGCTTGTTTCCAGTCTTTGATCTAAGCTAAACTATTAATCTTCTGGCTCTAACTACATATTTACTGTACAGATGTGAGTGTGGTATGCTTCTTCTCATCCAACTCTAGGCAAGAGAACAAATAAAATGTCAGATTATTCCTGTAAAATTCCTTCCCACCTCACTTCTCCTGTCATACATCTCCCCTTTATAAACAAAGTAAATATAAAGCAATTGCTGGCATTACACACTATAATTGTTCCCTGTATGGTCAGACTGATGGAAAAGTACATTTGTTACACACTGAGTAATTTGAAAAAGGGACTGGTGTGTTAAATGTTTGACTAACTTTGTTTCCTCTTTGTTCCCCTTTCCCATCTCTTTTCCTGCACGGCCAATTTATCATCTGCCTATGCTGATCGCTGACAGGTAAGCACATTCTCTTTTCCTACTATTGCTTTAAACTACACATACCAGCAGTGATTAAATCAACAGTACTGGAACTTCACAAGAATTAAAAGGATGTGTTTATTAAGTTCAGCACCCAGCAGTTGAACTTGTGTTTTCCCACGCAGTCACACAGGCATCTCTTGAAAGTAATGCAGAAATTGCCCAAGAGAACGTATACAATAGCCCCTCATTGTTTTCTCCAAGAGTTAAGTAATGCAAGTATTAGTGAGGCTCTTCCTCGCACAAGAACACTGTGATTTGGGTGCCTGTAGGCTGTTGTCGTTGGCAGACTTGAAAACAGCAATGAGCTGAAAATTGATTTCAAAAGAAATATAAAGCAGATTTCGGATGAGTTCCACAAGGTTGCTTGTTCACAGAGAAAGTGCATAATAGATATGCAAAGTACATCCCTATGCACAGTGCAGCATGGCAGAAAACATTTCAGCAGAGCTTGCATACTTGCATTTGTTTGAAGATATCAAGGCTATTGTTTTTCCCCTAGAGGATTTTGGCTTGCTGGAGGAGGACATTTTTGTGAATTGTTTTCTATTTTGAGGTGGTTGCACAAGACGTGTAATGAATCTGTTTATGAGCAGCTACATAAAAGTAACATTAGAAGATGAATATTGTTGATAGGTATTTAAAGACTGCTCAGAAACTGTCGGCTGAGGGCTCCTTATCTGAAGTAAATTACTGACTCTGTATCAAACCAAAGCAGCATGTATTAAAATGCTTTGCAGGGTTTAAGTTGTTCCTTGAATCTGAAGCTATGAGGGTCAGTTGGTATTGTTTAGTTTTTTTAATGACTGCATTGATTTGCATTTTCTGAGAGTGATCTTGAGAGGCATGTGATGAGGACGCTAAATATTGGCTGTCTTAACCACACCCTCAGAGGGCTGTTTGACCGGAGACCTTCTGACCACTTCTTCACTGTAACTGAACTCTAAATATATTGTTTGCTCTGTATTAACTTTCTGATCACATCCGATGTATGAAAGCCATATTTCTTTTTTTTATACCACAACTCAAGGCAGATGCTTTAGCTGATGTTGGCATGTTATAATTTCCCAGTAAACAGCATTGTGATATAATCCTTGTGCTACTGGGGGAGAGTCTATGTAAAAACCTGGCTTGGATATTAGAACAAAGGGGGATTGGGTGAGTGTGAGTATATCACTGGGGTGTTGAAGTGAGCTCCTCCTATCACAGATGTTTAATTAATTTAGACACATGATGCCTCGAGAGGGCTCAGGGCTAACATCTAAAAATCCCACAACCACCCTACGCAACATACCAATCCTTATATCAGCATTACACCTGCATTGTACCGTACACCTATCTTGCATCATTACACCCAATAATTTCTGCCTTCTGCAGCAGTCTTGTCAACAGCAGACAGCTGACTCTTCCAGAAACAAATGATTTGCTCACTGTCAGAAAAATGAACTATATTGACATTTAAACATTAAGAAGATAGCACAGCCAGCTTCGAGTGTCTGATTTGTATACTGATACTCCGCGCTGCACCCAAGACATGTTGTTCCAAACTGAAATTAAAAAAAAATTGCACAGAGAAACAACCCATCATGTGCAGAAGAAGTTGTATAAAAATGATTTGTCATACATGTAGCAGCCACAACAGTAATACAGTGGGTGGTGGTGTAGTTTGTACACCATCACGCTGTGGAGAATGAAAGCCAGCAGAAGCAGTCTCCTGTTCTTTGTTGCGATTTAGATCAGATGATAATCAGAAACTCAGCATGGACAGGCCCTCCTCCTATCTGTGTCCAGTCACAATAGCATTGTTTTGAATTCCCCCTCAACCCACATCTTCACGCACCCCCAACCCCCAGCTTGTTTATTGCATTTGTAGCGCTGCCTTTGATTTTCACAGGGCAGTGACATGACACATCAGCTGCCAGTGTATTGTGGAGATGACTCTGTCACATACGAGGTGTCCGGCTTGTTTGTTGCCGCGGCTCTGCTGAGACAGGCGGGGTGCGTTGTCCGCCTGCTTGGCTCCCATCTCACACTCCCAACTAGAACAGTCTTCCCACATAAATTGAACCCCATACCATGAGCTTGTAGCTACAAAATGTGGCCAAGCTGCCTCACAGTCTGTGGAGATTTATCAGGGTCAGCCTCCCACGGACTCAAAGCCACACAGCCAGACCTGAATATAATCCTGCTCTTACCCATCCCACCTCATTGATGAACCAAGCTCATGCAATGTTTCAGTCATGCTGTTATGTATGTGTGTGTGTGTGTGTGTGTGTGTGTACCCCTGCATCTGTACACACACGCGAGTGCATCCATTTGTGGCCGTGTGTGAGGCAAAGTACAGACCGCTGACATGGAACTGAATGGAAGTACAGTGGCTCTTTGTGTTGAAGGATCGATG
>NW_023339663.1:23912821-23926189 GCF_004916995.1 Morone saxatilis | reverse complement strand
GACTGGTGTCTTCATAAGGTTTTTAATGAAAGCTAATCTTTTGAATTGATTTATATGCAGTTAGCAGGAGTCCTGATGGAAGGATTTGATGAGGACAGACAATAAGATATAGCATTAAACTTTAATATGCTAAAGTATCATTTTTTTGTATTAACAAGCTTAATTTCTGTGTCGTTTTTTGGGGAGGCCTTCAGTGCACACTGTGAGTCCCTTCTGGTTAGGTAGGCCATCTGAGTCCAGCACAGGACTAGCAACAAAAAATATTTGACAGAAAGACATATACTGAATGAAAATAGTAATATAGTAATAGTATAAGAAATTGATTGATTTTCTGAACATTTTGAGCATTAAGGCTGATCCAATTCTATTTTTCTCTCTGAAGTTTGTTGTGTGTTCTGAGAAGCATCTGATTTAGCTGCACATTGCTGGAAGATTCACACAGGACCTTTTAAATAAATTGCATTTGTCTGAGAAATACACATCCTAATTATTTGGGAAAGAAGACATGAATGCAGGATTTTCTGCTCGTTGGCTGATATATCCACCTGTCTGCTTGCTGCTGGATGCCTCAATGACCCCATCAATGTGGGGCCAAATTCAAGGCCCGACTGTGACCTAATAAAACAATACAAGTCTGTGATAAATTGCTTCAATCTACCAGGCTTTTCAAACTGTATTTAAGGTTTCTGGGTCTTAGGCCTGCAGCGGTTCTTTGAGAAGTAGTTCTGTAAGGCCATGTTTCATTGGCAGCTCAATAGATTAGAAGCTACGTGTTTCAAATGTGTCACTCAAAGTGACTTGACCTAGGATCTGTCCATTGTTTCATCAGTTGCAAAGAGAAGCCCCTTCCCCTTGTTCTCTGATTCTCTCAAGGTTGCCAAATGCAGTGTGAGATTTACTGACAGATGCATCAGCCACATATACAACCAAATTTGATCACTGACTGAGTGAATTCCTAAACTTTTTGTGGTAATTACTCTATGCTACTCAACAAAAAAAAGTTGTGATACCAACAGCAGGAATGACACGATTTTTTTCCATTATTTATCTGGCCCTTGGCAGACCCTTCTACAAATCTCAGAAATTCAGATGTTTCTCCATCCACATAATTATTTGTTTATAGCCTTGTGGCATTGATTATTTCTCCTGCTCTGCCTCAGCGCTGTCCTCCTACAATGATCAAATAGCTGGAGGATAGACAACCACACAAGCCTTACTCACCAGCCCACTGGCCCATTGTGATTATCCACAAACCCGGGTAGAGGCAGCATAAAGTCGCCTGATTACCACCTGACCGTGGGCTGCTTCCGCACAATTTGGATGGCTCTGATGGAACTGTTGGCTTTGAAGTCACTGAAAATCCCACGGTTTATCATCCTACCCAGTGTTTTTTTTTTTTTTTTCCACAACATCCTCCTTCCATTAAATATTTGTGTTCTTAGATATAGCTCGTTAGACGAGGTTTCTAGACCTTTAGTCTAATTAAAAAGGGAAGTCAAGCTCCTTTCTATTACGGAATGTTATCTTGTTTCAGCCAGACGCTTAAAAGTGACTTAACACTTGAGCTTATTAAAAAGAAAAAAACATTCAATTAATTAGCTGTTTTTTCCCCCGTCAGCTTAAGTTACACTGATAATGGTATTAGTTTTCTAGAATGAGGGTTGTGGGCTTTGATTTATGCCTTGAGCAGGGAGCCACATTAGAAGTACGGAAAGACTCTGAGGAACGGCTGAGACCTTTAAGATTTGCAACATCTGAGGGTTTCTGTTCATTCTTACACCTGATGACTGGCTCTTACGGTCACTGTGTCACATCAAAGGCTGATAGCTCTGAGGAGAGAAATCCAATTCCTCAGGACTACTGTACCGGAAGAGCAGCCAAAGACAGACGGCTACCTGTCAGTTTTTGATTTTGAAACACATACCTACGTCTGCGGGTTGCAACCGGAGAAAGACGACATTTCATTTGTCAGTAGTGCTGCTAAAATGTTTCCCTGTATCTGTTACTTTTTTACACCCAAATCCTCTTAAGGTTTTAAGTTCGCTAATATATTGTATTATGTGCATAAATCCTGGACAGCAGTCTGTCTTCAAACAATCAATGCAAAAACTTGTACAGGCAAGGACTTTGAATGACAACTGGAAATGCTGAAATCCAGCACAATGCAGTCTATTTTCTGTATTACATTATCAGACCCTCTTATCAGTAAGTGAGCTGCCAGATAAAACAGAGTGGAGTGGGTCCCCAGACGGCAGCTGTTTTGATGTTAAGACGGCATGATCCATGTAGGATTCAGAACACACTGTCCTTGTTTTTATCCATTTAAATGGCCATTGCCTTATTCATGACTGCATGTGGTGCAGAGCTATCAGGCAGTTGTTAATATCACAAAGTAGTCAACAAAAAACACAAGCTGTGGATGTTGGTTTCTTTATCTTTGTCAGTAACTGTTAGTTACATTCCAAAACATCACACATCCCCTCTGAAAGAAAAAAAATCACCACCTGAACATTTTTCATCAGTCAATATTTCAACACCACAGATATAATATCTGCAGATCATCCATATTTTTATAAGCAGAGGTGGTACATAGTGCTTTATTTTAATGCAGACGTTCAGTCTGTCGAACTCTGTAGTAAATATTTACAACTCGTAAATATCTTATCTTGATTTGACACCAGTAGTGATAAAGAAGTATGTTGAAATCTCTTTACAGCTGTTGGAGTCCCGTTATATATTATATAGATTCTAAAACAATGGACAAAAAATTTGCTCGAAGGCTGAACAAATGTAAAACTTTTAAAAACTTGTAAAACACAATATGCTACATATTTTTTATTATGAATGTTTAGGCATTTAGTTTTAATTATGCAGCTTTACTAGACATATGGCGACTTAAAATTAAGTTTCGGCCATATAATGAAAACAAAACACCATTACAGCAACTGATGTCATGTAGAAAGTTGATGTACTATTACTTGTGTGTTGTTTTATCAACCCAAAATAGAACTGTCTGCCAAAAGTTACACATGTTATACCAAAGTTCCAATTCACAAAGACAGCAAAAAGTAAACAAACCTTTTTAAATCACAGCTGTAGCTAACATCATTTCACAAAGCTTGTCTAAAGCTGCAGCAGCCAGTGGGGAGTAGTTCTAAGACTGGAGTCGGCCCATCACAGCGCCTGGCAGGGCAAGGTCACCTCCTTTCTGCCCTGTATCGAATGCCAGTTGACAAGAGAAAAACATGCCTTCCTCTCTCAGACACTTAAAAGAGCAACCATTCAAGGATTTAGTAAGCTACTGATCCTTTTTGATGACGCAACGCTGAGTAAATACTTTTGCACTCGAGAAAACTTTTTTCATTACACTGGAACATTTCTGTAGCCTGCTTGTGTAAACCTGGCCACATGCCCAATCTGTACGCATATTCATTACATTCAGAGTTGAAATGGATTCATGACACTGATGCCAGACAAGACAAATGATGACAGCTATCAAACTACAGGACAACACAAGCTCATGGTTGATCACTGAAATGCTTTTTTCTCACATGAAGTCCTAAACAAACTTGGCTTAAAATGAGTCCAAATTAATTAAATGTGAAAGCTTTAACACCCTGCTATGGAAATGTTGCAGTACAGTACATCTTAAATGTGAGGTCCTGCTTATCCTCATATGCTCCACGATGGATCAGTAGAGGGATTGTATTTGTATGGAAGACAGCGACAGTGACATTTCCAGGTGGCTTCACTGATGGAGGAAAGACAACGAAGCAAAAGGATTTAAAAACGTATTAGAATCGGTCCCATTTATATGCAAAGGAAAGCTTTAAATAGCCTAAAAAGGCCACAGGTTTTTGCATACAAATTCTTCAGATTTCTTATTTTCATTATCACATTCTTCTCAAATGCATTCTCATGTCAGTGATTCTTTATCTTGGGAGTTAATCTTCTATTGTTTCCCACCAAACCGACTTCACCACATTGGCTGCAGTAAGCTATTTTCAAACCACCAAAGTGCCAGAGAGCTGTAATGGGTGACTTTTTGCAACATTAACTATTTATTGGAATTCTATGCTGCACCTTCAAAATCCCCCCATGCCATCCATTATCCTTGAGGAAGAACAATGCATGGATGTGAACACAAATTCCAGGAGAGGATGAATTTAAGTCCATTTTTCTAACCTGGCAATTCATTTGTCATCCTCACAGCCTGAGGAGCGGCTGCTACCTCCCAGGTCTCTGATTAAACAGGAGAGAATTAATAACAGGTGTCTGAGGAAGGGGAGGCTCTGCCTATTGAAAAAAAAGGTTCCTTGGGAAGAAAGGCCAAGCAATAAGCCACAGTCTGCAATTAGAGCAAAGGAGCAGTGGTACCTTTAGCCAGAGAGTGTTTGCTGTGTCACATCAGCCCAACCCAATAGCTTGTAGGTCTTAGTTGCAGAGAAATACGGTGTGTCTAGACTGAACCAGATGAAATTGTTAGCAGGTTGCTATTAATGAATACAGTCCTAGATACAGTCACAGTGATAGATTGCTCACTGTAAATTGCCACAAAGGAAAGACACTGTAACAGTTAGATGTATTTTACAATAAATCTACATTCAATCCATGATTTATGCCTTTACGTAACGTGCCCTTTAAATGCATCAGAGAGGAAAAAAAATAGAGAGCTCAAGGTGCTCGCTGGAAGCCAAGGTAACAAATTCAGGAGAATCTTTGATTACCCCTAATGTGGTTATAGGTAATGGTGACCTGTCTCTAAGGAGCCAAGCCAGAGCTAAATTATATTTCAAATCCATTAAACCTTACCTCAGATCCATGATTTGCTTCCAGCAAGCCGCTACCCAGGGCAGCGGGTAATTGAATTTCAAACCTGAAGCCAGGAAGCAGATAGGCCCCTGAGCTAGGTCCTCTGCATGAGGTGGAATACTGTTATGCATAAAGTCATGATTTATTTGTGCCTATCAAATCTTGTAATGGGCTGCTCTCTGCCATGGAGGAATAACCCCATTTGTTGAAACAACACTTGTGTGGAAAAAATTAGATTGCTATGACCAGCAGACAAAAGCCGTTATTAAATTTGGGCATTTAACCTGACTCTAGCTGCCGAGGAAACTTTAAGGGGATGGAAGGACATGCTTAATTACACAGACATGAAAATCTGAACAAGGCACTGTTATGCTATGCTTTGATAGATCTGATTCATTTTAACTTCCTGCTACACAGGTTAGGATCATCAGGCCCCGAGGCTGTTCACTTTATGCATTTTTTTAGCATAGATTTAAGCTGTTACATCCTATCATTACGCACCGCGTTTTAAAAACGACCTTAGATCAGTTATTGGATGAGGTAATGGATCAAAAACACAGGTAATAAAAGAATCATTAAATAAAAATGTAAGATACTATTCAGTGGGCGTTATAATAAAACCCTTCTTCATAAGCAGCTTTAATTCAGCCCAGTGACAGCCAGACTGAGCCGTAACCTTGATGTGTCTAATTGCTTACAGTGGTCTGAACTTTCAGGGAGACTCTCTGTTCGGCTGTTAATAGGAGGATCATGCACTCAAGGGAAAGTATTGGCTCCAGTTTCTCTTCGCTGTCATCCCTGCTATTTCAAGACATCCCTCACCGAGGAGTCAAGACAGACGACACCAAACTCGATAGTGAATCAATCATTAGACCAATTTACCAATTAGGCTCATTGTACTCTATAAATAAACACATCACAGTCCTCCCAGGCTCTGTCCCTCGAGATACTATCCCAACAACCAATCTGGCAATCACGTCACATTGAAAAGGGACCTCTGTTATACTTTTGCTTTCTTTGGTTTGTTGCTTTTTCTCTACTCATGGGTTGTCATGATGCAGACAGACTAAATATACCTCAGCATTACCTCTCCTTCACAGTTTTTGGTTGTTTTGGATCTGCAAACTGAGACTCAAACACAGATATACATAACATGTACGCCTTATACCTAAATACAAGAAATTCGCTTGTTTTTTATTACTACATCATGCATAGTCTGTGAGTGCTTAACACCTGTCTGTGCAAAGAATTACCCAAGCATACACCACCATTAATAATTCAAGGATTCCCCAGGGTTTTCTTATCAGTTTCATCACTGTACAAAAATATCCTGTCCTAAATGGATGTATGTCCACTAAAATTAGTGTGGCAATTCACTCAGGTGACATCTAAAACGTTTGGAAACACCAGAGTTGAGATTTCAAGATGTAGTGTATAATTTATAGTGGAAAGAGAGGCTTTGTAATGATACAACAGCTCTTGGCACCATCACCTCCCCTGGCAGGCCGTCTCCTGCTCTCAGCCTCAATGCTGGAGCTGCCACTGCTGCTGCTGCTGCTGGTGCACAGCCTGCCAGAGCTCCAGCATGCTCTACCCACCTGTCACCATGCAGAGAAAAACATTTCATTCACACCGAAGATACATGTCACTAGCTCTCACAGAGAACCACAAGCATTTACAATAACTGCCAAATCACTGGGTTAAGGGGTAAAATATCTGCAGCTTTTTCTGATATGAGTATCTGTCTTTCAAGGCATGAGCATACAGCAAATGTCAGAGACAGGATCACTTAATTTAGCAAGTACAGCAACATTTACAGTGATGGTCCTGGTGGTATACAGGTGCAGAGACATGTCAGGAGCCAAGAAGGAAGCACAATACATACTGACGGACATGGTATTCGGATGAAAGCAGCAAGTGTAGATCAAAGAAGACAGTGTAGGACTATTTACAGTTTAATGTATGTATGACAAACTAGAAGTTCACAGTCAGGTTAGGCACAACTACCATGAGAACCCTGTACAACACAATACGCACCACAGAGTAGAAGTGCTCTGAGAGTTTACTGTGAGTCTTTCAACACCAGTGTTGCTTCAGTGGACGACCTCCCAGAAACTGAGTGCATTCCCAGAATAGAAAAAGAACTGGATATTGACTCCGCAGTACGCCCAAGTGGGCTTTATGATTTAGTGCAGTGAGCCGTCAACTCTCCGAGCAATGTGCAGCAAACAAAAAACATTTTATCAATATTCCATCAGGCAGGAGCCCTCTCCCTGTTAATATAGTGCCCAGACGCATCTTAGCACCCCAGAAGATCGTGCATTCAGCATTCAGGCAGACTGCTGCCTGCGGCTCATGGGACAGTGTTGAATTAAATGGAATGCCAGTGGCCATGTCACCATGTTGACAAGCATGTGATTTTTCTTTTTTCTTTTTAGTCCTATGTTGATTCACTGTACATTTTTTATCTCAGAAGATTTTGTCACTTGTAGCTAGCTGTTTGATACCGATGCACAAGACCCAAATAGATGCATTAAAGAAATATGCAATATATGTCATACAATATCTCTTTCAAAACAGTATATATCGTTATATTAAAAACATAAGTAAACAAATATGAAGTTTATCATTCAGTATTTCAGTAAATTCTAAGGAAACAGGAGCTAGTCTGTAGCTAACACAAATGCTACATTTACTCTGCTTAGTCAGTCTTTGTGACAGTCCAGAAATAACTATTTCTATCAAGCAACAAAATAAGGCTTTAAATCATAAGCCTGTAAACACCTTTATTTTTCTCCAAAACCCTTAAAATATTGTCCCTTTGATGTAGCAGCATCATTTAAAAAATAATCTTCTTCGCCTCTCTTGATTGGCTGTAATGATCCTTGAGTTGCAGCTGCATCTGTGAATACACAGATCTTGACTTGGTACTGAAAATAATAGATAGCCTCAGTTCCTCAGTGCACAGTGATGTTATTTTGATTAGAGGAAGGAATATACAATATTGTTACACTGTATCTTGTCTGATGAGCGCTCTTTCATTTTCAAGAGCTTGTTTGACTTCATGTTGAACTCGTTTCAAGCTTGTTGAACTCCATACTTAACAGAGAGCTGAATCTAAGGGCCATTGTGGGAGTTAGGGTAGTGTTCAACATCATGTATGGAAATATGAAAATGAAAGCACTACACTGGTGTCAGGAATCCACTTATACTTTGTCATCAAAAACTAATTGATTGGTTTAAAAAAGAAAGTTAATTCATCGCTGGGATGATGGAGGTTATAATACATTAATGCAACAATGCTTCTTTTCACATTATACTGATGAGAATTTAATATATTGTCAGACTGTTAAAAGCACTTTTTCCCAGATGTGTTACTGCTTTCACTGAGGCTGCTTCAGATTAATTTCTTCTGCATTATTCATATCAGCTATTTAGTTCTTATCCAGAGTGGCATGGAATCAGTGCACCAGTAGGGGGAGTTTGCAGCATTTCAAGCACCTAATAGTCAAGATGAGAATTTCCCAGCAGAACATGGAATTCAGTTCTCTGTTTTTTGTAGGGCTGTAAAAGGTGATACGAGAAGAAAAGAGCTCATCAAGTGCATGTAGGATGGAGAGGGGAGTTAAGATGGAGGAGGGATGGAGATAAAATGGACATGTAAAGTGTTTCAGGGAAACATTTATTTATATGTCCGGTTATTGTTGTTATTTTGAAAGGCAAGTAAGAATACATTTGTTCTACATTAGTTCTACAGTTCTTACATTAATGACCTTATCAAGAGACAGTCAGAGTTAGGGTGTACATATACACCAGGAAACTGACAGGAAAACTATACGAGGGTGACTGCAAACACACATTATACTGAAGCAAAGCACAATCTCAGCTCTGTCTTAAGCTCCGTCCATAAAGCACTCATTTGCCTCTAGAAAAACATGAAAGTCAAAGAAATGTTATATATGACAAATTGCTTTTGGGGGGTTAGGGAGATTTTGATGGTGAGGGCTCTGAGTCATGCCACCATTTAAACCACAGCAACAAGGTTCAAGTTTACTTTATTTTTACCCAAAGGTAGGTTTGGTTTGCAGTAAAAGACAAGCCATTCCTCATGGAAAAAATATGAAAACAACAAAGAAGTCAGACAGCAGACAAACATAATACAGACATGATAAAGAATAAACCATTTACCAAATGTTACTTAAAGTTTCTCAGAATAAAATCCTGTTATGAAATTGAAATTTGCAAGATTATGAATGTCTTTTCAATGCAAGTACAAAATAAATGTATAAGAAATCAAAATAATAACAGTATCTTTAATATCAGCTTCCGGAATGAAACCGGCAACTGAATATCCTCTTTTCTCTTTTTTAGTAACATTACTCTATCCTAAATTGTTATTTGTCTTGATAGAAATTGTACAGTCCTAATACAAATTGTACAGTCCTAACACAATCTAATACAAGCACTGCAATAAATGATGTAATATGGTACTTTTAAGGTCACAGTTTGTAATGTATGACATTGTAAAGGGCTGTTGTCATTCTATAAACTAAAACCTTAAATGATCACAGAACTGACAGCTCTCTTAGACTCTCTCAGTAAAAACTATAAGCTTCACAAAGGGAGGCAGGGATTGCAGGGCTATTGTATTGCACTGATTTATATTGTACAGGTTTTGCTTTGAGTGTGTCCAACCCCTCTAAAGCCTAAAGTAACTCCTTCATTGTGCCAGGAGTTCAGCTTCTTGATTGAAGCCATGGACTGAAATGAGAAAATGCAATATGACTGCCACACCTTCCCATTGCTCCAGCTAGTTGGAAGCCTCTACTGCAAATGACTTGCCTGCTCTGTCACAGCTTGATGATTTTATTTATTGCCTAGAGAGCCCAAAATAAGGCACATACCCAGTGAATTTTATTGGTCATTGATGATTGATTTGGGAAATTTTGTAACTCACCAGAATAAAGTGCAAATCAGCAGTGCCTTTTAGTGTGTAGTGCTGCAGAAATCCTATGCTATGTGAAGAGTTATTATTAGAGCACAATAAGCATCCTGCTGATTTGGCGACGGTTTTTGTTTTTTTCCATATTTATCATGACAATTTGTACTGTATGGGGTGGGGGGTGGGGGTGGGAGGGTTCAAAGAGGAGCAGCGACGCAGCGCTCTGGCGAAGGGACACAGAATGTGTAGCGCCACTGGTGTCTGATGTATTCATGATATTGCATCAGCTAATGGCAGCTTGCCGATTAAACGGGAAAAAAACAGAAGAGAAATATGTATGACAGCAGGAAATCAAAAACAGCTCCTGTGATAAATGGCGCTATATATATCACAAAAGCGTGGCCGACAGAAATCAATGCGAGGGCTCGCTCCTGACAGGAAGAGCGAGGTTGGAGCTGCTCGTTGAATCGCGGCCAACAGGCGTCAGACACGGTGACGGGAGAAGCAACACCAGATGCCACGATGGCCATGACGTCTCACTCCTTCACAGCCCACTCAGAGCAAATAGATGCACTCTATCTAGTCAAGAGTGAGAATTGATAAATCACGTGAGATCCAAAATGCCTTCATGTATTCACAGTAATTACAATGGTTACTAAGCGAGTATAATTTGTTCAAAATGATTATAGAGCAGCACGGTGATATGTGTCGTATACATGCAAGTTCAAGCTGCTGTCTTGCTGTTTGGTGTTATGAATTTTTGAAAAGAGTAGGTAACCATCTAGACTTTCTAAAGAGCACTGATTGTGATGTGGTTAAGACTGGCACGATCAGTATTACGTCCAATAAACTGAAAAAAAATTAAGTCGTTTATGGAGATACTGATTTTACGTGAACAAGAATTGGTATGCGCTCGCTCGGTGATCTATTTAGTATATATGCTTGAAGAATGCTGGGTCTCAATTGGTTCAGTTTGGGTTTATAAGGTTGAAACAATGTTCACACCTCGTTTGCTGCTATGGAAAGAGGTGAAGCAAGACGGATAATGTAAGTATGGGAAAATCAGTAAAAAGTAATATACTCAAATGCCAGCAACTTCATTATGTAACTTTGCCGGCGACATGAAGTAGCTGTTTCGATCATTATATGAGTTTGGACTCTGGTATCGGTTGTGTTACTTTACAAGCAATTTTCAACAGACAACCCAGGAATTCACACATGACTGACTATTATATTGAGTGGGATAAGGAACATGAAACGAATGTCATCTGCACATAATGCCACGGATTGATTATCTTATAACTAGTTAGATGTGTGACACATGTTTAAAATTTTCGAGTAGTAGACAGAGCAAGGCTAAAGGCAGTATCCTTTAAATACAACACTCTATTGTTTAAGGTTGGTAGCAGGATATCGTCGATACTCTGGGGGCGTTGTATATAGCCACCTCCACCAGTCAGAAGCTTTTTCTATGAAATAAGTCACAGCTGTTGAGCTGAGGGTTGGTAATAGAGGTACTACTTTTTGGATGGCTATAACACGCATCATAATTTGATTTCTGGTCAATAATGAGAATGCACTCCACAACGTGCGAATAGGGTGACCCCAGCTAGATATGTCACATGATGGACATAAACTTATTTGATAGCTTTGCCTTTGAAGCTGTTTGCAAAACTTTGGCCGACAAAACACAATACTGATTGTTTTTCAAAAACAAATTCGTTATTCGGATGGTCATTGCAGTCCATTGGCACGTGGCCAAATATAGAAGGGACTCTTGAGTTATGGGTTCTAGAGCAGAGTGGCTGGGAGAGAAGCGAGGATAGAGCGAGAGCCAGAGCACGCAATGTAATAAGCAACCAGTTCCAACTTCTGGGCGCACGGACGGGACCCAATAGATTGGTCGCTCATCGATTATAGTACTCACTCATTCTTTCGCAGCACTAGGAGCATGTTCACGACTGTGTCAGCGACACTCAGCGCCTGAGTCTAGAAGCTCTAAGGGCACCACGCTCCAAATGGCCAGTGTAAGGCCCCTGAGATACACCGGGAAGGACATGACACGGCTACTGCACCAGATGGGACCTGCCGTAATGACGAATGTATTATATGCAAGCTCGCCTACTGGTAAAATATATGGAAGAGAGATGACCAAGGAGAGAGGTGATGAAAGCCATAGATGGACAAAAGATATCAGTAAACAGCTTTATGTTGCAGCCCAACACTACACCCTTGGACTTGACTCTGACGTGTTTCTAAAGCGAATTGCAGTTCTTTTCAGTTCTCATTAACTGGGAGAATCGGTATAAATCGAAGTGTCCAGATAATAGAGGAGAATGGATCTTGGGTGGCAGAGCGCATCCAAGAGATCAAGGAGGTAGCAGGGAGCTCAATCATTGGGTCGCCAAGGCGCCACTGAGCAAAAAGCTGTGGGCCAACACTATATAGTCTCCGGACTTGAAGATGGAAGACGAATTGATACCAAAGTACTGAGAGACGGAGGAAACTTAAAGAGGAGTCACATTCCTGCAGGAGAAAATGGTTTTTGTTGGAAGTATTCTTTGTTCAGTTTAGTCGTCTGCAGGCACTCCTGGTGTGACAAGTGTCTCCATTATATCATTTAGCTCAAGGCATGAGGAGTGCCTGTACTGATGGCCTTTACGCAGCAGAGCGGATTTACTGACTTCAACTCGATACAAAGTGAAAATTTCTAAGGGCCTAGCTGGACTTTTTTTCGTTCGGTTCCTAGGATCATTCACCTAGTTAGAATCGCGGACTGTTCCCGGTCTAATACACACGTTGTAATTCTCAGGGAATCGTCAGGTATATTTTGAATGAGCCCCTCCTTCCTACTGTTATCAATGTAACACAGAGGCACACACGGAGATCCAATCCTGTTAATTGAATTTCTCGAGTCTCCTTAAGAAACGAACTATAACTTCAGAATATAATTCATGCTACTCGTTATAAAATTAGTGTTGACGATGGATATTGGACGCAGACCCGGCTTCTGAAAATGATCCGGAAGACGCCAAAATCTCTGTAATGTAAACAACTGGAAGGCCTATGATAATTTGCATGCATCTAAAGTGAAAGGAGGAGCTTGGTAAACTGAACGCCTCTGCGCTTTCATACAGTATCGCCATAGTTAACCTGTTAAGCATACAGTTTCCTTTTAGAGGGGTATTGTACATAATAGGGCATACCCCTTATTTCTCATTCAAGTAAGTCCGCCCCTGCCTGTTTCCCCTTAGTTGGTAGAATGGCTAGTGTTTCTAGTGCGGGAAGGGGCCTGACCCATGAGACGAGACCTTTGTAGGTGGAGGGAGGGAGGATTTCAAGTTTCGGCTATTCTACAATATTAACCAGGGGGAGAGCCAATGCCAGGAGCAGCTAGACACAGCGAGAGATGCTGATCTCTTCTTCCTGAGGTTCCCCTTGTCCCTGGTTGGGTCATTTCAGGCCGTGCTGCGTAGGCGCTGTGGCCTAAAGTCTGGGTTTTCTAGAATAAGAACTATTGTGTAATTGGTGTTGAAGAGATTTCTGGTTGCCTGGAGACCCCTGTCCGTTGGACATGGACTGGTATATAGGTTGTTGAAAACCAGAGGGATATT
>NW_023339663.1:23908508-23912721 GCF_004916995.1 Morone saxatilis | reverse complement strand
GGTGGGGGGTGGGGGGTGGGGGAGGGTTCAAGAGGGGAGCAGCGAGGCAGCGCTCTGTGAAGGGACACAGAATGTGTAGCGCCACTTGTGTTATGTATTATGATATTCATCATATGGCAGCTTGCCATTAAACGTGGTGTGGTAATCCAAACAGCCCTCTGTGATAAGTAGATCGTGCCGCAGATGATTGCGGCCCTGAGGAGAAGCGAGTTGAGCTGCTGAACCGGAGCCCAGCCCAGCCATCTCTACCAGCGGAGGAGAGGGCCACAGGCTGCACTAGGATGAGCACTCTTCACAGCCATCAGAGAAATAGATGACTCTCTAGTCAGAGTGGAAATCAGTGGATCCATGCCTTATGATCACAGTAATTCACCACTTTGACCAGGATATTTTTCATGATTAGTGCAGCACAGAATGAGCAGCTCTTTCTGCAAAGTTTGTCTTGCTGTTGTGTTATGAATGTTTAAAATAAGACACTTGTAATAATTGTGATTGTTAAGATTCATATTATTAGTTCAACAGTAAAAATTAAGTTTTTGTGCAGATACTGATTTTAGTGAACAAATTGTGTATGCAGGCTCTTTAAATCATATGTTTATTTTTTCATATTTTCAATTGTTCAGTTTGGTTATAAGGTTGAAACATGTTCACTGAGATTTGAATGAGCAAGACTGAAAGTAAGTAAAACATCAGTAAAAGTATTTCAATAGTTACAAATTAGTATATTTGCATGAAAGTTAAAGCTGAGGTTTCATTTTATTTGATCTGTTTGGTTGTTGTTTTTTTAAGCACTTTTAAGCACCCATGTTACACATTTGACTATTTTTGTGGGATAAGGAATGAACAATGTATTGCACATAATGCCAGGATTGATTATCTTTAATTAATGTGTGACAATTGTAAATTCATAGACAGACAGGCTAAAGAGTATCCTTAAATACACTCTATTGTTAAGTGTGGAAGCAGGTGTCGAAACTGGGGTTGTATAAGCCACATCCCACCAGTCAGGAAGCTTTTCTGAAATCCAGCTGTGAGCTGGGGTTGAATGCAGACATTTTGGATGGCAACCACATCATAATTCTCTCCTGGCAAAATGAAATCATCCAAAGTGCGAATAGGTGACCCCAGCAGAATGCAGAGAAAACATTGGGATGTGCAAAACTTGCCGACACAACACATTATATGGTCCTTCAGTCTTGGCACAGTGGCAAATGAGGGATTTGATGGGGAGCACTAGAGCAGTGGCTTGAGTGGCAGAATGCTCCTAAAGCCCCAGCTAGTTCTAATGAGGCAGCTTGATGTAGCAACCAGTTCCACTGGGCGCAGGAGGGACCAGATGTCGCTCGTACACTCACTCATTCCTTCCAGCACAGCCTGCATTCACCGTTCTGCCCATCTGCTGCTATAAAGCACAGTCAATATTTAGCCACTGGGAAAAGGACAGACACGCTCTGCACCTGGATCATTATAGTGCCTCTGGTAAATTGGAGAAAAAAATGTCTCTAAGCCTAACTAAGAAAAAGTAAACAACTTTTTTTCAGCCCACACTAACCCCTTGGACTTGACCTCCTGATGTTTCAGATACTTCTTTTCAGTTCCCTTAACAGTGTATACTAATGAGGAGAGAATATAACACATCTTGGTGCTAGATCGCATCCAGGAAGTTGAATAAGCCTCACAGCTCATGTTGCATGACTCAGCAGTGAATCATGGGTCGCCAAGGCGCCACTGAGCAAAACTGACGTGCAATATGCCAATTCTCGCTTGAAGATGAGACATTAACAAATTACTGAAGAGGAGGAAAATAAGAATCCATTTCCTGCAGAGGAAATGGTTGAGTATCTTTCTCAGTTTGTCTCTTGCAGACTCTGTGTGACAAGTGTCTATTATATCATTTAGCTCAAGGCATGATGATCTGCTACTGTGTTACCAAGGCGGATACTGAAAATTGATACAAAGTGAACTTTAGGCGTAAACTTTATACCAGTAAGGGGACTCCAAAAAGTAGGAGTAATTTTGATTACTTATGACTTGGCAACCACTTTGATTTGTCCAAAACTAACTAATTATTCAGTTTAATATTGACATTATGACATGCACCAGTCAAAAAATGAGAAGACAATTTAATTAAAACTATAATTGCAATAGCTTGATTAAAATATACAGTATGCACAATACCTGTTAAGAACAGTTTCTCTATTTATACTCTCTACTCTACTACTTTATTTCTTCACATTTGTAATTTCCTTATTTGGGGGCCCTCTGGTGGTCATTAGGCTTGACGTAGCTTCTTAATTGGCTAATAAGGACTTATTTTGGTTCTGAATGGTTCTGGAGCCACCTGTCCCAGCATGCACTGGTAGACAATGAGGATTTACTTACCATATCTTACTGTCAACAGTTAACTTATAGAGCATTAAGAGCAACAGTGGGATCAAACATCAGAAGGCCCAGCTGTGGCAATTCATAATTCAACTCTTCTGAACATACCACATGTATTGCATGTGTTATGCTGTAGACACCTCCTGGGAAATCCAGGGTAACTGCATGCTTATTCTCTGAAGAGTGAACATGGTGTTGAACATGATGAAATAACAGTAAAACTGCTGTACACTATTACCACTCTTACACAGTTCAAAGATTAGAACATAGGGCAGACAGTATTTAAGCTTTCTTTCTGCTTGTCTGAAAAACCTGGAAAAATCCAGCCAAAAAATCTTTATTACGCCCATCATGTGTAGTAGTGTGCTTTTGTGCAAGTTTTCGCATGGTTGCCATACATCTGTGCCTGCGTTGTCTTTAAGGAGAAACACCCTGTAAAAAGCGCAGAAACATCTCATATTAGTTCTTCTCCCAGCATGATATGTGCCACACTGAGCCTCTCCTGTGGGGTGGATTTATATTCAAATTCATACAACAGCATGCTTTGTTGCAGCAACCCCGGTCTGCTTACATGAGGAACTTGAAAGGATGTGTTCATGTCAGCCTTCTGCCTCAGCTTCCAGGCAAAAAGAGGGGAGCGTTGTTTCACCAGTAATTCTTAAGTCATGAATTGGATCTTAGCATTTCCCAGTGTGGCTCCAATGAACTGAGGAGCTCTTATTGGAGTTAATTTGCATTCCAAGGAGCTGGGACTATACAGTATGTGCTTGGCTTGTACTTATTATGAAAATGAAGGTTAATCAGCAGTCATTCCTTCAAACTTTCCTTTAAAGAGATATGTGCTAAAATATTTAACACCTCTCTGTGGTTTTTCAAGTCATTGGTTAAAAGAAAAAGAAAAGTGCCTTCCCACTCCTGAAATGGTAAGTGCAACAAAGGGTTATCTTATATTACTTCACAGGCTCAAAGAAAGTCGAAAACCTTTTAGATTACTTTTGCGAATCAGACTGCTGCACTAAAGCACCAGCTATAACCAATACATCCAGTTAGAATTATGAACCTCTGAAACTGTCACTTCTAAAAGGTCCAGAACGGCTCAATGATGGGATAACACTACAGGGAAAGTCTGCAGCTTGGGATGAAATGTTTTATTGGGAAGGATTGGATAGAACTGCAGGTTTTCTTTCATACTAGTCTTGAAAATTTTATATAAAGAATCCGATTTTATAACATACCCTACACATGTGCATCACAATTTACTGCTCATACAGTTGCAAGCTTACTACCAACCAACCAACCAACAAGAATATTAATAACATAGTACATATATTGTTAAAATTAAAATTAACTGCAAGTACATAGCTTTTAATGTACTTTATAAAACATGTGTTGTGGTTTTCTATGGACGGATCTCTCCATTAGCTCATTTCCACCTTTATGTCATACACCACCACTCAGCACCACTATTACCTCTACAATAGACCACAGTGTTTGAATGTCTGCTTATGGCTTGAGGTTTCTAACTCCAAATGTACTGTGAACATAGGAACTGCATGCACTTGTGTGTTGTCACATCGGGACATGTTATCCATTAGCCCACTGCCACGTTTTCATGTCATAAGATACACATCTAATGGGGCTGTTATGAGGCCAATGTGCCTTGAGGGTCAAACTGCCCTTTTCAGTTTGTGCTTCTGTAATTACATTAACATCAGACATATCAGACATAAAACACAGGGATAGCCCATTGGAAGGCACTGAAGAACCAGGACACAGCTTCTCCAGCTTAACTGATGTGTCAGAAAAGCACAGGAGATAAGGGGGGAGGTGG
>NW_023339663.1:23879556-23908408 GCF_004916995.1 Morone saxatilis | reverse complement strand
TCTCCTCATTGCTTGACTGTTTGGTCCCTGACAGGGACAAACAGTAGAGGAGATGGAGGAGAAAAGGCTTTAGCGGGATTCATTATAAGGTCACTAGGAACAGTAAAATTAGATGCTTATCTTGCCTGTTTAGAAGAAATACTTCATCACAAGGTAGCCTCTTTTCAACAAAACAGTTTTTGCTTGTCATTGAAGAGTATTTTGGTGTGCCTGTCGATCATTATTCTTTAGATGGTCAATAGTTTCAGGGTAAATCGAGGCCCATGAGTGGAGTGCTGGGTTGTCAATCTGCTCTGTCAGTTCTGGTGCCCTTCAATCGACAGCATACAAAATGAGTCCCTCTCTCCTTGTAAACACAGAATGATAAGGCAAGCAACTCTCATAATCTCCTCTGATTCCCATGCCACACTGCTCTGCACATCATACACATCTTGGAGGGTTCATTTCCATTTGGATTGGAGGCCCCATTCAGGGATTTCTTCTGTCGTTTCAGCCAAATTCCTTCAGCGAAGGCAGGTGCATTGTCTGCTTTCATCTGAATAAACACCTTCCGCACACTGCACTGTGTTTACTGTCAGATACGTTTTGGTGTAATTGGTCCAATACAGTGTTTAATAAACAATAAAGTGCATTAAATGAAATTGAGATAGCATCAAAACCAAAGGTTTCATAATTGTTTCATAATTGTTTCAATGGTTCCCATCAAGTGTGTGTGTGTGTGTGTTTGTGATACAAAGGACGCTGTGAGAGCAGAAATACACTGAAAATAACTTGTTGCTGAAGTCTCTACAGCTGTAAGGAAATGCAAATAGTCAACCTCTTTCTCTCGTTGACTCCTACAACTCCTTCTGTTTGTACAGACAAAAAGCATATTGAGTAGAAACCTCTTTACTTTTTTATATTTTGTGAAATATAATACTCATCTGCTACGCTCAAACAAATACAGATACCCTATATAGTGTTATTAATTTACCAAGAAAATGTAAAATATACAGCAATCATCACAATCTATTTTCTCTCACAAGGTGAACCATGAACCATCAGGAGGCATTCCTCTTCCCTCAACAGTAGTTGCTCCATTTTCATCTTCACCTGCACCTCCGACCTAAATAGCCTCTGAGCAATCTTCCATTTAAACGGCTTGTGACCTTTGGGTGACGCTCATGCTGAGTCGCCATCAGAGCTAATAATATCTCATTAGAATACAATAGCCAAGTGAAATCCAGCTGCTAAAGCTGTACCAGGAGGATTTACCCAATACCCACAGAGCCTGCCAAAAGCAGAGAGGGAGAGTATTCATATTTCAAAGAAGGCCCCCAGTCAGCATGTACAACATGGCAGCATACACTCTACTAGAGCATGTCTGTTTTCCTTTTTTTATAATTACTAAAGCAGAGCTTAGAAGAAACAGAAAGCTTCTGTAACATATGGTGTTTGTTGGCACTTCTCAGGTAAACACTTGATTTATCGGCTATGCTTTCATTACCAAAGTTTTATCAAATTTTATTTGTTTGTTGACTGTTAGCTGTTGGCGGATGGCTCTTGCCTGCATCCCCCACTTATTCTTGAACCCAGTGGCCGAGCAGCCTCCTACCAACAGACGTTGACGCCTCAGCCTGCACTGTGTGCAGTGGGAGCTGCATTAATTCAGTGAAGGAGATAAAAGATACCTGCAAAGAGAGGAGGGAGTGAAAAAAGAGATAGTTTTGAAGCAGATGGTCTCTTTCAGTGTGCATACATCTGCAGCTTGTGGAGTGGTGAAAAAAATACAGTAAGAAGAAGAGGGAAGAAAAGAGCTCATCAGGAGCAATGTAACAGAAACAGGGTCATCACTGTTACTTGATGGTTCACATGGCCATTACACCCACTCACTATTTCATCGAAACCTTCAAACACTTGGTTTATTTCATAAGACATTTTGTGTTTCCTGAAAACATTCTAATATGGACAGACCTTGTGTGGATTGCTGCAGCATTCACTGACAGAGAACAGTATATAGTTTTCCATTTTTTAGTTTTGCACACTTCCCATACGTATAAGAGTGCCCATAAAAAACCAACATCGGCTGCTGCAGGGATAACAAAGAAAAGAACAAAATGCTTAGTCTCCTCTGTGTTAGCAGAGGGTTGAAAGGAAACAACTCGGAGTTCTGGGACATAATTCTCTATGGAAAGTTTGGCAGTCATGACGAAAAGCTCATCTCAGTACTTGATAGCAAAAAGAGCTTTTATTTCAACCTGAAGAAAGACCCTAAGAAGATTGCATCAATCATATTTCTTTCTGCTCTCAGATTACTTTGATATATGCAGTGCAGCCAATCCTATTACTCCCACACACAAAGGACCACTGACACCATGCACTGCATTTCACCAGCTCAGCACTTTACACCTATGTGGAAAATTATGATTCTGTATGATATCGTCAAGGTCAGGTTGTTGGTACCTTGCCCCTTGCCCTTTGATTAGATGTTTTAAATTTTGTCACGCATGGCCTCCGCATTGCTGTCAGCTCACCCTTGAGAGTGCCACTCTAGAGGAGATCTCCCCAAGCTGTTAGAAGCAAGTGCTAGTGGGCAGCCTAGAAAGAATATGCTTTTAGTGCAGAATAAATCAATCTGAAAGAGAGGCTTTAAATCAGGAAAGATGACACTGTTGTTCCATTTTGCCTGTCTCCATCCATGTGGTATTAGTTTAAGGTCAACTTCATCTCTGAGCACAATGTCTTGGCAAAGGTGTTTTTATTCCCTGTAATTTCTAAAGATCGATAGAGGCAGTCAGTGACCCACAAAGCTCAGACGTTGACTAAGGGTCTATTTATAGCTGCCGGTGTGTTTGCTCTGTTTGTTTACTCTGAACCATTGAACCTTCAGTTGTACCACGGGTTCAGGCTTGTTAGAGAACTAGGTGCTAAAGTTAAGGAGTTGCTGATAAAATGGCGGCGCTAGGTTTGGGATTAGCGGTGTTGATGATGGTGGCAGAAGTATAAAACTTGGCTAGCGAAGTGAGGAAATGAGGTCAGTGGCGCTTCCACTACGAACGCTTTCCAGAGTTTGTTTATGAGCCACAGCTGTGAGTTAATGCAAAGTGAATAGGGGTTTCACAGAGCGCACTGCAAAATCCCAAACTGTAATATTAAACTCACATGGTGCGGAAGAGCAAGTAATCAATTACAAGCAAAATAAATTGGATGGCAGGCAAGGAAGGGATGGACAGCTGATGACATATTTATCAAGGCGCAATCACCACAGAGGAATTTTCCAGCTCTGCACTCTGTGAGTGACAGATGGAGAGTGCTGTCTCTTTAACAGCTTCCCTGGGAGACAGGTTTTAAGGAAATGGGACCATGCAGTACATTTTAGCTATTTGGGGAGGAGGCTTGTGTTTCAAAGCTGGAAGGCATGTAATAAAGAATTAATCTTTTACCTGAAATAATAAAAACGAAGAGTTTGAATTATGCATCTAATCCCAACGCATGCATTTCTAACTAAGTCAGAATTGAAAATTGCAAAATAAAGCTGATGAACCCGAGACAATGAGCTCCTTCTCGGAGAATGCACACCTTATGTCATATTAATTAGCACGGCAGCCACACATAGAGAGTAATTTCAGTGATAAAAAAGTAAGAAGTCACATTTTTCGCCCTGCAACTTAGTCCACTGTCTCATACTAGGATATCAGCTTCCTCACTGATCAAACAATGCAGCTCCTCAGGCAATGCTCCCTCTTTAAGATGCGATAGCCAAGGAGCGGACAGCTACTGTGAGACATGTTTGTTTTTTTGGCCCACAGTGCATGATCCAAATGAATCACACAAATGTTTATTTAAAGAGATTAATTCCTCTTACAGTGTATTATTCATCAGGTTTTTGAGGGCATCTTGGCTTATAATATAGCTTGTCATTTTCTCCAACTGACTGAAGCACGGCTAAATTGTCCTGAATAATTCAGGGGGGCTGGTAAATAAAACAGCAGACGGGGCTGGCGTTTGCCTGGATGGAACAGACTGAAAGGGCTCTTTAGTCTCCAGGTGAGGAGTCTGCTCCTCTTTCAGAAGCAGGGATGCAAGAGAGAGATGCACATTATTTAAGCTTGGAAACACTGGGCCTTCATCCAACACAGGAAGCTACTGTAGGAGATGAGAAGGGAGGGAGGAGCAGAGGACGAGCAGTTGGCAGCCAATAGTTGAGCCCGGAGTGGGAAACAAACAGTACCAGTGAACAGAAGGCAGGACCTCGGAGGAGGGGAAGGCTCCGAGGGCTGGACAGCACAGCATCACAGCAAATAAACCCTGCAGTGTTATACTGAAGACCTGGGGCACAGATTACAAAAATGTCCTCTGACATTATCTGAAATTTCATTTTATTATTTAGAATATATATATTATTCTTTTTTTAACCACTGATACCTATTCAGGGGCTACGGGGCATGCGCTTGGCAAGGAAATCATAGTAGTTAGGGGAACCAGTCCAACGTTTACCCATCATTAACATTTATACCTTTGGCAAATACAGTATTTTCATTCAGTCTTCATCTCTGGTATTCCAGATCATAGCTGTGTGTTTCCATTTAAACTGTAGGTGATGAACCACCACCCCCACCAAAAAAAAAACACTGATTAACACAAGTTTCAGACTGTGGTGCTTTTTCAGTATAAAAAGAAGTTGTACAGGACATTCAAATGGGGAAGCACATGCGCAGAAAAAATCCAGTACACCCTGAGGGAGGCTCAGTGAAGTGTCGGGTGTGTTTAGGCAACTACTTTCTATGCAGGCTCTAAATACATTTTTAATCAAACTGTCTGTCCCTGCGTATGCTCCCTAATTCAAATGTCTTGCTAGAATTTCTTGAATTAAATTTTAAATGATCCAAGATCAAAGTAATTTAAATTGGCAAAGGATCGGACAGAGAATTTCACAATGTATTTATCCGTTGTACCATCACAGCTTTGATAGATTTAGAGATCAGACTAGGTTTGTTTTGTTGAGACCTGGATTACCTGGCCTGTTTGCACCAGACGAATGTGTTTTTTTTTGTTTTGCTCATATGATAATGATGATTAGTATAATTAATGTACTCTATACAGTACCAATGGCCAATGGTAACAGGGCATAGATATGACTTTAGATAAGTGGGCATAGACATGATAATAGAGATGGTAATCAAAACTACTCTAGGCTCACTGAACCATCAGGGTGTATTTCCTTGATAAGGTATGATTGCTATAGCACGGTCCGCCATGCCATGACAGGTCTCTTATTAGGAAATCGCTAAGAGAAAGAGGAATTGGAGATGACTGTTTCCTACAGTGAATAACTGCCAGCAGATAAGAGCCCCATTTCACTGAGAGACACTTCTTTGAGAACCATTTGTTACACAATAAGTGTAACACAAGTAACAATATGTGCAGGATACGGCAGTATTATGTTTCTATCCAAATGTCATACACTGTGCAAATTCTTCATGGATTCTGCAAAGGTATGGATGCTAAAAATATAATTAAAACAATACATTTCACACTGCATAAATGGGCCAATCCACAGGTGATTTCCATCAGCCCTTTATAAAAGCAATTCTTAGCATAAGCCCAAAGGCCACATGTGGACCAAAGCCAAAAGTAATAGGGCAAAATGACAATAGTTACAATTACACAGAGGAAAGTAGTTAAATATAAAAATAACATTAATTATATCAATATTAAAGCTCCATTAAGCAACATGAACACTGAACCAGAAGTATTTTTATAGTGTGAAAGAGGTTTCTGGTACTGAACATCTCACTGAGAATCACCATCCCAGTTTTCATCAACTGGCTGATGTGCACAGCAGATGGTTATTCATTGATCATGCTCACTGTCTTACAGCTCAGGGCTTACAGCTTGTAACATATAGGATCAGGCAGACAAAGCACAGAAGTACTGGCAGGCAGGTGGGACACCACACAAAGTAGGTAATATCAGGACAAAAGATAGAAAAAACGAGGGAAAAATAGGGACCTTTAAATGAAACCGGTGGAAAGCAGCTGTGCAGGGAGGCGAATGTTAGTCAAGGTAATGCAGAGGTCTTGAACTCACTAAAAATAAATATAGGTTTATAGATGGAAACAAGTGGTCATTGGATATTAACTGTATAGTATCCTATTTGAGTAGTTATGGAAAGTAATTAATCTACATGACAGATCAAGCCAGAGATAAAACAGAAGAGGGTGAACAATAACACTATCATACATACTACGGACGTTCATGGCTCCCAGTATTTAAGTGAACTATTCAAATGAGATAAAACCTTCTTTTACCATTTCTTTGTACATAATGTACTACAAAACTAAAATTGTCTTTGAACATTTATGCTGGTAAATATCAACATTTTTAGTGGACACCCAAAATCCATAATTTAAATTTTAATGATCATGAATTTTAAATTGACTTTGAATTTTCTTTTTTCCAGTTGGCTGAGAATGTACTTTAAATGTAAAACTAAAAATGCAAACTAGGCTTTTGCATTTTAATTATGTGATGATTGTATCCCAGAACACAGTAAAATGAAATGCAAATGGACAAGTGGGCAGGATATTACTTTTGATCGGCTGAAACCGACCCCTGTACTGCTTTTCTGCGGGAATCAAAAAAAATGTATCCACCGTTTTACAGCCACTTCTTTCATAATGTAAGCTTACAGGGAAAAGTTGTTTTGGGCCAGTGTGCATCACATGATGGATGTCATTGCTGTAATTACATGCTTTGGCCACTATGTCAAATTGACTTTAAAGCCCAGTGCTCTTCCTGGGGGCTTGAGTTAAACCCTTCCTGCTTCTTCTTCTTGTTTTTAACAGGAGAATTACCTCTGCTTCTGCTTCAGTCTCAACCAAAGATGAAATCTTAACCATTAATCCCATTTACCTGATAACATTAAAGACATTTTCACTTCATGTTCCACTTGATAAATTATGTATCTATAGATTTTATATTGAGATCATGAGTTCCTGCTTCTCTGAAATCCTCTTTCATCTGTCATCTTTCCTGTTCATATTTATTATAATTAGTGTGCTGATTAAGTTCCTGTGGTGAAATATTTTTACATGTTTAGCAGACTTTGTTGTTTAAGTTGTAAAGAAACCTTTCTTTTGACTCTCTTGAGCCCAGATTTACATTATGGAACTCAATGGGATGAAGATCGATTATAACTCTTTGCAGAGCTTGTTTAGCAAAACTACCTCTTCATTTAGTTTTATAGCTACATTAGCAGGAACCCACAGAAACAGAATATATTAACCTTGCAGTGTATGTACCCGCCACACTTTGAGTAAAATATCCTAAATTTCAGGGTATTAAGGAAAGAAAAAAAGTTGGAGTGGGTTAAAACCATTGTAGAGCTATACTGCCAGCATTTCCACCAAGGATATTCCAAGATGATATGATCTTCGCTTGTACCTTAGAATTTTCCTGCCTGAAACTGAGAAAGCAGCCGCTGTAATCTATTGTTCTGGATCCTTAGAGCCAACAGTATAGATTTATATTTATAAGGAATAGTTCTCTCAAACATGAACTGAATGCTGTTATCACATCAACTTTTCCTTTCTCAGCCCTCTTAAATTGTAATTATTACATATCAGTCAGTGATGTTGGATCTGTATGGCTCTACCTTTGGGATAACCACTGTTGGACGCAACTGAACAATAGCCATCCCCAAGTCTTCTTTCAACACACACGGAACGTGCTTTTTGTCTGCTTCGTTGTCCCCAGAACTCTAGTAATATCACTTTAGTGCAATGGTGTTCTCCATGCCCTTTGATGTTGGTAATTAGTCACTCACTGCTTCCCTGACATCTAGTGGCATTTGTCCTACCAGAATCCGTAGGGCTTGAATTGGGGTTGACTTCCCCGCCTCACGGCACTGTCTCAATACTCATGCTTGCATTTAATTAAGCTTCTACACTACTAGTTTTTGAGGTGGTCTATATAAACATTTGCCGCCCATTCGTTTACATTTAACAACGCTGAGCTCTGCATCCTTACTGCAACACTGCTGCCTGCTATTAGAAAATGTACTCCCTCCACTTGTCTAACTTCCTCCTGCATTCACATTTAGCTTTACGTAAATTGTGAATGTTTTTAATAAGTGTTCATGGTTGTTCCGGGGAGCTTTTGAGCTGAGGGACACTCTGTGTCTGCAGTCGCACCGCCAAAGTAAAAGGCATTAAGTGTTTAAAACCTTGATGTGAGTGTTCTGACTGAACTAGTGTATTGGTTTCCTCAAACGAGAATTTAAATTCCTAATCATATGCACACTGCTGCACATTACTGATTGCTTCACAAATCTTTCCGGTGATATCATGGATGTATTAAGACTGCTGGGTACGGTGCCGCCACTCAGCCTTCCTATCAATTTGTCCCAAATGCCTCTCGTGGTACAGCCCAAAAGATATTTTACCCATAGACGATTATAACCAGCCGGCCTTTCCTAAGAGCAAACTAAGGGACTGCTCCACCAGGGCCTGGCAACCCTACATATCTATAATGAATTGGTACTTTCTGTTGCTATTGCAATGCTAGCTACTGACAGTCTTCTATAAAAGTGTAAGAAGCAACAAACATCACGTTTGTTTGAGACAAAATAAACAAAATAAACCTCAGCAAGTATTTGTTAGTATTTCCACTGTTCCAACGATGACCAACTCTGATTTGGTCAAAATAAACCCTTAATTCACAGTTAGATGTAAAAAATATTATGCATTTGTGCCTTATTCGCAGCCACGAACAGGCTGCAATGGCAGCACCTTAATCCTTGGGGACAGATGCACCAGTTTTATGTCCACTAACAGTTCCTGTTTTTGCCACTGACAGGCTCAGATTGTTAATCTCAGTGTCTGACAACATTATGGAAAGGATCCCTACAGAGATAAACCTGTTTGTTAAAGGGTAAAATCCTTTTTCTTTAACCAAAAACAGCTCTCGCTCACAACCACACTCCACTGAAAGAAATAGTAATTTTACCGTGCAGATCATCCTAAAAGAATCAACAGAAAACAAAAGTAAAATAAAACTCTTTGTTAGACAATCACCAACTCTGACTTTTGAATAGTTTTGTGTGTAACCTGTACACTAATAGCTTGTACTTCAGCCACTAAAAAACTAGTCTTAAAATCACAATTGTGTTGTCATCTAGTACTTGTATATTACCTTGTATGATTTATCTTGTTTTATCCATACTCTGCATGTCATGCATGTCCGTCTTACGACTATATTATAATTGTCCCACACAGCAGCTGGAGATATCTCTACTGCAACTCCTGGTTCAGGTAGAAAGAAAACCCTAACCGATAATGTTGCTGGTAAGTTAACTATATGTAATGGTAAATAAATAATATGTATTTGTTTACAACAAACTGACCTCATGTACAATTTAGTTATAATTATTAAGATAATACTATAAACTAAAAGACTTACTAAAACAAATAATAACAACAAATGTTAATGTTTTTATTTCATACCAGGCCCATCATCATACCACACTCAAGTTGACACATCTTTGTCCCCTATGGCTGGTTCCAGTGATACAGTTGGTGAGTTTCCTGTTTGTTGCCACAATGTCTTTATCTCTGTTGAAAGATTTAATTGTATAGCCTAAAAATGTCCCAACTAACTAACTACTAGTGCTACTATTTTGCACTTTACATGGTTTTTCATATTGTGCCCAATTATTATCTTAATTTATAATTACAACAGTAAAAGAATAAACACAAAATCAAACTAGAATCTTTTCTAGAATCGTTTATCTTCTGCTACATCAAGAATAGATGTTTTAGTGGAAGAGTTCATGCCATTTAAAAAATTTGAAACACTTAGAATTCAGACAAAAACAAAGTAGGAGTAAAAATGGCAAGAGACAGTCAGTTTTACTTTGACTGTTTCAGTGAATATATTTAGCAGTAGAATAACTGCAGACTATTTTGTTGATAATGCATAAGGGTTATAATTACATACGGTCACTAGTTCTATGAATACTTCACTGTCTATTCACAGTGAGGCAGGACCCCCAAACTTATCCTGTTTAGAGCCCCCAGATGTGCATTATAACAGACATGTCTATAAAACTTGTGACAGTTCTCCAACTGCAAACAAGGCCAATTATTACTCTTGTATTGTCCATTGAATCCAGTTGTACCTAGTTCTTCAAAATAGTTGTATAATTGTCTCAAAATTGCTTTTAAAGGACACCCTCAATGTGAGGCAGAAGTATTCAAGTCCTTATTTCTGCTTGCAAACACCCTCTCCTGAAATCTGAACTGACTATAAGCTCAGAGGAGCTTTTATTTCATTAGCAGCTGGGTTCTGTGAGCATCCCCAGTATAATACAGGCTTTACAGTCCCCCAGGAGAATCCAAAGTGGCTGTGCCAAAAGTCAGAAAATGAATCACCATCTCACTCTAATCCCTACCACCACCTTCACATGAGAGAAGTGAGAGACTATACGGCTCCAATCTTCGTGTGGGAAAATACATGTACGCACCATTGTCTGGACCATTCTTCATTGTAAATATGCAGCAAACACTGGATTAAGGTTTGTCAGCGTCCTCCACAGACGCCACCCCAGCAAACCATCCAGAGCCTCCAGAGGCAGTCACTCACCATTACCCCGCCTAATCACTGAACATGCTGCTGTCTGCCATTAATGGACTGACAGTGTTGTGCAGCATCTGGGATGTGAGTTGAGTGGCACACGGCCTGCTTTACTGAGCACCTTATTGGCTCGTCAGTGCGGAGAGCAGTTTAGCGTTCTGTTGTGTGATCTAATGAGATATCCTGCCTGGGAGTCACCATGTGAGGAAATAGGGCTGTTCCTAATGCTGAGACAAGCGCCGCTGGGGAGAGAAACAACACTGGCCACCTCTGATTTGGCAGTGGAGGATTCAACCATGTTATCATTATAGATTAAACTGATATGTGCAATGTTTCTGTACGTCCAAACTGTTCTAGTAACCTTTGTTGATCCCTTCACCAGATACTACAGTTTTATGCAAGCTGCTTTGTCAGTGCAAACTTTGGCTTTGCTTAAACAGACAAATGTAATGCAGTTGTGTTTAAAAACAAGTGATGTCAGCTATTTTATTATCCCAAGCCATGGGAGAAGTTAGTTCTGAATACTAATCCATTGCAAACAAGATAGATGTCAGCATACTGAACAAAATACAGATTCAAAATAAATAATAAATTAATTAATAATTGACAGTGCTGGACAGTAATGGAGAACATGTAGACAGGGTGCGAACTACAGGGGAGCCAGAGTGAGCTTGCCTCCTCTTGATAAGACATGAGCTCCCTCGAAAACATGATTTGTGAAATTGTAGTCTTTAAAATATTGACAATATGCTATTTTTGCCGTGCATATCTATTTTTCGGTATCTTCATCATCATGGATCGTGCGTAAAATTAGGCTAATATTGATGCATGACTCATATACAAGGGTGATTCATCACTAATTTATTTTAATAAAGATATTGACATGCACACTATGGAAGCAAGGCGGCACAATATTATAAACTTCTCTCGCTTTAACTCAAAGATCAGGAAAAAACGTTCTTAAGTCGGTCCACACTCCCTGCCTCTGGGTGGTGAAACTTCTTGCATTTAATTTCAGCACCCATGTTAACAGGTAGAGCAGCCACACTGCCTGTGTCTCAGGTGAGGCTGCAACTGGACAGTCGCCTATTTTTACTGCAAGCAGGTTTCCAGTAAAATCGACCAGTGAAAAGGATCTGTTCATAGTAATATTGACATTATACCAGCAACACATACACCTTTCACTACAGTTTAATTGTCTATATCTGTAGATTATGTCACAGACATAAAAAAAAATATACTGTGTACCTCCTGTATCAGTTTCAGATTAAAAGCTCATCAAGCCCATTCATTTGTTAACAAGGTTTTTATTGTGTCGTATTTATCAAATGCAAACTTAGTGTAGAAAGACTGAGCTGGCAGCAGTAGTAGAAACGCTCTGTGTGGCAGGTGTGTGAGCCGCAGCAGTTCAGTGAGGCAGCCGTCACACACTGCTCACACATGCTGTGTGGACCAGGCAAATCGCTATAATGCTGTAAAAAAAAAAGTGAGATTTCCTGAAAGCCATGGTAATTTTCGCACAATGCATGTAGAGAACAGATAGACAGTCTGCTCTGATTCACTAACACTGCATCATGCAGTACCTGTATGTCTCAATATGCTATATAAGTACAATAAACTGAAAGGGGATTAGCACACAGTTTCATTTCTTCAAGGTCAGTTAAAAACAAAAAAAGAGGTGCCTGACATATGGGACACTGATAAAAACAGCTAGTCAGCCAATCAATAGGTTGATTTAGTTTATGTAGCATGTGTGGTTTCTAAGACTATGCATGTATTGAACACAGGACTATTTGCAGTCAGACCTACTTTCCTTTCTGGCATTGATATGTTTTAGCTAGTCCCTGCCTGTCAATAATTGAAACATACTCTCCAAAACATCTTTCCCAAACATCTCTTAATAAGGCACCCTGCGGCAATATGTACTGTGTTGGAGGAAAAGGAGAGAGTCAAGATGTTTTCTGTCTTCCACTGTGCTCAGGAAAAGTGAAGAATTGACTGTAGTACCCATTTTGATTCTGACCTAGAAATTAACAGTCTAAGTAGAACCATATGGAGACTTCTGCCTTTCCTCATTGAGTGCCAATTGTAACTAATCATACAGTAGTAATAGTATTTGACACAATGCAGCTCAAGTGATTAGATTCTCATTGTAGAAGATATCGGTCCTACAAGAAGTAGAGATAGGGCAAAGTTTTAGGACAATTCTTTAGTTGAAAACTAAGAGAACTTGGTTTTAATTCAACATGGAGTATTTTTACAGTGAAAGTTTGATTACTTCTGTTTCTTGCATCTCACGTTAATGTTTAAAACATTTTGATAAATTTTAGTGTGTATGTTTGTGTGGTAGTAACATCACTTTCATGGGAAAAACAAACTGGGGTTATGTAAAATGTGGGTCTCATTTTGAAAAATAAAAAAATACTGCAGAGCACCTTCCAAAAAAAATGTTTGTATCTTGAAATTTGTAAAAAAAAAAAAAAAAAAAAAAAAAAAATGAAAAGAAAAGAAAAAGGACCCCATGTTACTGTCCTATTTGGAGCCCGAACTGGCATTTTGTGTGTACGGCAAGTGTGTGCTTGAAAATCACCGACCACCCACACACACACACCCTGCGGGTTGGGCCATGGATCATTTTCGACAATGAAGGTGAGTGCAGCAAGGTGGACTTTAAGACTATAAGACCGGACTAAACCTGTGAAAGCCTCTGCAGCTGTTCAGTCACAGACAATATTGTGAGAAATTAAACAAAAATTTGAATGTCTTCGTCCCCACCTCCAACCCTAAACACACAAAAAATCTAACCCTTCCTCATCCCAAAACAGATTAAAATCTTAACATTATGAATCATAGACTAAGCCAGCACACTCATGCTCCAGGCTCAACATCCAAAAAACTCAAAAAACAGTTTTACTACAAACTAGTGGTATGTAAATATGCCTGATGTAAATAGTCTTGAGTAGGAATTAAAATCCCATTACATCAAATGGGTTGTTGACCTTCCCTCTGTTAGGGAAATTATGCAAGCGGTGAACTCTTAAAACTATTATGCAAAACCGCCTCTTCCCCATGTAATTTCCAACAGATTCAACAGTAAATATGAATCATTACCCACCCTTGTGGTTTAAAAAAACAGAAATATCCTCATATCATTGCCATGAAATTATTATTCAGCAGTGTCACTTAATGCACTACATCTACATTTGCTGTCACTGAATGTAAGTTGCAGGGAGCAGTGTCAGACAGAGAGATAAAAATGAATCCTGCTGAGGATATTAAATTATAAGGATATTAAAACAGCTCTTCAGGGGGATATGAGGTACTGTCGATGGACCAGAGGATTTTAATAACAATAAAGTATTGCTTTGGATATTCATAATAAAAACGGCATGATCTTTTCAGGCTGCTTTCTTTCATTTTGAGAATTATTTATTGGTTTCTGGCGCACTGCAGCTCAATGAAGTGGCATTTTGAAACTGAGCTTGTCTTCTTTATCCAGCTATCCAATTTACATACAAAGAATAGCTGTCTTTTCAACTTGAGAAAGCTGGGTGATATTAATCCCTGTGTACAGTGTGTTTCTTTTTGTATTATGCATTCCTACATGACATTAAAATCTTCCAAACATTTTCAGTTTGACATTAGAAGGTCAGTATGAATAGATTTGTATGTAAAAAAAAAACAATGACCAAACAAACATTTGTGAAATGTCCAAATCCTGCTTTTAGTTCAGTTCAGTCATTGTGTGCATGAATCTCTGCAAAATATGGTTTATCTTAACTTTGTACAACCACCAGGAAAAATGTTGTAAAATGCACGATTTTTAGACTACTAGTGATATTTAGCTAAAACCTGCACTGCAGTTTTTATCACAAATCTATATAAAGAGAGAGAGTGAGACAGAAGAAGACAGTGAAAGAAATATATATATGTGTCAATCCTCTACTCAAAACCTTACAATGCCATATGAGCCTGTGTGTATCCTGACGTCCTCAGTGAGGGGTCTGTTGTCTTTTCTGAGTCGAGGCTAAAGACTGAGGGTGACTGAGCCCCTGCTGTCATTTTTTTAGATAATTAGTATTTTTCCTTTTATAAAGTGCTCATTAAATCAGCTTCATGCCCATATCATTAGTGGTAGTATTTTTGCACCCAGCAGTAAGTGTAAACAGCATCACGTGTATCTGATAACTGAGTGTAGACAAACAGTAGATGACACCAGTGTAGTTGCAAAAGTAGTGCTAATTGTCATAGAAAAGCATTTCAGGCAAAACACAATTTACAGTCCATGCTTTGAGTTAGAGAAAGCTCACATCGGCAACTAAGTTTTATCCCTGAGTTGCCTTGGCTACCAGAAAATTACTAAACTATTCCCTCGCTAAATATCAAAAAAGTGAGACCACACCAGTATTAGTAGGCGCTACAGTTACTCCTCATGAATGATAAGTGCTATAGAAGAATAAAACAGAAGCTTGCAGGTGGTGCTTGTCTTTCTTCCAATGTCACACAAATGTCCAGTGAACTTTTTTATTTTTATTTATTTATTTTATTTTTTTACCTTCAGCAAAAACAAATTACAGAGATATCATGGTCTCTTATTCTGGTAAAAACAAATTGACCCTCCAGGTTCATGCTGGTCCTCTAAACCTGAGGTGCTTGTTTTGCTGCCCAGTTCTTACAAAACAAAACAAAATAACTAGCAGAAAAAATACTTTCTAAATAAAATACTAGATTCTAGAAGAAATCAGACACTCAAACTGTAAATATCTGCTTCACTACCCAATAGTATAAAAAGCAATCAATGAAATTTTCAGTTGTAACAAAGTATTTTTCTATTAAGTTATTGCTATTTAAACATTGTTTTCTGAGTTTCACAGCCTCTGTAGTTTCTCCTATGCTTGGAAGGCCAAGCTGTATCTAGTTAGTTGTGATCTGGGTCCCTGAGAAGATCGAGTGAATGGGCCCTCCCAAAATAAGCTTTAGTAATCATATCAACGTATGGACATGCTCTTTCTTTCCTACATAAACACATACATGTAAACTGAGAATGACACACACAGGTGGTTGTGGCTCCTTCATTGATGGTAGCTAGACGGTAGCCATCTCTTGGCTAGTAACATTAGCTGTAAAGCCCTTTTATCTTCCTCTTATTCTTCTCATTTCTTGTCTTCTGATTTATGTGCAGGTCCTGGCATAGCAAGGAAATTCACTCCTTTCGCTAGTAGTTCATTTAGAACTAAAGTTTTCCCCTTTTTTCCCCCGTATCACTGGCCCTGTCACTAGATGCCACTAAATCCTACAAACTGGTCCTTTAACTAAAGGCTTTGAGTACTTTTTTGCTTTTGTTTTGCATTAGTTGTCGGCTCTTTATGTGATACCTTTGTATTTGTGACTTTTAAGGACTCCTTCACGTTGCAACCTTTTGAGGTTTCTTTCCAATGTTGTTTTGTTGCTCTCTATGGACTCCTGTTGACGTCCCAATGAATAGCAGTTGTACAGCTTTGGGAAATCTCACACAAATAGGATCAATTTCTTTTCTATGACTTAGAATCAGCAGACTCTCATTGCATTTGTCAAGCAGGATAGCATCCATCGATTGGCCAGTTGTGTGCAGCCACACCATGACTGATTTTTAAAGGTTGAGTCAAATCCAACTTTGCCTTGGCAGGTCTGCGAACAGGCCTGTGCCTGAGACAAAAAGTAGTTTCACAATGAGCCCACTCACTCCTCTGCCCTTCTTCCCATGCTGCTCCTTTCATTGTATATTTTATTTATTTATTTTCTTAACACTTCTGGGTTGAAATAGCATATGTGAAGACCATGTCCAGAGCACTAATTTGGATCAGGACTGCCAGTTTTCATTTTGATTGTTTTTCTTTTGCAGTAACCAAGCAAAGCAAAAAAGTTTTTAAAGGAAATGGTCACAATTTTTTAAGTATGTCTTAAACCCATCCAAATGAACATTGAAACATAGGTTGCTTGCTGTAATCATTCCTCTTCTTTACAATAGCCATTTAGAAAAACCTTCCTATTGGGCTTTCCATGTGCAAGTGATAGGAACAATTGACTGTAACATTGCTGTAGAAGATATGCACTTGATTTGTCTCATTTGGATGTCTGCAGCCTCATGACCTGCAGATAAACTTTGTAATACGTTTTTGCTTAAATAATCACTTCAGCAGAGTACAGGGTTGTATTCCAGGTATGGCATCAATTCCAGTGAGGCAGAATAATATACGCCTAAACTAAATACCTTTCCATTACACTTCTGACTCTTTGCAACCGTCTGAAGGCTATCTGGTATCTGTTCCATCTGCAGTCTAACTAGAGTGATCGCATTGTCAAGCCCCAATTACACATGGCAGATCCAATGGTAACATTTTATTCAAACAGCCTCAGACTTAGAGTTAAAATAACCACAGAAACCTCTGTGGTTATCGTTTCAATTAAATATAAACAGTTTTTACTGCAAATCCACAGGCGTGTTGGTGACGGGGACACATACAAAACAGTCCAGACATATCTATTAAAAATTTTGTAACACTTAAAACTTCTGTCTCCGTTAATAACTCCCTCGGGACTGTCTGCTCCTGCCAGTCTTACCAGAAATTGTTCAGGTTAAATAGTTTTATAGTGGTATTCCCTGAAAAACAAGAGACTTAGTTTTAAAATCCCAATTTATGTGTGCATCTTAACCAAGTTTATAAGAAGATTAAAGAGGCAACAATCTCTTTGCTAGATTGTGAGCAATTATTTTTAAGTAAAACTGTCAAATCTAACTGAATTAAACTTTTTATAAAAACAACACGCAAAAAACTCGATCACATATTCAGTTTTATTATCATTTTATTTAAGGCACTACAGTGGCATTTAACTGTAGATGGTTATTGTATGTTATTGTATGGATCCTTGTGACAACATGTATTGTATATATTATATATAATTGCACACTATTACACACGGATTGGAGCAAGCTACAGAGTCATCATCTGCTCTTGGCAGTATATTTGAGCTGTATTTATATTTGAAAATCTGCACGTCCCAGACAATACGTTTTCTCTTAGGAAAATTCAAAACTGTCAGTGTGTCAGGAAGGGGTCATCCCGGTGTTTAAAGAGGATGTAATGTGATTGGCCATGATTGACACAGCCTCTGACGCACTCACCTATAATTTATGATAATATATTATTTCTGATCCCACCCTGTGCCCCACAGGCGCACCAAGAGACTCTGGCCAAAAAATTACCAAGAGTGCATTTGGCATGCTCCTGAAACACTAGGAAGGGCACACTTGAATGAGATCTGTGTCCTCTTGTGCGCATCAGTATCAGCCTGTGGAAGTGAGGAGATAAAACACTCTGCAGAGACAGAGTACTGATAGCTGCTAATTCTGAGGACAGACGGGATGAATATCTACAGTATCTCAAACATGACACATCATTAATAACATGTTGAACAAAACACCTCACAGTAGTCAACCTGTAAATTTTTACATTGTCTGTATCTTTATGGTTTTTGGAATTTTGACTGAGTCAGCAGCAGCTGAGCTTGCTGCAGCTTTAAATATCCTCGACCATATGGATCACATTGTTTATCCTGCTGTACCATTATTTACATTGTTTCAGATTTAATTTAAGAATACTACATCTGTCTTAATTCGCGTGTAAATGTAAGCTTCCAGATTTTTTTTCTTGGTGTTATCTTGGAATTTTCTCCTGCTCCTTATTAAATGCATGTGTGTGTGTATGTGTACCTGGTGTGGTGAAGGTGGGGGTACACTGACCTTTGTCTGATGGATTGTTTTCTCCCAAATGAAGACATAAAGGAGGCGGTGGGGGGTGATGAGGAGTAGGTCTGTGTGTGTGTGTGTGTGTGTGTGCCCTGTAGAAAACAGGAAAGGGGTTCTTGGAGTACCTAGAGATGAGCTTCTGCTCTGCCATGTAATTATGTACTCCTCTTTCACCTCCCTCCACTTGCCTCTTCCCCAATACCACGTCTCCTCTCCTCTTTTTTTCTAAGCTCTCATTCTGCAGCAGCTCCCAGCTGAGCCGCAGGTGGTGGCAATCTCTGTCTGTCCCAGTGCTCCGACTGTATACACACAGAGCTGAGAGCTGGAGGCCTGCTGCCCAATAACACAGGCTTTACCTCTTAGACTGCACAACCACACTCCCATGAACACACAAGCACAACACAGATGTGCATGAGCATAAAACAGCACTTCTGCACAAATTGCTTAAACACAGACACACATAAACATGTAAACAAAGACACACACACACCTGTTCATATAAGGTGTAATATCAGATTTATTTTCCTTCCATAATCCTACCCTCAACCTCCATCGTCTCCACTACAAAGCTTCAAGCTGCATCAGACAGGATTTTAATGTACAAACAGTCCCATCTCTGAGACAAATTGTTCAACCAGTTTACCAAACTGAAATGACACTAAGGTAGCTGCTACAAAATCTTCACGCAAAGAAAGTCGCACAACTAAAATGCAAAATTCTTCTAACCAATGAAATATTCCACAACAAACAGCGTTAAACAGTAAAGTACAAAACCTTGAGGCTGCACATGCAATTTTGTGTGAGACATTATTATTAAAAGGATGATATTACCAGTTAGAGCATTTAATCAGATTGCCTCTGAATTAATCAGTGGGGCTGACACTTTATCAATCCTGTGTAGTTTACATGCGATTTCATCACACCGTTTTAAATTTACACTCATTTTCCTCATTTCTAAATTTATCTCTTAATTTGGATACATCCACCCTTCCTGTGCTTGCCTCCAATTTTGTTGTTTATATGAAAAATGGTTTAGTATAGAATGTGCTGATGAGCTCAGTGTTATATTTTAATCAAAACATAACTCTAATGGCAATGTTTTGTTTAAATTTAAAATTTACATGCATTTTTAATTTTTAATTAACATTGCTTGTTTTTTCATCAGATCTATTTCAAATTTAGATGCACAATCATAGCAGATCCAGTTTTAATATTACTATGTATATAGTGTTGCATTGCTATGTCTACCCTGAACTAAACAGGAAGCATTTTGTTATGACAATTGATTTTCTCTTCTTATGGGAACTTACAGTCATCAACACTTTCTTTCTCTCTTTGTTCTTTCTCACATTCTCTCTTTAAGACACACAGTTCCATCTGGAATTAGCTCTCTTTTTATGGGGGTCTGGGTTCATTGTATATGACGGTGGCCTTTCGTTTTGCTAATGTAGGTGATTTTCTCCCCATGAAAGCACTGTAATCCATCTCCTGCTCGCAGGGGGTGGTGATTTATTGTGCGCACTGGGCGTTAACACACCACAGCTAAGAACAGATGCAGTGTTTTAACAGATAACGCGCTGGAATAAGATGGAGCATTCAGATTAGCTGTGGTGTCAAATAAATTGCATGCTATTGGAGTAACCCCGGAGTTCTGAAACAGTATCCTCTATATCAGATCTGCCGTAGGTTTTGGCATGACAGAGACTAAATGAAGCGTAGCTTTGCATGGGTTGCTTCCACGCGGGACCTTCAGCATGTCTCCTTTTTGACAGCGGAGCCTTCACATGCAAGCACACATTCAATGCACGTTGGCACAAGCACATACGTGTGCATACACATGCAAACGCACATGTTTCTCTCACAGTCTAATGCTAATATTTGCTTTCAGTAGTTTCATTAAAAACCTACACATGCAAGGAGGAATTCATTTCTTAAAAAGCCAGATTCTCTTTGGTGCATCCTTTAAGTTTATGGCCTTTCATCAGGGTTTGACAGGCGTAACCCAGAGAGCGAGAGCATGTAACTTTATACTTTTTTCTGTGAAATTCAATTCCACTCTAATATCCTGGTATTAATGTCTAATTTTCTGCACCATAACCATGTTCACTAGAAAATTCCATTTTTGCCTCAGAATGAAAACATTTAGGACTTCAATTATCTAAGGGGGTAATTACAAATGCATGCCTGTAGTTGCATTAATGTTGTAATAATATGCTTAATGTGGAAAAAAAGTGGTTTGAAAATGAGATATCACCAACAGTGTTGCAAAGTTTTTTGCTGCAGCTCAAGGTTCTTTTTTTTTTGCAGACTTTTGTGAGAGGGACTACTTTCTCTTAGGACAAAACGTTTCAGAACTTTACACCTGCCGCTCTGTCTTCATTCTCACTTTGCCAGGTCAGCAGCTTTACATTGAATGGCCAAGAGAGCATTTTATTTTGTTGACTTATGAGAACTATTGATTGACTGGTGCTGGTCCAAGTCCTGACTTTCTCCTTTAATCACTGAATTACATTTCCTCAATAAGCAAAGTTTACATGGACCACACCGAGAGACCCAGGGGAACACAGAAATGCATTTGCAAAAGCCAATACATGCGGCGCATCTGAGAATGGACCTTGACAATCAATGGCCACTGAATTGAAGTGGCCATTTGCTCCTGAATGTTGTGGTAGAGGTGGCATCATCCTAAACAGCAATGCACCCGCCCTCTCTTCACCGCCAACCTTTTTGCCTTTCGGTCTAATGGCCATTAGACCACCTCAGTGTGGTGGTGAGTTGATGTCCACAGTTTTTCTTTATTGATGGAAATGTTTATGAATATTTGAAGGCCCTTTCAACTGGGCATGAGTGAAAATAGGGAAAAAGTGGCCTTTGTGGGTGGCATTTATCCTGCCACAGCACAATATGCTCCTCTTCTTAAAAGCCCTTTTCAACAGCTGTGTGAATCCTCTTCTGTGGCAAAATGTCAGTGTCACCCAAAGGGCCATCAGCCACACCCACTACGAGGGGGTAATTCACAGCACCCCTCCTTTCTCTCTTTCTTTCCATCTATCTTTTTAATATGAATGATTTCCTGAGAAATCTGACAAAGATGGCCACAGTGGGAGGAGGCTGAGTCCAGAATTATTGCTCCGCTGATTCATCTTACAGCAGATGGCCTCCTTTGTGTGAGCATGTACATGCATTTGTGTGCATATTAAACAGCATCCGTATAAGAGCTGTGACGAGAGGCAAACAGAGAAATGGAAGAAAAGATGACCAGAGATAGTGAGAGGCGCCCACACAGCGGGGGTGGCTGCCAGGTCAGGACGATTCGCCCTTCTACCAGCTCTCTCCACACCAGTTGCTTTGGAGTCAATCCAGCTCCAGCCGCCTCCGGTGAAAACAGAGCTGACCTTTTCCAGCACTTGGAGCTGTAGGATATGGACTCTGAAAGGGTTGTGATCCTCGTCTTGGCATCACTCTCGCTGATTTTTATTGCTTTCTCTTGTTGTAGAGTGATTCAGTCGCTACAGCGCACACAGTATTATTTGGAATTTCGCATATTTTCCTGATCCATGCTTGTTGCATTTCAAGCATTTCACCAAAGGGGTCGAAGCACAGGGGGAAGCATCTTGTATCCTCTGTTGGGCAGTTATGGGTTCAGGTTTTCACTCACTGCCAATTCAGGACGGAAACATTAAAAAGCTGCAGCCTGCCCTGTCACCACCTTCCACAAACTCACCCATGTCACTCCTCCTACGCAGATCCTTCTGGCTGCTTTTATCAAACTCAGAACTCTGTTGTTGGCACACGTGGCTGTGATACTGCTGATGTAGGAATTGAAACTTACTCTATTGCTGCACTTGCTGTAAGTTGCTCAGAACTAGCACATCAACTAAATGACTGTAATGAAAATGTGACACTGGAGACATCAGGATGGTTTCTACAGCCCACACGGCTGTCTCCTACAAAGATGAAGTGATTCATTTTGTTCAAAACCACCAGTATCAGAAGCTGTCTATCAACCTGGAGACAGCTTGCCAATGTTAATATTATCCCCTTATCTGTCTCACATTTCACCAGACAAAGCAAAGAGAAAAGGAAAAGAAGCGGATGGCATGTTCAGTGTCTTTTGATCATGACACAGTCTGTCCAACTCTGCTCCAAGGGACTATAACTTTTTACTTGATATGAGGCCAAAAGTTAGAAGGGTACTAACTTTTTCTCCAGGATTTGCAGTGAAATTGGGAAGACACTTAGGATATTCCATTAGGTGTATTCCAACGCAAGTAAAACATAAATATATATATACATACGGAAATACTGGTATAAAACAAATCATTAAGCCTGACGTGAAGTCATTTCGATGAACTCAGAGATTCACTCGTTCGTTTTATCTCAACTTTGAAATCTCTCACTTTGGTGGCGGAGCAACTTCTGGCTGCTTTCATTTTTTCACATTATGACCTTATCCCTGGCTGCTGGAAAAAGGCTGTTTCTCAGGAACCAATCTCCCCTGTAATGCAAAATTTTAGGAGCGAAGGAAATTGAAACTAAAATGTGAAAAGCTGACAAATAAGGAAAGCTTCTCCCCACTGTGCAGTTTGTTACAGACTGCAACATCCCAATTGAGCTCCAGAGTATATTCCACTGTAATAAATGATGCCTCCCAGGTTTCATTTGCAATTAAGGTTAATTAGCAGATGTAAAGTCACCTTTTAATATTAGCTGGCTGTGGATTATTAGGCCTCTGTATGACAGAAGGACACCCTATGGACCAACACTCAACACACACTGAAGGTGAGGTAATGTCAATAATTAGCTTACATTTGGTCTCTATCGTGAGGCCAAATGGTTTATGTCACTCAGCACTGCAGACAGGATCACATTTGCACCAATCAGGGATGCTCTGGCTTGTTAAGTTGACATTGTACCTGTACACTGTCACATACTCTAAGAGTGTGGACGAGAACAAGAGTGTTATATGGTCTTACTACAGCACAGCTGCTGCAGCTTCCTCTCGTATTCTAACATATTCATATTGTCACAGTTTGTACTTATCTTACGTAAACCACAATTCCAAGAAAAGTGATGGCGCTATTTTTGAAGCAAAACCACAAAAGTTTGTTTTCATCAAATAATAGTGCTGCCACACCTGTTTATTCCAGTTTATTCCAGCAGTGACAGGTTGCTGCTGCGTCTCCATCTTCTCAAAGTGTGCATATGGTTCACTAAAATAGCAGTTGCAACTACTAACTCTTTGTATTTTGTTATAGTGCATCTCTCTGGCACTCATTGTATTATTTGTGTTATGTGTTACTTTTGCATTGTTAGCAAATTTTTTACATTTGGTGATGGACCTGGCTCATACACAGTGTGACTCAATACTGACGGCTGCTGTCTGGTACTGGAGCATAAACATCAGCAGCATGTGAATGAGTGTGTCTGGCACACATATGTCTGGCAAGGAAATGCCTTCGAAAGCATTATTACATACATTTTTTAGCTTTTCTACCTATACATATAACATTAATAACTACAACTCAACTATAACTCATAACCATGAAAGATAAGACCTGCTCCAGAGCATAAAAGCTATTAACTTGTGATTTTAGGTCATTTTTCTCCACTTTCATGAAGCACACTGGGCTTTTGTTCCCATTTGGTTTAATTTTTACATTTTAATGTGAAACGTTTCATATGTCCCACTATACACCAACGTGCCACATTAAAGCTGGGGTTGGTAATCTTGGAAAGCTAGCGAGAGAGCTAGCAAGGTTTGAAAATAGCACTGCCTCCTGCCTCCTCTGATTGGCTCATGGTTCCACCCCTCTCCCCCGGTTCCCTCCCGTCGTGTTCCGGTCCAAAGCCACGCCCCCCACAAACTGGCCCACGCCCATTCAACTCGCAGTTGTAAAACGTAAAAACAATAATATATGTTTTTTATCCAATACATAATGCAGCACACTGACGACTATGGTAGAGTAATATCTTAAAAATTCAAATATACATAATCTTTCAAATACTAAGCGTCACCCGACCCGCTTTTAAAACTCCCACAAGAAGAAAAAAAATAATATTTAGGCATTACGCTAATACAAGCTACAACGTACTAAAGTTCAAGGAAAATTACCATATTTTCATGAAAAAAAACAAATCCATCCCCCAAAAAGCAAAATAAATAAAATTAACCTGTCCAGCAGAAAAAAAGAGAGCAAAACCTCTGCATCAAACTTCTTCAGACAACTGATTCAGTTATACTCGCCACCACGTCAAAAAGTTACACCAACTGTTGACTCCTGTTTGAACTTTTAGGCTCTCCTTTTATCCAAGTAGCCGAGCTTTTTTTGTTAGCTGCTCTTCATCCTCGCTTTCTTCTTTGCCTTTTCTCGGGGCAAAGCGCGTCTACAAAGTAAACTGTGGAAGCGGTACTTTCTCAGCATTGTCAGAATTTAGCAGAACTGTCGTTCTGTACTCTGGGCGTTGGGCAGAGAGTGTGCCGTTTGTTTCCCGGCAACAGCTACATTGGCGCGCAGCCATGCAGGGAAGAGGGGGGCGCGCGGGGGTGCCAGAACAGCACATGAACGGCATCTGATTGGCATTGCCTTCGGACGAAAGGGCACGGAATTGTCGAAGTTTCTCCAGTCCTGGCAGCTTGACAGAGGAGCTCTGAATTTTCTCCCCGTTCTTTTTTCTGAAAGACATAAAAAAACACGCAACTGATTCTCGACAAACCAAGAAGGACCATTTCACCCAGTATAATAAAACGTGCTTCTGAACAGGATTGCCTACCCTACCTTTAAACACAGAATGGCATTAGATATTCAAATGAAGTAGCTCATGTTACATCAAAGTGCCATAACCTTCAAAATGATGGAGACACTCAATAGGTGGCACTCGTTCCATGCTGGAAGGCACCGCAATTATTGCACCGCACTGTGGGGGATGAAGGGTGCAACCTAGCACAAATAACATTTAAAACTTCCTGTCTCCTCGCTGACTGCTGGTGCAGTTTTATTTCAGCTAAACTTGATCTAAGATACTTTCTAAGTTAAATGGTTTGAATAGAGAAGGGTTGCGAAGGTTTCACTGGCAGAAAAACTCAAAGGCATGAATTTAGATCTCTGGATCTCTTGGTAACTGAGGACAAGCAGTGCAAGTTTATTCGTATAGCACCTTTCAACAAAATGATATTTGCTTTCCTTAAGACATGAAAGCACTTAAACAACATATAAAAAAGAAGGAACATTCCTTATCATAAACTTCTGTTACAGTGCTTTTGAGCAAGACAAATCTAGCATCATTCAGCAGCCCATTATTAGCCAGCATTATGAACAGTATAAAGGTGATGCACTTTTCAATCAGTTCTTTCCCTGGATAACAAAGGTTAAAGTAGAATAATTTTTTGGTTTTGTTTTGTCTCCTCCAAATCCTGAGGGAAATATCTGGCTCTTTACCTGCTCAGTATGTTCACCAGCTAGTCACTTTTGTCTGCCTGTTGTATATTTTATAGGTTTTTTTTCTCTGCTGAAAACAACTGCCTGCTCCTGCTTGAAATGATGGTAATGTGAGAAGTGAGAGTGAGCCAGAAAACCTGTAAAGTTGCATGCCTTAAAATCAAAACAATGAGCTGAAAGAAGATATAAAGCTCTACAAAGCTGAGGGGAGGTGCAGAGTTGGGTGATAATTCTAGATTGTCAATACAAGCTATCCTTTTCACATTGCACATAGCGATTTGAGCTATTGTTCATATAAAAATATTGATTAATGCAGATTTTTTTCAAAAAACAAGGCATCATAAGGTATAATATTAACTCTGGCTTTGGCTGACCCTCTCTTTGGACACTAATAGAATTATGCGTCCATTTTCTGTGGAAGCATTGGCAAGATTAATGACAGGTATTAAGTCTATAGCCACATCATACTTCAGCAATTTAAGTTCCTTTGAATATAAAAATTGGCCATGGGGAATAACATTATCACATTTGCTCCTAATCTCACCTGTTCATTGCTGCTGTGTGACAGCCATTAATGTAACTTGGCTGCTATTGTTCTTCATACGGAAACTGTGATTGTACAGACTGTAGACTGTGCTGCTCTTTCACTTTTATAAACTCCCTCCTTTCCCTTCTGGTATTAATGTAGTGCAATATTATTTTGGTGAAATGGTTAAGCGTGTCATTTATTCATTACCTGGCCAATCCCCGCCAGGCTGAACCTCGGGCCGTCAGGCATACCCACAAGCTGAAGCTGTAATAGGGTTTTAAGAGTCTGTCATTAATAATGCTGCGCTGACATGACGCAAGGCTGATCTATCCTGGTATGTGGGTTTGTGGGCCGCCATCATTAGGCGGGCTGACTCCCTCCCCTCTCTCCTCAGTGTGCAATCGGCTGTTTCCTTTTAGCTTTCAGCTGCTTTGAGTCCCCTACAAGTCTGTCAATCACCTGACTGACAGCTCATCTTCCTGGGAGCTGATGTCATCCCCACTCTGTTTCTCACTTAAGGCCGCCATGGACAACTCGCTATTAGACTGCACAAGACAGATTAATGGCTTCAGTAGCGTGACAAGATGCTTCCGGATGCACAGGCATGAGGGTCAATCTGATGTTCAAGCCCTGCTGGGACACAGCACTTCCAGCACTTTTTTTTATGTCAGAGTTAACCTAAATTATATAAAAAAGAAAAAAAAAAGTAATTATCATTGAAGGCTTAAATGTTGTTGCTTGTCATCTTTAGAATCTAGAACTTCAAAGTAATTCTCTATCACAGTCGTTAGTCAAGTTTTCATCCAAATGTAGTCCAAAAAAAAATTACAAAAGTGAATGCAAATGAATTATTTGGACTAATAATTCAAAATTGTGTACATTGAGATGAACAATTGGTGGCACTAATTTTCCGCTTAGGTGCCATTAAACCATTACACGAGAGGTTTCGAATTTCTGGTGTTTTCACTACAAACATCTCTACATGACATCCGTGCATGTTCGCTTCCGTACAGACAGAGACATTGAATAACAGCAGGTTCTATGAGGCTTTTATAATGTCCTTTTAGTGCATCCATGATTTATGGAAGCTTGGTGAATGGTGAAAAGAAATGTTGGTTAATGGCCACTATGAGCGGAAACAAAATGATTCTTTCCCAATACAAGTGTATTTGGAACATTTTAGCTTCTATAAATACAGTAACATTCAAATTTGTAAAAACATTCACATTAAAGACATGAGAGATTGATAAAAAATTACATTTAGATACTACTAATTTGTTTTTTCAAATACTTATTAAATGGAAAAGTAATTGCTTTCTGGAATATTTTCACTGGCAATTTTTCTTTTTCTATTGGAGGCAGTGGTAAAGATGAATGGTGGACATGCAAAGTGCAGGACTGTGACGCTGCATATGAGGGGTTGTGTTCTGCATGTGGTTTTGGTTATCAAAACACTTCAGGAACCATCATGGTTTGAGTTGATTAAAAATGCAATACAGTTTCTCTCAAAACCTATTTGCTATTGCAAAGTAGTAATTGAATTTCAAGAAGACAGTGTTGCAAAATCATAGATGTAGTCCTGGTCGATAATTGTAAGTTCATGTATCTTTTAAATGCCAGAGATGTGAGATGATGGCATTTAAGTCTAAAATATAAAAATAAAAACAAGAAGAATAAAGCATGATATGAATGACTGACCTTGGTTCATTTATAATTATAGTGTGAGAGGCAGAGGAGAGCGTCTTATGTCTACCTACTTCTCTTTTTGTTTTATTTCATTGTCATATTTGGGTCACATATTGTTCTGTTGCACTCCACTGGTATTCCGTTTCTGTTTCTCTGCTTTTTGTTTCTCTCTTTCTCCCCTTTCTTATTATCTGTGTTTCTGTCTCTCTGCCTCTTGGTGTCATTTTTTCACTGCTTCTCTTTCACTCTGCTCTCCATATCTCTCTGTCTTCTCTCTTTTTCTCCCCTCTTTCTTTTTGTTTGCACCCCCCACCCTGTACAGCCCACCAGGGTTTCTGTCCTGGTTGTCGACGTTGCACAAGCTGAAGAACTGGTACATTTGTAATAAGTCCATTGTCAGCCACTGAGCAAGGCGCTGAGTTCAAAGTGAGCCCCATTCAATAACACAGATCTCCCATGGAGCCAGCGCTCTTGCAACGCACCGCCGGCCAAACTCCCGCTCGGCCGGAGCCCTCATCAGTCGAACCTGCTTTTCATGCAACATCAGAGCTGTCAGTGGATCGACCCGTTGAGGGTAGGAACTGGCCAAGTTCTGCAGCACAATCTCATAGCACAACACACTACAAAACAAGACAACAAGACACTGCTATACAGGCAAGCAACCACAGCAGGGGAAAGGCATAAGTACTTTCACTTTTTCATTGTAGGCATTTCACTGATGCTGTGAGTGCAACAATAAAATAAGCTTAAAGTTTTAGGTCAGCAACATCAAACAGCTTGCAGCACAATAACAGTGTG
>NW_023339663.1:23858137-23879528 GCF_004916995.1 Morone saxatilis | reverse complement strand
GTTTTAACCTAAGATGACTGGGCATGGAGCTGAATTGTACACTTGCAACACACAGTAACACAAACTGGAGCTCAGATGCCCATCACAGCCACAATCCTCCTCTGTGTAACAGCAAATACATTTTGATAGAGAGTCGAAGGCAAACGTCATTCTCAAAACACGCCAACTATTATGTATTATTATTAAATGTCTGAAGTTATTTTGTGAGGAAGTGCTGTAATCTTTACCAAACCTCAACCCACCTCCACTTTATTACTATTTAATAGGATTATTTTATTTTTTGTGACAGGATATATTTCCACGACTTCAAGTCAAGTTTGCTAGACTTGCAACAATAAGTTCTTGTTGTAAATGTACATGGCTAGATAGTGATAGCAACTGCAGGACAGCAAGTTTTCTCCCTGTGCAATTACTACTACTGTAAAGTTACCGCTCTTGATTCTCTCTCTCTTTGACTTTGACGGACCAAATTGTGTCGGACAAAATAGCAGGGCGGAATTCTTTAATGTATCGATTCATTTTACAGTACAATGCATACCCAGTTTTGTAGTAATACCGCTTTCAGTAAATCAGCCTCCCACTCATGAGTGTGACCCCAGCTCTTCCTGGCTGGTTGCCTTCATCCCTTGTAGCTCTACCCGTGGCTTCTCTACATTAGCAATCTAACTGCTCACTGTTAGTAATTGCAAAGAAAGTGCATTATGTCTCAATTCTCGTTCAAGTACAGACAATCTGAACTCAGTGGTGGCACTCAATGCTGGACATAGTGCTCATCTTAGTGAGTGTTGCTTTTTGCAATTGGTTTAGGAAACAGGAGCTAGTATACTAATGCTTGTCTCATAACAGCCCTTACACACTGAGCCTACAGCATGAAGGACGCTGATGCAGAATTAGTTGACAGGTTTCTTGTTTTGCATCTTGAAGCAAATAATATTTTAATAACCATCCACTTTTCATTCATGCTTCAAATTAAGTGTGGGTGGATTTTGTTTGAAGTTATTGTAAAGTATTAAACGTCAATTTGAAAAGTGGAATCAAAATAAAGGAATGCATTAAAATGAACACTTAATTAGCATAACACGAAGACTGCAGAGCCAGCACAAGACTCAAAAATGTAATGTTAAAACTTGACTAGAATTTAGAATAGATATATATAAATATGTAGTTAAATCATGAGTCGCTTTAACTACACCAGATCTAGGTTTTCTATTTTTAATCTATCATCAAATAAACTGACAACACTGTCACCACTACTGTAGCAATTTTAAAAAGTGTGTTAACTTTGAATCATGTGAATTGAATTGCAGTTAATTGAGTGAACAGACATTTTATTACCAGTTTTTACTCTCCTCTTCTGCCTCAGGTTTATAATACCAATGTTTATATTACAATGGTTTCTAATCTTGCTGTAAGTTCTGAGACATTCATGAATTTTTGTAGTTGGTTGTTTCACCTCCCTCTTCTTCTGCACCTCCTACATAAAAGTCTTACATAGACTATACTAAATGCAAATTAATGAATCAGGCTTGGAGGACAACATTTGAGACGCACTGCTGTAGTGTTACAACTGAGAGCAGTTGGACCCACTTCTCTCTCTTCCACTTGAAACAATTGAATAAGAAGTGCAACATACATTTGCCATTTAGATTATTTTGTGCTTCTTTTTTATCTTGTGTTTATGCTGATCTCAGATTTAAATCTTACTTCATGTATCATTTGGACGAGCAATGTGCTAATAAGAAAACTAGATAAGAGTACAAAAGCTAAATTCACTAAATCGACCCCAAACTCTTTGTGCTTCCATCTTGTGTCTCATGACCTTTGGAACTTTGGATGCACCTGAGGTTTAAGGAAATGTGGCGCACATGATAATGTGAGATGTTCATTCAAAGTCACGGAGGACAACTTCTATGTGAGAGTCACTGAGGATTTGAGGTGTGTGTGTGTGTGTGTGTGTGTGTGTGTCACTCAGTATTATAAAAAAGGAATCAAGTATTTGTTACTTATACGTTACTGAAAAAGTACATTAAATTTCTTTAGTAAATAAAGCAAAAGTAATTAGTTACATTACTCAATATACTCCTTTGTTTTATTTTTTAATCAGCCCAGCTTCGTCAAAGGTCTTTCCAACAAGTGAAAACAAGACTGCTCAAACCACAGTGAGCAGTGATTGCACGCAGCCGTCCTTCTCCCAGTAAAGTTGCATTTACACACCCTGCCTAATGAACAAAACCCCAGTGATTCCTTACCAGTGGCTAGCTACCCACGTATGAAGACACAACATGTAAATAAGACAACTTGGAGTTACCAGAAGGAATGTAATTCAAACTGTACACTTTTACACTGCTTGTTACTGAAATCAGTAATCACGTCAGCACTGGGGTAGGGTTGGGTTGAGGCTGTGTTACAGATGGCCAAAGAGCATTTTCCCCTCAGGTGGACACAGCTGACAGAAGGCCTGAAAGAATTCACTGCTGGCATGAAACTCTCTCACTCCATTTCATTTATGCTCTTTCTGCTATTTTTTCTCTCTTTCTCTCAGTAGCTCCCTTTACTCTCTCTCTCACTTTTTGTTTTCATCACTCTGTCTGTGTCTCTTCCTCTATTGCCTCACAGGCTTACTCCACTACCTCTTTTCCTCATTCCTCTCCTGCCATTCAATGATTTTTTGTTTCTTTCCTTCACATCTTTCCCTCTTCTCTGTCAATATATTGGTCTCTACATCCCTCTGCTAACCCCTCTCTCACTTTGGTTCTTTCCTGTCTTTCTCTCATCTGATTTCACACTCTGATTTCATTTCTCTTTTTTTCTGTTTGACAAGATATATGTTTGCCCTCCCACCCTCATTCACACGTACACACACACACACACACATATGCACTGATGCACACATATACCCTTCTCTCTTTCTGTCCATCTTATCTGGATCTCTACCAGCCCAGCAGTTCTGGCCCGTTGCCTGCCCTCCTCAGGGAACACAGCTGAGCGGAGAGAAAAGAGGAGCAACGCCTAAAGCCCAGTCTCTTTAGCCTGATCATATACACACACACCGGCATATACTACACATGAGCACTCGTGTCCTTGTGTAGCCGGTCTGGCCCGACGCTCCATTCTATATGAATTCTTCTGCGTTCTGTGTTTGAGAAGGAATGGCACGAAGACAACTGCTGCCTTGCCAGCTTGAGGGGGAATTATTCTCTGTGTGTATTACACAATAATATCAGCACTTCACATGTTCAGGTTTCTGCACGCACACCTCTCCTCAACAGTGGTTGCAGCCATATGAGTGTATGACTCGTGTACCACTGACTTTTTACTACATTTATTATTCCATTAAAAGCAATAACACAAAAATATAACTATAGTAACTATCATTGTAACTATAGTTACAATGACTAGGTATTAGGTTTCTACATGCACACATTTAAAGGAGACAGCTGGCTGGATCAGAAACCAGCACCATCAACTGTTATACTACTTTAATACAAGGTTTACACCTGCAACTTTACTTGATTGCTTTTCTCATGGATATATTTCCAGTCGAATCACAGTTTTTGCTGTACTTCAAATGAAATCGTATTTATTTTTTCTACTACTGGAACTTTTTGATTGTACTCAGTTGGAACAATTTCACAACAACAAACTGGCCTTGGAGAAATTTCAAGTTGTATAAGACACTGGTAAAAGAAGGCAGTGATGTGCCTCAGTCTTCCCAATAGTGGTGACAGAGTGGGCAGCTACCTTCAAAAAGCAACATTTTATAGTGAAAGAAGTGCCACTTGACAGATCCCTTGTAGACAAATTCAGAAAGCCCTCCGCTTACATTGGCTGACAAGGAAGGCATCATGAAAAGGTTTTGACATTCTCTAAAAGCAGAGAGACTACTATTTGCAAATTAATACATTTCGTTATGACAGAGTCTTTCATTAGGTAATGCTTCCTTTGTTTCACTGAATTTATTTTAAAAATGTATGAATGCAAGGAAACCTAGTCTTAAGATGTGTTCAGACAGAAAGAGAAGCAACTTTCCGCCTTCTCTATTCTGTGTCTGACTTTTATCTCACTTTAGATAGCATTCATGTCCTTTATTCAAAATATCATTTAAGGGTAGAAAGTACCATCCCCAACAAGCAGAGAGTGTACAGGAGCAGAGGGGATGTTTAGTTAAATAGTCTTGTCTTCCTGACTCATTGATCCTTTATCTGACTGAGGTTTGTGGAAGTTAGAATCTATTGCACCGAATATCAGTAGCCAAACTCTGCTGTGACGTGGTGCTGTCCGTGGTGCTAAAGTAGCAGATGAATTTGTAATTTTAAGCTTAGTTGTAATTTTGTATTAGTAAGTTTTGTCTTGGATATATGATTTCTCTAAACTCCTATCCAGTAAAAACTAAATTCTATACTATATCATAGTCTATATACCCTATAGAGCAGTGTCACCGTCATGACCGAAGTGACATGTGGCAACGTGTAGTTGCAGAAGAGCAAGAGGATCACAGAGAAATACAAAACAAAAAAAACACATACATGTGATGCCATCCTCCCAAAGCCCAGCAAGTGATTTATCTTTTCTATCTGTTTGAGTGGCCCTAATAGAGGCTTTGTTACTGCTTATCAAACTCACAGTGCTTAACAAGGCATTACCACAGCTACATCAATCATTGCAGCAAACCTGCCCACTATCAGGAGCCTGGAGGGCAAACACTAACCTCAAGTGTGTACACAGAGAGTGTGATGTGAACACAAACATACGTACATGCATACAGTACAAAACACAACATACACGTGCACCTGTTTATAATGCACGCACACATACCGTACACACAAACATGAATGCACCTACTCACAGATGCCAGCAGCAGCAGTGGGCGGTCCCCAGCGAGGCAGAAACACACTAATGGATAATGACAGGGTTTGACAGCAAGAGAGTGAGCTGAGTCACTCTGGGTGCGCAGGCAATGAATAAAAGAACGGGAGTGCTGTCTGAATATCCCTCACTGACTGGATTCCCTTTGATACCATACTATTCCTGCCAGTCTCCCTTGGTAATCCTGCTCATTACACTGTGCTGTCCCTCTATTGTGAGACTGGCTGCAGAAGCCAGTATGAGAGCAGAACAGGAGGGACAAAAAGCCCTCCTCACTGGCTGGCCGACACCAAAAAGAGCTGTAATCAGTTCTTGAATTTTCATGTCTGCATCCTGATGATCACTCGAGCATTCAGCTTTCACTGTAGACCTCTCTTACCGTCATTGGCTGACATGCGAACACAAGCTCTGATAAATTAATATGTCTCAGCATCTCTTAAACATGGCAGCTTCTATTGTTCAAATTGTACGAAAGAACCAGCGCTGCTGACTATTGCTGTTCTTCTCCTGTGTCATCTGCTAATAGGAAGATCCACCCTTTTCACATTGGATGCTGCAGTGAATTTATACTGTTTAGTGAAAGGAACCAATTAAAAAGTTCTGTGAAACCTGCCAGTCATATCATCCTACTGCTTTTTGATTTTAGTTAGTGCTGATTGACAGGCGCACTTTCAAACCAAAATTACTTTTTGTTTCACTTCTTGCATCAGTTGATAACAGGAAGATTGGATGCCTGAAAAATATCACTGCGAAAAGCTGCCAGTCATATCATCCTATTGTCCTATTGCATCTGCCCCACTGAGTCCGGTCTATTTAAAACCATCATCAAACCTCAGCCCTGGCCAGCATTGGCTTGTTGTTTATAAGACCACGGTTTGGCCAAAATCATAATTTGTATTGCTCCAGTCTCTTCTCCCAGACACAAACAACTCTGACAAAAGGCCAGATGTCTAGTTTGTCTGATTAACCCACTACTTCTTTAGCTAGTCAACTTGTGAAATCTTTTCCAGGAATCTCCGACTTGCATTTTTTCCCCTCCCATTCTAGTTGGACACGTTAAATGTTGAGCTCTCTCCGTCAGTGTCACATTGACACGTAAATGCTATTCCAATTATTCTGCACCCTCTCTGCTCGCTGTCAAATTACCAGCAATGGGAGCGGAGAGTGTGCTCACTGCACCTCTCTGGCATTTTCCCTGACAGGGAGAAGAAAGGAGCCTGCGATAGCAGAACGAGGGAGGGCTTGGGGCTCAATGAGCACTTTAAATGCTGAAGCCAGGTAATCAGACAGAGTCAGTGAGACCCGGAGAGAACTGTGGGATCGAACACGTTTTGCTACGGATGGTTTTCAACTGATTTTCCAGGCAAGACTGTAGTTTATGAATACTTGACCAGGTGCTTCACGTAGGCACAAAATAAAATAAAAATGCTTGCAAACTGAATTCATGCTCCCTCATGAACGGCCATTTGTTTTGGTGTTTTTTACACAGTAGGCAGCAATGAGCAGAGGCTCAGACAGGCTGCTAGTTTAGACTGGTAAAGAAAATCTGAGTTTTGAATGCAAAACATCCTGAAACATGAAACATAACTTCCAGGAGCAATTGAATCAACAAAAGCAGGGTTTTGTTAAGCATCTTCAATAAAACCTGTAATATAAAAATAACATTTGTAGAATTTAGCTGCAGATTTCAGATTGAGTTTTTCAAGGTCAATATCTGCCCTAGCATTGTTGTTTTCATACAGGTGCTGATTTTTGGTTTTTGTTTTCTCCACACTACACAGAGCAATGGGTTGGCAGTCAGCAGCCTGTAAGCTGCTGCAAAACCAAACTGTGTTTCTTAAATGACACCTCAGCTCTGGGGACCTTGGGGCAACAGCCACCTGACGTGTGTAAGAGTTATTTCAGGCATAAGGGAGTGTCAGTCAGAGCGACAGCCCTTTGCAGCACTCTCAAACACATACACACAGACACACACACACACCTCTCATTAGCACAGAGCTGGAGAAGGGTTGAGTAAGTGCTGCTCTGTTCAGATGTTCACACACACTTCACTGACTGTCAGAGCCCAACCACACAGAGCACTGTGGGACGAGAGGCTTCTGTTAAAAAAAGTGTCTAAGAAGGAAACTTTTACCGTCATTATTTCCATTGTACCGCACAGAGCTAAAGACAGTGAGAAACCTACTGTAGTCACTGTAATGGTACAGATTTTGTAGGCATTTTGTTATGTTTATTGTTTAATGCTATTTTTATTGTTTTGCTGGTTATCAACAATGTAGCCGGGGAGCGACGCAGAGGGCGCAGACAGGAGCAAGAGGAAATTATAGGTTGGAGACTGGAGGCCAGAGGTGATGTGCTGGAGAGGGAGAGGAGTGGAGGCTAGAGGAGAGATAAGACACTTGGGGGTGGATGGAATAAAAGACCAGTATCTGGAGGGGAAAGAATGATAATGGAGGGAATGTAGAGGAAAACAGAGGCAAGACCAGAGGCGAGTAGGAAGAAAACAGGAAAGTGCTCAAGGCTAATCAGGAGTTGCTATGAAGGCCTGGAATGGTCTTGTTTATGGGATGGTTGGAGCCCAGAGGTGAGCTAGCAGGCATGTTAAGAATGCATGGCTTCAAGGCCACTGACAGAGAAATAAGGTTGCTTAGAGGAGTGAACCCAGGTGTTAGTCCTGTTCTTCCCAACTCATAATATGCATTTGCTTATGACAGCTTATCAATCTTTACATTTCAGTGTCAAAGAGACTGAAAGGTTATATATACGAAATTCACTCGCCACTAGATGTCGCACTGGAGCACCAGCATGTCAGACCAAAACAATAGGACAGAAATAAAATAAAACTCACCAAAACAGTCTTTGTTGGTCTTTCCACAGTCTTTCTAACAATCAGCAATGCTGGCCTGGTCGCAATAAACCCTTAATTCACAGAGTTAGATGTGAAATATTTGTGACAATAGCTGCAATGGCTGCAACATAAGCTACGTTAATCCTTCGGGACCAAAATGCGCCTGAAGTACGTCCACTAAAAGTGCTTGTTTTTGCCACTGGCAAGCTCAGATTGTTTATGGAAAGGATTCCCTACAGAGATAAACCTTTTGTTTAACCAGAAACAGCTGTAATATCTCTAGCATCTATCTGACTCTGCATACTCCAGGGACAAAAATGTTAATTTTACCTTGCATAAAATTAGACAAATCTGCTCTTCATCCTGTATGTTATCCGTCACTAAACAAGGACAGCCACTAAAAGACACTAAAAAGTAATCCCCCAAAATGCATTGCTTAACCACAGGGAAGACACTGTATCTTATTATCATTATGAGATGACACTGCTAGCTGCCAAAAATGTCATTACATGTCAATCACAGCTCCAGAATCCCATTGTTTTATCAAATCAGAAGGTCATTTGTAAAAAGGGACGACAGATAAAATGTGTACTGGGTCACAATTCTGTATGTCTAGTTGAAATTATATGACCAGTCATAGTGAAAGTAATTTAGTTCAAACAGAGCTTAAGCCCTGTTAGCAAAATAACTATTATTGGCCAAGATGGTTCAGTGGTTTGTGAAATCTGTAGAGATTCTCAGTGACTTTAATTGTTGTGAATCTGATTTCCTCTTTCTGCATCTCCATGTGGACTAATAACTAACTGCAGGCTGGGTGAATGCTGGCGCTTTAGTATTCAGCCACGGTCCCTGTGCTTTACTCACATGTCTGGACTCATCAGTCGCTGCTGTAATCAGTAGTGCTTTGACAGGAAAACAAGGGGTGTGTAGGAGAACGTGAAGCTAACTCAAATGAGAGGCCAGGGTAAACAGTGACAGGGCCAATTCCAGTTCCCAATCTCACTGCAAATAGAGGTGAACAGGGGAGCACAGAGACTTAACGAAGACATAGCAGCATCTGATCACAGCACCTCAGCGCACCGCCAGTGTACCAACAGGTCATCATTAAAAGGATTTGGCATTGACTTTAATCTAGAAGAAATGAAAAATTGTGGGCAAAAAAAGACTTAAAAGAGGTCATCAAACAATTCATTTAATCCCACCCAAAGCCAGAGCACAAAGCCTTAAATGGCTCTGTGAAAAGAAAAGAAAAATTATAGCACTGGTGCGCAATTATGTTTCAAATTTTTTTATTTGTTTGAAGGGTACAGTCAAAGTCAGCACCCCTTCTAAAATAAATTATACAATAAAAACTTGAGTTTTACTATAACAATACACAGAGATGGACACGATTTACGACTTACCCATTTCCAGCCAATTCCAGACCAGTGTCTTTATAGTTGCTATTGCTTTTAACACATAATGATCTCTTTATCATTGATGAAACACAAATGTTTTTTTTAAGATATTACCGAAATTGTTTCAAGTTAAAGAGATAATGTTCCTTTAAATTAAGTGATTTTTCATTTTATTAAATAAAATTTTGCCTTATTTCAGCACCAGCAGCTGTCCATGGTCCCACATTAAGGAATCACTGTCCTCACCCTGGTTTCACTTCCTAATCAGCTGAATGAGCAGCAAGTTTTTAAACCTTTTGGACTTCTCATTTGCTGTATATTTATTCATTTAGAATGTAACTTAAGGGGATAAGGGGAATACAGCTTTTGCTGAAGCAGGCCCTCCTGTACATGATTGTCCTGTATCAGCAGGAGGGAGGAAAGGAGAGTAAAGCGAGAGCAAGTGGTTAGACAGAGGACAGAGGAGGTTATTTCAAGCAAATAGGAGTGGGGAGAGAAATTGGTTGGACAACTGTGTCAATTTGTTTTAGGAACTTTCCGTTTGTGATGCTGAGCTTGGAGAAAAGGCAAATGGTTCTGTCTAACATGGGATTGTGTTACATGGATCTGATGAGCATTCCTTTTGTTTCTGAGACCTTTAGGTAAAGGAAGGAAAGAAAAGACCATTATTGATTTTTTGATAGGTCATAACAGAGTTAATGAGGACTGAGAGTGGGTGTGTCATCTGCATATAGTATTTTGTGATTGAAGGTTTGTTGTTATAGTCCTCTGTTCACATTGTGTAGAGGGATAGACTGAGGACCCAGCCCTGTATGTGCTGCCGTTGGTGATGAGGGATTGAGTGCATTTTCAACCCTCACTACCTTTGGTCTGTTGCTTAAACTTACAATAACTGACTTAGAACAGAGCTGAAATCAATGGAGAGTAGTCTGACAAGGTTATTGTGACTGGCTAAGTTACACAGGAGTAAAAACACAAGTCAAGTCAATTTTATTTATATAGCCTGTCACTTTTCAATTTGCCTCGAGCTGCTTTACAATCTGTACAGAATATGACACTCTCTATTCTTAGACTGTCAATTTTAATAAGAGAAAAACTCCCCCAAAACAAGCCTTTAATGGGAAAAAATGGAAGAAATGTCAGGAGGAGCAACAAAGGAGGGTTCCCTCTTATAGGACGGACAGACACACAATTGATGTTGCAAAGTAGGAGGAGTTATTTCAGGCAACCCTGGTTCATGAACTAAAAGACCCATTTCATTTTGTCACAGACAGTGTTGTAGAGCACTTTTACAGCTTGGATCGGCATCAAACTCCTGGCTAAATCATCAGCATAAAAAATGAATGACTGCATCAGAAAATATTTGGTTGTTTGATAAAAAAAGGTACAAGCTTGTATGCATCCAAATGCAGACGTTACTGTAGACGTTATTTACAGCTCGCAAGGTGCAAGAAACATCCAATCAATGAGCTTTAACAATCTGTTACACCTGTCGCTGTCAGTAGGTTGAAGCTAAAGATGATAGTGTTGACAAAACTGAAAACACAATCTGCAGCTTAAATTAATTCACTTGGTTCAATTGAGGGTGAATTCCGCAAATATGGCATCATGTTTTGTTCTCAACTGTATTAACAAAGTATTTTCAATTCACTACTGCCATGATTTGTGCCTCAAGGCTCAGGGTTATTGTAATGTTTAGACCCGTCCGTCATGCCAAGATGAAGCACAAAACATGGTTTCTCCAAAAAGAAATTGAAATAATTAAAACTGATGGTCATAACATAAACCTATAGTCTTGTGTTTCTGTGTTACATAGTAGTAATACTAGTTACATTGAGGATATTGCTTAAAGAAAAATTTAAATTGAAAAGACAGAATGGGAAAAAACATCCATCCCACTTCACAATGAGCATTGAGCTTCCACAATGAGGAAGCCACTGGCCTAAATGTTTGTGTATGTTAACCAGAGTATGAATGTGAAAATTCAACTTAATCTTAAGGGCAGCCCATTTTGTTTCTATATGGACACTGTAAATACATACAGGAAATGCTGCTGTCAAATCTTTTCAGTGTCTATATCCTTTTATTTCACAAACTTTCACTTTGTTCACGCAGCAGTCAGAACTGCGGCTCTCTTCACAGTGTGTCTATCTCTTCCCCTTTGAATAGTTGACTCTGTGCTCAGGGTATAGATACATGAGAGCACATCACTCCTCTCATGTCATCATCAGCTCTGTTGAATCCTCTTCTTCATCTAGCTGTGCCTGTGCAAGTTCCAGGACAGCATACAGTGGTGCCGCCTGCAGATTTAACTGTGTGAACTCCCCTCAAAAATTTCAGCCTTTTTTAACCAGAAAAACTTTACAAAATCTCCACTCACGGTTTGGACTTTATGATTCCCATCTGCTTCGCAATGTCATTGGCAAGGGAGTGGTTCACAAAGGGAGTACTGCAGTGTGCCTAGGTCACGAGCTCTGCAGCATCTAAATAAGATGTGCCAATTAAAGCCTCCTGCACCTCGTCTCGGCCGAGATAATTCACTTAACCCCAGGCCCGCAGCTGACAGGTAGCATTTGTTTACACATCCTTTCTCATGCAATCTGCCAGGCCTCGTACTCTACATGGTATTACAACAAGCCGCCTCCCACCACAGCCCCACGTACAGCTCTCTGACTCTCTGTTTCCATGGAAATCTGCCCTAGGAAGTCTTTGCATCTCCTAACCTTGAAAGTACCCCAAGTAGGATCGACTCTGAGAATATATTGTTGTCAAAATGAATTGTCATAACAGTGCCACATTTGATACCCCCTTTCAGCAGCTTTCTATCTGTGTAGTTCATTATTTCCCCTCCTGCTGTGTTCAGCGCCCAGTGTTACCAGCATGAGAAAAGAGAAGAAGAAGATTGCACAGAAAATAGAAGCCCAATATTGGACCAAATTAAAAGATGAGGCGGATTATTATAGCTACCTACTTTATCGCCCCACAGAGGCAGTTTCTCTTTATCATTAAATGCAGTCTCACAATGTTTTGCCTCTATAAGTAGGATTTTATTCCTATAGCACTATACTGTAAATCCACTTAGGGGGGAAAATCCCATTGCCTGAATTTCATCATTTAATTACTCTGAGATAAAGCAACTCTTCTACGTAAAAACATCCGCAAAACAATATAAAAGATAACTCCAAGGGTTTTTTGAGGTCTCATAGTTGTCAACTGATCAACATATCGTTGTTGGACTTTTTATTTTTTTTATTTTTATACATTTTAAATTAAATAAATATAATAATTAAATTTAATAAACATATATATATCCAGTATATATACACTTAAAAATGTAACATCTTTAACCAATTCACAAACTCATACGTAGGAGTGATGTTGTGATGGACGTGATGATGCATGAACTGAGTAGCTGCAGTGCCTCAGAGCAGGAAAGCATAGTGTTCTGAAAATAGTGCAAAGGTGTTAATGCAGCACTACAGCCTCACATCATAAATAGTCTTCCTCTGAGCTCAGTTTTTATCTCACTGAATGTTGATGTAGTCTTTGTATGCTTAGCCTGTGCTCTGCCACAGACAATTATGAGCCAAACCATGTGTTATTTATGGTGCATGGAAGGCACACTGATTTAATGTGGCGGGGGTTGGTGGAAGTGTCCTCTTTTCTATTTGAATTGCAACTAATGAGAGAGCACATCTCTGACGATTTACGAGTCTTCCCAACACTTGACCTTCATATGGGGTCAGAGGTGGAAGGGGAACCTATACATGGTGTTGTGAACATCATGTAATTTATGGATTTCACTAATAACACTATCCTTATGTGCACCCTCTGTGGTGTAGTAAAAAGGGATTGCGCCAAGGAGGTCAGAAGAATGTCATGATGGGGTTTAGGAGGGGAGCTCAAGAGGCAGGTTAATATACTCCGCTGGTTAGCAAGCTACAAAAGGACATTGTCCTTTATCAGAACAATTGCCACACATAATGTGCAGTGCTGATCTACACTAAACAAAACAAATCAGCAACTCACATCTCATCACTTGTGCCAAGCTCTCGTATTTGTGCTATAAAGTCATAGTACCCTATCACCAAGAGTGGCTTTATTAATTATAATGTAGCTTTAAACATGCATAGTCATCTATGACCTTTATCAGCCTCTTTTGATAAGCAGAAGGAACTGCAGTGGCACTGAAAGAAGTCAAAAGGAAAAACCTCTACTCCACCACCTTTACCATGAATCTAAAAACTGTAATTACCCTGTGCTTAAAACAAACACCAAACAACACAGACTAATAAGGTGTAATAAGGTCACAGAGCCAGAAACTAAATCAAATACTTAATCCTACTGACATGATTATGGTATGGCATCATGGTTCCTACTCCTGAAACACTGGGAAGAGTCTATTTCTTGGTGTCCTGGTTGTTTTATTTACAGTACATTGTGACTGATTGGATTAAAGGTGTGTTACTGATTCATTCTTGGCCAAACCTGTCCTTTGAGTTGTGAACACCTAATGTATCCAAGCCTTCCTTCACAAAACAAGCCAGTCGTCAGATGGACAAACAATTTTAGATGGTCCATGTTTGGTCTTTAGAGAGCGTCTGCAAGCACGTCTTCTATCCGGAATCACTGATTGCTCACCCATCACCTCCTCCTCCTCCCCAGCAGCTGCTCTCTCTGACCCAGTCCTGGAGGATTTCAGCACCAACTGAAACATCGTTTTATCTCTTACCACAACAAGTTAAAACATCAATGGACCAGAGCTTAAAGCCTAATACCACTGTTCTCAAGCGTTTTTCCTCTGATAAACCACACCAGCATGCCAGAGCCCTGTATTCCCACACAGAGTCAAGTGGAGGAGGAGCATGTGTGCAGAGTGCAGGTGTGGGTGGTTTGTTGGGTAGAGAGGGGAGTGCAGCTGGTTGGGGTCACAGTGGCTCAGCGTGCTGAATGACTAATGAAAGGTTTATGGTGGCGCAGCACGACTGCCGAGTCTGAGTAGTGGGCTGGAGGAGGACACGCCTTGTCTGGCTTCTAGCACCCTCCTGGCCTGTCTATGGTTAAAACCAGGCATTTAACAAGTTCTCCCTGAACAGAGGGGCCACAATCCTTCACTTAACAAGCTCATTATTTCACATTGTTTTTGTCCTTTGCTCCTCCTCGGCGGCAGTGGCAGGGAAAAGGATGTTTGATGTGTGTCTCTGTTAGAGAGTTATACAAGGGTCTTTGAGAGGGAGGGATGATAATGGATGCACTAATGATGTGGCCCTTGCTTATATGGATCCTTGCAGTAATACAGGATTGTCTGCATGAATATTCAGAGGCTTTGTCCCTGAGAGAGAGGTGGATGCTCAAGGTTACTTTAGAGGGCAACAGAGGACAAGCCTCGAGATCCTATTCTGCTTTTAAGCCGGCTTCCGTCATCAACAAAATAACAGTGAAATATCTGAGAATCAAAGCAAAACTTATGAGACTCTTTCTTTTGATCTATGCTGTGAGCAGCGGAGTTTATATTTGTGTGAGTTTACCGGAAGCCTTTAGAGCTTCTAATAGAAGATAGTTTGACATTTAATGTCTGGGGATAAAAACAACTTCAGCTTTATTGTTTGACTGTTTCCCATTAAAGATGTCCCTATTGGTGCATTTATCTTGAATCTCTCCATTAGTGCTGCAAAGAATCCTTTTTGTGAATGCTACAGTATACGGTAAGAACAAACCTGTAAACAGTATAAACCTCTAATTCCTCTCAACTAACTTATACCTTAGAAGAAACATTCACTTTTACATTATTTACAAAATTATTTTTGGGAAAAAATGGGCTTCTTGTGTATCTATCTACATCTATATGTGGAATTACCTGGGTGAATTTTCTGCATCACACAGATGAAACCTCAGTGTTAACAATTTATCACTGTTACACCGCGCAGCAGTAAAAATCAATAGCATAGTTATACTGAGTGGAATTGACTGAGTGTGAAATTGCAATCAAACAGCAACTATTACCCTCAACCAAATAGATACTACAGAGATAAATGATGCTTACAAATCCCCCTGAAATTTAGTTTACATTGTTATATTACTTGTTTCAGTTATAGTCTATTATGGAAAAATGTTCCTCTCATGAAATGTAATTTTGGTTTTCTACTTCAGAGAGGATTGCATTTTCAGAGCCAAAATTCAAACTCTATTTGTAGACTTTAAAGCCTAGATTTATCTAATCAAATCAAGCCATGTCAGATTCATTTCTAAAGCAACTTTTACAAGACACCTTTGTCACAAAGTGCTGAACAGGACAACTGGGTGTATGTAACTGTACTGACTGTAATGTTCAGTTCAGTACCTTGGGATTGAATATAATTTAACCTTGGCTGAATTTAATGTCCTTTGAAGAATAAATTACAAAAACAATTCAAGGTCAAATATTCAAGAAACTAAATACATTTATTGCATCCAACATTTTCATTTTGAATTCAGCTGTTCAGCACACTTGCACAATACAGGGTTTAAAATTTTACTCTGCTTGAAGGTGCGACATAGAAAGCCAAAGTGTGACAGTATTGACTTCAACAGCTGTGACAAACTTGTAACAACGGCCAGACGAAGCACCTCTTAAAAGGAACCAATTAAACCTTTGGAGATTTCAATTACCACCTTGATGGGGCTTTCAAGATCGATAACTGAGCTTGTATTTTGACAAGATGGTCAGGGCTACAAGGGGCTTGTGCCGCTCCATCAGTTTAGAACAGCAGACACTGAAAGACCGTTGCTATTGTTGCGCTTGGATGTGTTTCCCAGACGATGGCATCTGTGTGTGTTGTGATAAATATTCATGCGTTTCACATGCGCCAATGTAAACTCATATCAAAGATGCACATCATACATGAGCTATCATTAGAGTTAGGAGTTCACATAGCACAGCAGCAACCAAACAAGATTAGAAAATGTCACACGCCACCTCCTTAGCCCACTTCCCTTCTTTTTCCTCCACCTCTTCCTCCAGTGTCTCGTTCAGAAGAATGAAGACGAGTAAAGATTCAACACACAGAGCCAGACAGCAACATCGAGCTCTCCAGCGCATACTAATCTAAAACAACATTGAATCTGAGCAGCGCATTTTATTCCCTCCCCACCGAGGCGTGTTTAAGTGTGAGATAGGGATCTGCAGATCTCATCACTTAGGGAAGGTTGTGGCCTGCATCTACAGCCCCCACCACCACCCCACCCTCGTGCAGGTTCCTATCACTTCCAGCCACAAATTGGAAGTGACAGGCCACTCAGGCAGAGGTGTCTTCGCTCCCACCATCAGCAGCCATGCAGCCCCACTCAGAGCTGTCAGCCTGATTATATATCAGCAGAATGGGGGGACCTAAGGAAAGGAGATGTCCAGCTGGAGACAGACCACTAAACACGTCGTCTGTCCTGCTGCCTCACATCTGCCAATACACATACCACCTGTCCCCAAGGCTGCCACAAAACCAATCTGTATGTCTCTATCACTCTTACGCTGTCCTCTAGAAGAAGAAATTCAACAAACTGCATCTTTCTCTTCGTCTGTCTTTCGTCTGGTCTACAAACTACATATTTTTAAAACTTCCAAGTTTTTTTTGCTGGTTTTTACTGGGTCTCTCAGTTCTCCTTCTATCTTTCTTTCCTTCTTTCCTTCTATCTTCCTTGATCTCCTTTTGCCTCACTTTCTTGCGTTGTTTTCTTCCCCTGTCTCATCCTATGCGCTTGCTACTGGGAGCACAACTCATTTACCAACTTTTCTTGCTTGTGGCAGCTCATTACACAGATAGAGCTACCTGTCTTCTCTCTGTGGACTAGTTGATCAGTGGTGATTTTCCCGGGGATCAAAAGCAGACGTGCTAAGTGATAGGAAGCGTAAAATTATTGGAGCCTCTGATGCATCGGGGGCTCCTAACTCTCTTCCATAAGGACAAAAATACATGTTGTTTACTTAAGTGCTGATTTTCTTGTCTCTTTTCTCTTCTCTCTCCCCAGGCGTGAAGCTTGGAAGCACTCCACGGCAGTCCAGAGAGGTACGTGTTTACTCCATTTCTCCCAAAACACAGATACACAGGTTGCTCCCAACTGCTATCTGTTGCAAAAAAGTGATTGTCAGCCTTGTACCTCTCAGCGTGTCTGATAGCATCTGTGTAGAGCGGCTGACCTCACACAGTGCATTCAGCCAGTCAGACTTAACTGAGTAAACAGTCCAGGTAGAACCAGGCCTAGGTTCCTCAGGGTGTGATCACACCTATTTTTTTTTGTTTGTTTGTTGTTTTTTCAACTTCCACAGTAGTTTATTAGAGACTTATGATTTTAATTAGTTTACATCCACTTTAGATAAATGGTGAGGCAGCATTTATGTGTGTTGTTTTTTTACCGAAGATTTGGGTAAAATGCATCCTAAATTGCCCCGAAAGGCATTATAAAAGATATAAAAGGATTTCAACCAGGCCTTTATCATACTATTAGCTACAAGGTTAAGATAGATAACGAAAGAGAAAAATCATGTTTGACCCCAAGACAATCAATAAATAGGTTTCTATGTCAGACATGCAGCCCTCGTACTACTGTATCTCCTCTCAGCTCACCCCTGCTTGCTCTCATCTCTGCTGTGATCGTCAGTGCCAATAAAAGACTTACATCAGTGAAAACCCCGAAGAATGTAATGTCTGGTGCATAGGTTACTGCCTGGTGCTCACCGTGCACATTGAACACACAGGGAGAAACCACTCCTTCCTTTTTACCCTCCAGATGTCCCTGCAGATGAACGAATATGACCATTTAAGTCAGAAGGGGGATGAGCCAAGATTCATGATGGTCTCATCACCTTGTCTGTTGTAAATTTAAAATTATACATCCAGTCCATTGGCTTTATGATGCCATTATAGCATTTAATTGAAATAAAATGTCAGAATGCATGATTGCCTTGGGCATCAAATGATGCTAATCAGGCAGTAGATGATTCTAATTTAGATTCCCCATTAAGTGTTTATAAGACATTTATATGATATTACCGCTCAGTTTATTGATAGGTCATGGATGGCATTGGGCAGTGTGACATTTGCGTGTAACAAAGTTAGACCTTTGTTTGAGGTGCAGTGAAACAGCACCATCAAGTGGCTGATTTGAGTACTGAAAGCAATATGTGGTTGTTTCTGATAATTAAGCTCAGATTTTACCACCAAGTATAAATTGTTCTATGCACATGTACCACATTATGTTGCAGTTTGTTTGGTCTAAACACATATCTGCTACCGTTTACTACAACCTGTGTTGTCATTTATTGTTTTATAGACTCTTTCTACGCAGGACAGCGAGAGAAGCAAATTAGACAATTATCAGGACCATCAAGCAGCAGAAGGCATCTTGTCCAGCCCGATCCCTCCAATGCAGTTCCCACACTTTGAGGAGAGCAGACAGAAGGCCACCACTGGGTCTCGGGAGCAGGACATAGGCTCCCTTCATGTCTCCAAAAGACAGCGCAAACTGCTGAAAACAAGTCCCCCAATCAGTCACACCAACAATAATGTTTCTGTGTCTTCTTCCTCTTCTTCCTCCTCATCCTCAGTCTCCTCCTCCTCTGCCTCTGTCTCTTTTTCCCCCGATATCCTACAAGCACGGCGGAAACTAATGAAGGATGTGTGTGCTAAGTACAAAAGCAGAATCTCCAAGACCATCACAGGCGATCATGTGAAACACCTGTATGTGGAGGACAAGCACAAGTTGTTGTACTGCCAGGTGCCCAAGGCCGGCTGTTCCAACTGGAAAAGGACCCTGATAGTGCTGGCAGGCAAGGCCCGCAATGCTCAGAGCCTTCAACACGACACAGTCCACTACGGCCAGAAACTCAGGACACTTAACACCTTTGACCGTCAGGGAATCATGCAACGCTTGGAGACCTACACCAAAATCGTTTTTGTGCGAGAGCCCTTGGAGAGAATCGTGTCAGCATACAGGGACAAGTTTGAAAATCCCAACAACTACTACCACAATCTGTTTGGGAAACCCATCATTTCCAAGTACAGGGTGAACCCATCCTGGGCAGCCCTGAAGACAGGCAACGGGGTCACATTCAAGGAGTTTGTTCGTTACCTGCTGGATGTCCACCGGCCAGTGGGAATGGACATCCACTGGGAGCAGATGAATCAGCTCTGCCATCCTTGTCTCATAGACTATGACTTCATTGGCAAGTTTGAGAACATGGAGGAAGAGTCCAACTTTCTTTTGCGATTGACTGGGGCGCCACCCAACATCACACTGCCCACTTTTAAAGATAGGAACCCAACCGACCTGAGGACTTCTCTGCAGATCACACAAAAATACTTTTCACAGGTCAGCCAGTCGGAGAAACAGCGAGTGTACGACTTCTACTACATGGACTATATGATGTTTAACTACTCCAAGCCTTTTAAAGATTTATATTGACTGACTCCTATCAAGACGCTTGAATCACAGTCACATTCCACTACGCCTACATCGCCACCATGATGAAATATTAACATGAAAAGGCTCATTCACATGCTCACATGAATCTTTGCATCTAAGCAGAGAGATCAGAGACCAAACTTCCTCTGAATTTCGCAAAAGCTGCTTTTTATGAATACATTTCTACCAGATTATCTTAATTTTTAGACAACTCTGAGATGAAAAGATTCATGTGATGTCATATTAAATGCTCAAAATAGTTCTGGAATCCACATGGTGAGGTAGAATATGAAAATTATAAATGTTATGCTTATAAAAAAGTTTATTATTGTTCAACAGGCTTTAAATTATGCCTCACTGTGAGTCAAATAGCATATGCAAATGCATCGTATTATGGTTTGATTCAACAAAGGCACCACATGGGTTGGATAAAGTTCCAATCACATTTCTAAATTCAGAAGTGATTTCAGAGACACAATAGAGTATCTTCGGTGAGCCCCTACCACCTACTTTTTAGAATAATCATACCAAAACTTTTATGAATTTGTTTATGTCCTTGGTTGACTGCAGATGGAGATCTAGTAATGATCACCACCGAGCACTGCAATTTGTTAACTTTTTATTTAAAATATTTGCATTTACTATTTGACTTACAGCAGGTTAGGCATCAGTATACCTCTATGTATCAATGCATACTAATACAGTATTTCATGTAAATGGTTTTACTAAACATAAACCTTAACAAAATGAAACACTTTAAGTAGTATAAATCTTTAAAATGTGTCAAGTGCTGCCCACTCAGAAGCTGTGTGCACTTACTGTAGCATTTTTGTACTTCTAACTTTGTTGGTTAGGTCTGTGCTTTAGTCTAATACATACATGTGCTGTCGGTCCCCCTTCACTAGAGGTATTTACTTGGGTGGCTGTGGTTGAATGCAGGACATCTAGGTACTTGCAGGGTAATGGTGTTGTTGCCAGTATCTCTTAATTCCTGTTAGTGTTACAGACTTACAAACTAATCAGTCAGTTTCTAGAGTCTGATGACAGTGTTGGCAACCAGGTGGATAAAATTAACATTGCAAAAAACTAAACATATGTTTAGAGTTGGTTTTGTGACAGTCCAACCATGTATGATTTGGACACTTGGACTGAATGAGAAAAAGAAAAGTGCACCCCCAAACTTCTCCATCTATCACACCAAACACCCCCTCAACAGCTATCACTTACAAATCTCACACTGTCAGCAGCTCCGTACCCACTGTATGTATCACATCTATTCTCCACCATCTTATAGGCTTTTTACTGACTCTACTGTGTACAATTGTATAATGGGCATTCAGATGACTATATATTTTTCTATGTATTTCTAAAATATATATATTCAGTGCTTCTTGGTGAAGGTATGTTGATGTCATTGATTGTTCTTTCAGTAATACCAGTGTAGAGTGTGTTGTGTAACAGAAGAGTTTCTTTCCAAAAGAAAATATCCACCAGCTGAAAATCACAATTCTAATTCTCAAGAGACGAAATGACTGCAAAAATCTGCAGCGCCATAGATGACTCAGTTTGACTGATGAATTGATACCACTCTGTGCTTTGCAGGTACTGAGCGATTTTTTAAATGAAAATGGATATATAACATTTTGGAAATTAGCTCTTTAATTACTTATCCCTAATCTGTTTGGTCTCTCAATAGGATAATAGACCCTGTACAGATGAGCTGCATTATCCACCTAGTTACCCATCCTGACTAATGACATTTTTACCAACAGAACTCCACTGTGTGTGTGTGCGTGTGTGTGTGTGTGTGTGGGTGTGTGTGGGTGTGTGTGTGTGTGTGTCCGAG
>NW_023339663.1:23851399-23858037 GCF_004916995.1 Morone saxatilis | reverse complement strand
ATGATGAGTATCACTTTTGCAAATACTCTGTCAGTCCCTGCCCCCCCCGCTAAAGTTTTCTTGGTATGTGGGTGTATGGACAAATTTATCAAAAGCGTAATTACAGTAACAAGTGAATGTATAACTGTTTATCGTTGGTGCAAAAGTGTATAAAATATATGATCTTAAGCCCTTTGCCTTATTTTACACTGCCAATCAAATGGTGTATATCAGGAAGACATTCTTCAGGTGGTTATTATTTCTGGCTGATGAGTGTCTACTAATAAATTGTCTTTAGCATTTTCAACGTTTGTTTTTTTTTATTCTTGCAGTTGTGTTGTTAGTTTGTTTGTCTCAAGTCCAATGTGGTTACTGAACTTTGGAGAGTCGGCTAATGAGCTCCAGGATGAGAATCAGGCTTTGGCTCATGGTTTGTCAATGTGTTTGTATTGGGCCTTTTTTCATTCATTATGTTTTTTTAATGCATTAAAAAACAAGATTCTGCAGCCACATTAGCAGCTCTGTGAGGCTTATGTAGGCACAGAAGTGCTTTAAGCTAAAGGCTAATGTCAGCATGCTAATACGCTCACCAAAGTTATGGTACACTATCCTGAGGGGAACATGAATGTCTGTACCAAATTTCTTAGCAAACATTTTGAAACATTTCATTTAAAGCCACAATGTCAGCATCATTCACACGTAGGGGTAGAAGCACAATACATTGTCTGGAACTATTAATGTCTACACAAGATTTTGTGCCAATCCATCCAGGAGAGACTGAGATATTTCACAAAATAACGACAAATGTACACAGCAGCCGGCTGCTCGGTAATGCTGCTGGTCAACATAGTATTTATGAGCTGTGATCAGATTTCATACTGGATTAGTTTTCTGATAGTATGTAAATCCATCACTGAAAATGTATTTTAAGTCAATAACCCGGCATTTATACACATTTACTAATAATTGCATGCTTCAGAGATGCAAGTTGCTCAGGCAAAAATAGACCCCACATGTAATAAAAGCGGAGAGGGGAAAGGAGCCAGTGTATATACAAGACTGCATGGGATTAATCCTTTGAGGACCATAAATTACCAAATTTCATGGCAATCATTCCAAAAGTTGTCAAGATATTTGACTAAAAGTCAAAAATGTTAATCTGGTGGTGGTGCTCGAAGAAAAGTCAGGGGATCACCGGTCAGTAAGAGTAATCTGGGACCATGAATATCTGTACAGATGGTAATCGATCCGGCAGTTGTTGAGACATTTGAGTCAGGACCAAAGTGGTGGACCTACTGACATTGCTAAAACAAAACAAAAAATAAGATTGATGCTGATCAGCTAATGCACACCCTGTGAGCAGACTACAACAAACCACTTCCTACACCTGTCCTGATTCTTTTTCAGCCTCTATTTGACCAGCATTTCTAAGAATGATATTATTCAGCACAGACCTGATATAATATATAATAATAACCCTAATAATATGCATGCATACAGCAGTACAGTACAACCACAGCCTGCTTCTGTTGGCCACTAAGTAACTTTGCATAACTTAATAGAAGTTATAAAATTACAGAGAGCAGGTTCACTTGCTGACAGCAACAATTGGCAGCAAAAGGTAATTTTAAAATGTCATCATAAAAATAGATCAAATTTGAGCTGCTATAAGCTCGTTCATTCTCAACAGCGGGTCAGTGAATGTTTGTATTAGAAGATAATCACAGGGATAATAGAGCAAAGTACTGCATCTAATGTTGACAAGACCAGCTTTCAGAGTTTGTACGCTGCCAACACAATGGTTTCTATTTTATAAAAGAAAAAACTGTTATGTGTCATCAGTCTGTGATGTTCTGTGTTCGCCAGGAGGGATTTTCTGATAATTTAATTTTCTGGTGCTCTTTTCTTTCAGTCTGCCTTACCTACTTCTACTTCATTTTGTGGTTTTCAGCATTTCCCCAGATGGCTTTTGAAAAGTCCCAGAGAACAACAATTTAGCAACAACAGTAATAGCAACTCAGTTGCCAAATATCCAGTGTTGTTTATAATAAAGTTTTATAGTCACAACAAAGGGAGTGTTGATTGCATCGTGGTCGACTGACTGTACTGTTGTTACTGCGTCCTCTGTGATGTATATGATTACTGCTTAGCATTGGTGGCAGCTCTAAACACTACATTTAAAGGCTTTAGAATGGACTTTCCCTTTCATTTATTCATTCACTTCCACTGGGCAGTAACCATTCAAATCAAATCATCAAATTAAATTTTTTACTAAAGACTATCACCAAGCATACATTTAAAAATTAAAGCTTATTAAGATCTTATCGCTAAAATGTTAGCAGATACTTGCCTAATGTCTGGATCTAGATCACTCTGGCTTGCTAGACGTTCAGTTTTCTCAACCGCTGGCTCCTTCACTTTTTAGTGTACAATTACAGCATGTGTACCAGGAGCTGATGCTCATTAAATGTGGGTGTCAAGCAACTCAACCAGACGAACCACGAAACCAAAACAATGAGCAGAAAGTGGCTGACAGAGCTGCAGACTCTGCAGAGAGATAAGGATTTATTCTGAACAATACATATGTTACTTTGGTATGTGTAAATATGAACAGAGCATAGTGAAATAAACTATATTAATGTCCAGTGCATTCATTCTCCTTTCATGAATTTAACCTAGCATTTCATGTGGTTTTTATAGTTTTGTACCATTTTTACACGTAAAATAACTAAATACAAGCTTACCGAAAGTAACCATCAGCTGTCTCTTCACTTAAACAACAAGTAGCTCATTAGCTATGTACTGTATGTTATCTTATTCACTGACAACAGGACAGCTAGCCTAGGATTGTAGTGTGTAACTAAATATGTCTTTTTCACAACATTACAGCAAAACGTCTTGACTTGACAGTATCACTAGGGATTCATAACACACTTTATTCTTACAGTAAAGCATGTGCATCTGATTTGGGGGAATATTAACCCACCCATAGTTACAAACAAAGAGGCAGAAAACTTTGCTTGACTGCAGAATTTGTTCTGCAGTACTTGCCCCTAAGGGATATAGGTTCCTCCTAAGCACTACGCCAGATCTAGTGAAATGAACAAGAAGTAGAGCACAAGAAGCACAGCGATCTGGATTTACTAATTATTAAAGACAAAACAAAATTGATTAAAAAAAGTAATTTTACTTCTTTTTAGCTATAAACTGAATGTAGTTTCAAAATGAACTGCATGACTCTTTGACCTTTGCTGTATATTATTTATGTCCTGGATATGCATTTTTCAACCCTAATATGCACATAAACACACGGCAGTTGGATTTCTTTTTAATCCCTCCAAGTTCACAGTTTGCCCACAGGGATGTCTAGATCCACTCTGTGCCACAAAGGGTTGGAAGTAGTCCCTGAGGGTAAGTATCCTCACATCACCTCACAAACCCACACATTTGTCAACGCACTGTTTCATGTCTAGAAGTAAAACTTTTCATTTTGAGATCTAAGTGCTTTTCAAATTGGTGCTTTTATTCTTCCATCATATGTAGCTGTGTTGTGCTTGTTCTGAGGGAAAGGATTTGCTTCATTTCCATTCTTTGATTAGATCAGAGGAGGTACCGTATGGTGCCTGAATGTACAATAATTTGCATGATTTTTACACACCACCTCTCATTTAAAAAGGGAGAAAAATCTGTCACAGCAGTTTTTGTCATACTAGCATTTTGCCTTCCAAAATGACATTGTTTTAATAAGAACAAATAGCAGCCCTGCTTCTTTTGTTGTGCTGGCATATATATGTGTGTGTATGTGTGTGTGTTTGTGTCAGATTATGTGTATGCTTGTGTGGCAGATGAATATTGCAGCACAAATTGATCACTCTGTAGAGTTAGGAATTTGATTAAATGCTCAAGGCTGATTTCCGCAACAGCTCTTGTATAAGTCATGAGAGCACTTTGGGGGAAGTTAAAACTGTGAAGAAAACAAAAGCCATCCATTTACCTCATTAGTGTGCGTGGAAAATCTTGACATGCTTTGAAGAGAACGTGCTTGTGTAGCTAAATCAGCTTAAGGGCCCAAAGCAGACGTGCAACCAAACATCTTCCCAAAGTGATAAACAACCTCGCCTTGGTTGGGAGGACTGTAAAAAGAGACTTTGCTCCATTTTTCAAGTATTATTATTATAGGTTCCTCAGTTAATCCTCATGTTTGCCTTCCAGCCAACAAGGCTGATGACAGGTTTCTACTGATTCTCTGACGACAGAGCTCTATCACACAGACATTCACAGGGGCACACACGTGCACACACGTGTATAATACTAAGACTCAGCTGCTTTCACACACACAGCAACAACTGCAAAATCTCCCATTTACTAGCAGAGCAAAACCAATTTGAGGGGTTGACTCCTCGGTTCACTGGGGCGACATCTGAGAGGCATAAAATATTTCCCCAAACGTCAAATAAAAAACATCTCTGATTCACATGCATGCCAGGTTAATTCTCCCCCTATCCACATGAAATCCTTGTTTGTTTTGGCAATGTGTAGCACTACGCTCCAGACACATCTCTCAGTGATATGAACCTCATTAAAATGATTTGCCCGAGCTCTGTTATTAATCAAGCAAAGCAAAATGACAAGTGGGAAATAATTTTGTGGAGGAAATCTCAAGTCCTGTTGAGGACATGTGCTTCCCGAACATCTCATTTGGTTAACTAGCCTGGCCCTTTTATCAGCACGCTGCTCATTCTGGCAACAAGCACTTATGTATCATTTGGCAGCACTGAGCCAGTGATAATATCATGAGAATGGCTTTAGAGAAATAAAATCTCAATCTGTCATTATTTCATTTTCTTCCTTATGGCTTCAGCAGGAACTTCCAATGCCATGAATCGATTCCATTTGTACATGGATGGCTCAAAAATGGGAAACTCTGAGATACACACATTTAAAAATTATTTAACTTTAGATTTACACACTTGATTCACTTGTTTCCTATGTTATAGAAAGATATCCAGTCTCTTTTCAGATGGCTGTCTCACAGACAAACTTTTTCTAAAATGCATGGGAGGCCCTGCTGTGTATTGTCTTATATGTAGACATATTGTACATAACCACATGATGGCAGTACTGCATCTAAAATATTACAAACCCCAGCACTGATTTTGATTTTCAAAAAACGATGCCCCCTTAAGTACTTTCATGCACATGGAGGTACGTGCAGTGTAGTAATGTGCACTTTGGTACCCAATTTGCTCCCACCACCTGTCATGCTTATGTTTGACACTAAAACGCCCATGAAAGCCACTGCAAGTCTTCTAATTAAGCTATACTCCAGCATTGACATGAATTATGCAGCAGCTTTAATGAACTTGAATCAATAAACACGGGATCTATAATGAAGCCAGTCACACAAGCTGCTGTGGGCAGAGTGGTTCTTTAACCTTGGGGCTGTATCTCTATCGCCGGGAATGGCTGAAACATTTGGGTGGATAAAATAATCCTCCACTTTGCTTTTTCATATTTATACCATCATATCCCCTCCCCCAACCCCCTCCCTAAGTCTAATGACAGCATATTGTGGATGTATTTTTAATGTCAAAACACATCAACGGCTGGAGCGAACATCTGGGTGGAGATGCTGATGGACAGGAGGAGGATGGAGATACGCCGAGATGAGGGTGTTAAGAGCAGATGAGGAAATGCAAAGATGTACCACGCACATTAATGTAACAGCTTTGACTTTGTTTTTCATTATGAAATTCCTAAAAGAAAAAAAGTAACACTTTCCAATAAGGGACACAACATTTTGAGTAGAAACCAGGGAACAAATGAGGAACTAACTGCTAGTGAACAATTACTCAATGAGTTACTCCTAATTAAACTTTACAGAGTAGCTAATGATTAATTACCACTTCCTTCATCTGAACCAACTGGTGAGCGGCACAAAACTAATAACGACTCATTCATTACTAATTACTTAAACATTAGATACTGATTTTGTAGGCCCCTAAAGTGAAGGGGTGCATCATACTGACTAGTTACTTAGTAGTCTCTATATAAAATGTCTACTGTAAGATTAGCTTGAAATCATGTAGATAGTACTATTTATACTCGCCATTATAATTTAGTCTGCAGGTTCTTTATATTCTTTCAAAGGGCAGCTGAAGCTATAGACAGGTGTTTGAGTAACCTGTATGCACCAGGTCTGCATTTTATGTATTTATTATGTGTTTTTATTGTCTTCTGTGTTTTTATTATGTATTGTGCCTCCTTTATTTAATGTTGCATATTACCTTTGTAAAGCACTTTGTGACTTATGTCTGTGAAAAGTGGTATATGAATATAGTTTAGTACTTATGATAATAAACTTACTAGAGAGATTGTTTTACTATTGGTTAAGTTCACATACTGTACTCTGTAGTTTTTTTTTGTTTTTGTGTTTGTATTTTTATGAGACAATTATTGACCATCTAACTGGCATCCATTTTGTACATGGGTGCAACGTTTTAGTTATGTTTCAAACTCACATCTTATGAGGCATCAATATGTTCCTGTTCTTCACCAGCAGGGGGCCTCATTGAATATGGCACTGTGCGATTGTGATGTTAAGGCTTACTACTAGGATGAGCAATCATGCTAATAAGCTTTTAGCTTTTTCAGTTTTT
>NW_023339663.1:23849568-23851299 GCF_004916995.1 Morone saxatilis | reverse complement strand
ACTTATTTTAAATCTACCATAAACTGATTTTTTATAGAGTTGAAAATGGTGAATGTTGTTATCCTATTTACATTCAAGCAGGACACAGAGCAACATTAGCATTCATTGAAGTCATTGATTCTGGGCCAATATTCACTATTACTTTTTAGATTCTATTTTGCTCTCATTCATACTCCTGAGTGGTAAATAATCTGACTCTTATAGTGGGCTAAATGTCCACTATGGTTCACCAGCTTGTTGGCATAACTTGTTTTGCTTAGTTATTATCCTGCGAGCATGATTAGCGATGCATTGGAGTTTATCAGAGCTTTTTGCGCTGAAAATAAGTCTGCTAGTGTTGCATGAGAGTGGTGAAGAGGAAATCTAACGGTAAAGTTGTGGGCCCTAACCCTAAAACAATGAGCTTGGAAAATGAGCTTAAAACCACTGCAATATCTTGCAAGGGGGAACTGCAGAGACAGGTAATAATTATCTGTGTTCATACAAGCAACCCTGTTAACACTGTACATTTAATTCATTGTAAATGTAAAAATATTATTAAACGATTGAGCCATTTATTTATTTTAATTAAAAGAAACAAAGTAGCATGTAGCATGTTTGGAATAAAAGCTTGCATGTGTTTAATATACTCTAATTTCCACATCACTGAATAGTAAAAACATATTCAGATTTAAACAAGGGACAGACACAGCAACCAGAGGAAAATAACTTCAATCTTGGATTTATACTTACAATCCAAAGAAGATCCAAACTATCTTGTGGCTGACAGAGCTTTGCTAGTCGTCTACAGAGAAGTGGAGTAACGCACCATATTAGAGGTATAAACTGACAGGATGAGGTCAGAGCTGAAACAGAAGGGAAAGCAACACTGAGACCACACACACAAGTGATCTATAATGATGTGTGAGAGAATAAACTCTCTGGCTGCATGCACAATGGAAACCCAGTGTTACTTATGGCCACTTAACACAACGTATTGATGAAAGAAGGCAATGTCTGTGGGGCACTGGATTCTCAGCCTGCATCAGGCCAGCCTGGGAGAGATGAGTGCCTCCGGCCTCGGCTCTATCTTACCCTCTGGAGGACGGCAAACATATTCAGACTGTAATTCACTGCACATAACAGATATATCATAGGTTAACAGGCCCGTAACACAAACACAGAGATGTTGGCTCTGGTTATTATGCGGAAATGATGCAGATAAATTGAAGGAAGAAGTTAGTTAGTATTTAGCCTGTGACGTCAGAAAGTGTATACAACAATGACAAAATACTCCTTTACTAGTAAAAGTCTTGCATTCAAACAAAAGTATTTTCAGCAAAATGTACAGTCAAAAGTAAAATGTTCTAATTCTGTAGACAAATGGCCCCTGTTACTGATATTTTACAGTTCTAGCCGATCAACATCATTTACTTTAATCCCTTCATGAGATGATTAATCTAATATAATTTTGTTCCCTTTTTGTTATTTAGATGAAACCCTCTGACGGATTTAGAGAGGTAATGTCTCTTACGTGGAACTGCTACAATTTATAAACATCTAAAGTAATTCCAACTAGACACTACTTTATTTATAAGGCGTCACTAGCCAATAGGTTGGGACCCACTTGTAAAACATAACATCTTGTATTTTAGAAATGTAGCTATATAGCTGTATCTATGTACCTAAAGGATTTAAGGATTTAGTTTTGGTTTGGTTGCAGAACATTTGCCTCACCCTCCCCTTCCAAGC
>NW_023339663.1:23849032-23849543 GCF_004916995.1 Morone saxatilis | reverse complement strand
GCTTCCAGGAGCACGAAAAAGAACCGGATGGGATGAACCGATGAGACATGCAAAAAAAACAGTTTTAGGGCCGGGCGCGTATCTAGGAAGCAGAAGTGCTTTGGTTTGTCTCCTATAAATGTTCCCTTTTGTGAGACTACTAGGAAAATACAATAACGGATACGGCCTCTTTTCTTAATAGCACATTTCTAAAATACACAATTTATGTTATTACAGTGTGGGTCCCAAACCCTATTGGCTAGTAGCAACTATATAGAATAAAGTAGTGTCTAATTGGATACATTACATTATAGACATGATTTAATTATAATTTCTAGCTATCCATGGTATAAGAGTAACCACTACTATAAATCCTAATCTGAAAAGTAACTAGTGACCAGTCAGATAAATGTATTGGAGTTGAAGCATATAGTAGCATAAAATTTAAGTACTCAAGTAAAGTGGAAGTACCTCAACAGTGCACTAAAGTACAGTACTTCAGTTCTGTAAATGTACTTAGCTACTTTCCACC
>NW_023339663.1:23847202-23848914 GCF_004916995.1 Morone saxatilis | reverse complement strand
AAAACTTTTGTTTTTGCTCAATAAAAGCTACACAATTGTTTGAAAAAAGTATCCCTCCGTATGGTATGAGTTTAGAGATTATTTTACCGCCCACTGTTCTGTTTACAGTAAAAGAATTAAAACTCAAAGGACATGATGACACGCAAAACTGTGTCATTCTTTGTGTGGCTGTAACAAAAAAACACCACCGTTCAGTGTATGAAAACTGGATTTTCACCAACTAAAGTTGGTAGGATTGCATGTTGTGACCATAAAATGTCATCAGCCAGCAGCCTCAGTCCCTATCAGGCAGTCTGCTGCACAGAGCACTCTCCTCTAGCCTTGGGCACTGGCCACACTAGCTGGCACCCTTCCCCCCCGTCGCCTCTCTTTCTCTCTCTCTCTTCCTCTGTCTGTCTCTCGTTCTCTCTGTCTCTCTTTTTACCAGGGTGCAGTGACCCACCCTCCCCTCCCACCCCTCCCCTCTCTGTCACCCTGAGGCGCTCAGCTTCCATAGTGTCAGTGCGGAGGCCTCAGTGTTGACAAAGCAGCAGGCCTTCAGAAGACACATCAAACCCTGTCCCTCCTCTGTGCTGTTAGGGAGCTCAGTGCACAACAAAAGGACAGGGACTCCAGTTTCAGTCTCAGGCCATTACTAGTCTCAACAATATGGCTACAGACAGAAAAAGGCCCTCGAGGACGCTGTACGTATCACGAGTTACAAACACGAGCCGGATCAGCTCAAACCGTTCAAGACGAGATCCGTGTTTTCTGACTGTTGTGATGACAGTGTTGTGATGGATGATTGTAAATATAAAGCATAAGTCAAGGCTGCGGGTTGATGCCATCATGACACATGCACTCTAATGAGGACTGTGGGTGCTCCGCAGTGCCAGGGACTTCCCCCCAAGGCACGTTGAGTGGGGGGAATGGTATGTGATGCATACCAGATGTGATTGGAGACATCACACTGTTCACGTTGTTACTGCTAACCAAATAGTAGTAGCAGCAAAAGCAAAAGACCATTTTTCCTCTGTTCACACACTGTTCAAAGCATGATGCTGGCTGGAGCCAGAAGCAGAATAGAACATTTAAGAGGATTTTTTAAGACTTTCAGAGAGCATTGCACTTAGAATGTCTGCCTGGTTAGAAGACTTTGGAGAAGAATACGACAATGGACACAAAACAAAGTCACAGTAGCACCTCTGCCTCCCCGACTAAGCAGAGAAAATGCTTAATGCCTTACCATTTTGTAAATGTATCCTTTAAATTGTCCTTTAATTTAACCCTTTACCCAAAAACATAAACTTGGTAGCAATCATCCTCCAAAGATAAATTAAAAAAGGGCCTTGATTACCTGCAGCTCTTCTGCAGAGGTACCTATCAGTTACTTGGAGCTAGTATATATTCTGTGATTCAAGCCTCAGACCACATGATGGCAGCAAAAGAGATTCTTAAGCCAAATTTCAAATACTGGTCCAGATTTTGATGTACTGTAAGACCAGAAAAGTGATGTAATGATGGGATTTTAAAGGTTACTCTGAACATAAAGCAGAAATTCCCTCCCTAGTTTGCGCTAAAAAATGAATAAAATCAATTTCAGTTCGAAACAGGCCCATCAGCCCTTCAATCAATAGTTACACTGTCACTCACTAATTTACCCTTTTCACATGTGTACAGAATATATGTTAGGGCAGTGGTTCCCAACCCATATAGGATGAAATTCTCCCGAG
>NW_023339663.1:23845380-23847191 GCF_004916995.1 Morone saxatilis | reverse complement strand
TCTACAATTTATCTAAAGGGATTTGTTATTTTGTACATTTTTTTCAGATATTTTTATAGTGTTTGTTTTTTTTTCTTATGAAATTCTGAATCTTTTACCCCCTCAGGCCTCAGTGTATTAACTACATGGGGGAGAAGAAAAAGATTGTTGCATTTCAACTTGTACCAGCAGTGATAGAGGAAGTTTGTTACAAGTAAGAGTTGCTAATACAGAAGTATTATCAGTAAAAAAGGTTAATGCAATGTGTGTAATTATATTGTTACTTTATTATCATCACTTATGTATAAGCTGAATTTTACTGTTTTAGTTGGTTGAGTGGAGATGATTTAAAGTTTTTATACACAAGGGTTTAATCTATAAAATTGCATCATGTTATCATGTGTTATGTCTGTAAATGTTTTATTTTTAAAGTAACTAGTTACTACAGATGTCAAATAAATGTAGTGGAGTAAAAAAGTATGACATTTCCTTCTGAATTTTAGTGGGGTGGAAGAATAAATTTGCATGAAATGGAAGTACTAAGTAAATACAAAGTAATACTATGTAAAGTGTCTTACATTTCTATGTACAGTACAGTGCCTGATGGCAGAAATACAGTACTTGAGTAAATGTAGTTATGTATGTTGCTTTCTACTACTGGTATGCAAACTGTGACTGTGTTTGTAAGAGGTAAAATTCTCCTGTGTTAGGGGCACTCTGCCATTTTCCAGTTAGTTAATATTTACTAAACGTCTCAACCAATCACATTACATTCTGAGGACACCAAAGACATAACTTGACAGCATCAGGGTCATTGCAGTTTTACCTGTAAAAGTGGGACTGACTCGCAACAGCAACTGTCAGAAGTACACACAAAGTACACACTCTATCTGTGCTCAGCTTTTTCGAAAACTTAATTGCTGGCATTAAGCACTTGAGGGAATTCTGCACTTTGCTTGTTAGGTGTTTGTGTGCAACACAACCCCACACATTCTATTAATAAACTGACACCATCTTACCCTCTCTCTCCGTCTCTCTCCCTCTCCCTCCCTCTCTCTCTCTGTGAAATAATGAACAATAAGTGTCGCTGCTGCACCTCAGACACACACACCAACATCAAGCAGAATGTCAAATGGCTGGAAGAACGGAGCGATTGACAGCAGCCGGGCTCCAAGAGGCATGCAAATTACTAAAAGCAAGTTCTGAATGTTCTTTTCAAACTTTCTCCACATGCCAGAGGGGAAAGCAGGGGTGTTGATCTGATGTGAAATGCTTGAAAGAGATTCTTGCAAATGCCCGCGTTTAGAAGGGTGGATGTGACTGTATTGTACTGTTTTCACCTCAGTGCATCAGTACAGTGTGTAGGTGACCTGGGTTATGTGGGTCACACAAAGACGTCCATTGGCCAGATGCCCTAAAGGCTTTTAATGGAAATTATTTGAATGTGAGCACTTGAATTTGGGCTCAGGTGGCAACTTAACCTTCAACCCCAGACATAAATAGCCATCTACCAACCTCTAACTATAAATCTACATACTGAAGGACTCTCAAATTATCATCAAGTGCATCCATATACAGTGATCAATCAGTACGATGGTTTATGCACAGTGTTGCTGCTAACCAGCAGATGGTACTATGTCCCAACTTCGTGTGATACAGCATTATTATATATATATACACATAAAAACAGAATGCATTGATTCATCAGTGTGGGACGCTGACCTGGTTACACAATCTGGCTTTCCCAAAAAACACAAAAGCACACATTTAGTTCAACCAATCACTGCTTCCACATCTAATGAAGTGTTAAATTGTATTTATAATGAATGACT
>NW_023339663.1:23843577-23845365 GCF_004916995.1 Morone saxatilis | reverse complement strand
GTGGCCAATGAATGTGTGTTTTATAAAATGTGATATAAACTATCAACGTAAATGTGGGGAGATAATATTTTTGACGACTACATTCTTCTACATGCTGTAAATAAAACTTCATTCATAGAGCATATGTTGAATCTTTAAAAGTCATATATCTTCCTCTGCTAAAAGGACAAAGCTAGAAAAGGCACAATATTGTCCTCCTCTGTGCCACTTTAGGCAAAACCACTAATAGCACCTGCTTTTGAACCTACAGGCAAAGTTATTATTCTTATAGGGTCATGCATTAATTCATACACTTCATTAGCATATGATGTCTGAAGGAGACTGAAGGGAAATTTTGACAGATTTTCAGATTGTTCCTTTCATGTGTGCAGTTTAATCTTTCTCATAACATGTTAACTCAAAATTAAGCAAACATCTATATTAATTTGACTTTTAACAGTTTAACAAATGCAAACATTTGACATTGCGTGGAAATTTAGTGGAACAATCCTTTAAAGAAAACTAGAACAGAGCTGTTATCTCTGTCTGTGCGTAGATCAGGAAGACCAAACATCAATAATCTCATTTCTTGGGTCAAATATTACAATCAGATCTGCATTATTTTCTTCCCTGAAAACGAAAAGTATTTCGTTTTTCTATCGTGTTAGTATTTTTTTTGTCAGTGATAGAAAATAAAAAGTGTCCTTTCACCTGCTGGTCAGGATGGTCAGATGTTTGGTTCGTTGTGGAATCTCGAAGCTGCATGCAAATCCTCAAGATGACCTACTTCCTCCCTTCCACATAGACACTCCGCTAAAATCCATAAATTAAGGAAATTAACTGATGGGGCCCGGGGCCACTTTGTAAGCTATTTAAATCTTTAAATTTACAACATCCCTGCATACTTCATGTAATTGAACTAACTCCGGGCTTGTTTCCTTTAATGAGAAAAAAAAATCCAGTTACCCCTCCAGTTTGTACCCCTGGAAACAACAAATCTGTGCCAGAGGGGAAGATGGGAGCGCTCTGAGGCGCGCTGAGGTCTGTCTAATTACGGATACTTGGCCCGCTTCAAGGCAAGACGCATTCTCACACTCCCACTAGTCCTACTGTCGAATCACCAGCATAACTGTTTTATTTCCTGTTTAAATACGCATCATTTCATACTCACTGTATGCAGAAAAGAGCTGTAGGAAGACTATCTAAGTCTCTAGAAGTCCAAAGGAGCTATGACAGCAGTGTTGTGGTGATACCAGAGAAAAATAAGACAATTTCAAATTCCATACAATCAATAAGAAATCTGATTATTTTTCTTCCGGGTGATAAATAGGAAAGGTTCCCAAAAAGTGAGACTATATTTTTTGTGGACCAATAATCAGTTCCTACACTGGTTGGCGCCAAATATCAAGAAACGGATATCCCACCTCTCTCAGGGTGCTGGTACAGAGTAATTACTGGGCTCAATGTTGCATCAATTATTCACACTTATTTACCCGCAAATAAACAAACATGCAAATAAATAAATAATCGTCTTCTTAGTGTGAGCACCTGCTTGACTCTCTCTTTCCCCTTCACCAGGTGAAAAATTTGGCGCACTACTTTAGCGCTTAACCACTTGCATTGTGTCTTTATATGTTGAAATATAACAACGATCGGCCCAAATCTTATTCTTCAAAAGTCTGGATGCTGCCTGCTTTCATTGGAGAGTGAGGAGGAAGGAGGAGGGGGGGTTGTTCTGGGCAGATATCTCCATCTAAGCCCTGCGCTATAATTGAAATGGCGCATTTGGCTGCAGGCAGGTTGTGAGGG
>NW_023339663.1:23840262-23843489 GCF_004916995.1 Morone saxatilis | reverse complement strand
GAGAGAGGGAGAGAAAGAGAGAGCGGGGACACGGGGAAAATCACCGCATGAAAGATATTGGTTGAAGGATATCTCTTCATTTTCAGCATATTTTTCTGCTGGGACTTTATCAACAAGTTACTGCGCCTTCATTGCATGTTGCCTGAGTGAAGGACTATGGCAGCTCGCCTGGCTTTAAACTTTAAATTTAGGCTGGAGATGGAGGTGGAAATATATGCCTACTAGCTGGAACTGCCTGGGGAACTATTACATCAGACGAAATGACAATGATTAAAATCTGCTTTTCGCTGCTCTAAATCTATTGAGCGACTAACAGTTGCCTGTTAGGTTTCCTACCCCATCTAAATCACAACTTCACACCGTTAAGGGGAGCGATCTACTTTTTGCCGGAAAAAAATAAGATAAGTTATTATATCTGTGCAGTCATAATTTTCGGGAATAGGGGGGTATCACGTTTTCTTTCTTGAGAAAATTGCCTGGGCGAGAGAGTGGAGTTGAGCTAATTGTAGCCTAATCCCTGGCCCAGAGGCGCTTGGGCAGCCCGGAGCAAGAATTTTCTTTTTTAGCTCTGCTCTGTTATTTAGAGACGGATTATTGGCTTTCTTCTTCTCATAACAAACCACAGGGGCAGTTTCATTTAGGCAAAAAAGCAGACAAGAAGCTGAAAGACGAAGCAGGATTCCAACAAGAGCGCACATCTTTACGCGTATCCAAATAAGAGCAGAGAAGGGGAAGGAGATCATCTCATCTATGTACAAGGTAAGGACGCTTCCTGTGCGCTTTGGTACAAAGAAGCTTGGTGAGGACAGGTCGAGGCAGCCTTGCAAATAGAGCCTTTAAAGCCACAGAGACTCTTTGCAAGCGAGTCCATCTCGGCCACAGCCTAGTGTCTTTTAAAAAGCAGTTTTGTGTGGGATACGGAGCAAAGACTTGGCTTTCCCGTGCGACAGTAGGCTATAGGTCCGTGCTGGAGCTGGATGGTGGTGTAGTTGTACCACAAACTCGGGGGCATTTGGAGAAAATATTTGAGAATTTTGTGGGTTACGCGGACAGCAGCTGGGACTGACCGGCGATCACGGATTTCCTCCGGACTCCCTACAATGTTTGAAACGGTAGGGTGAAAAAAATCCTATTACAGAATCCAATGTCTTTACGCACAGTGCTGGCTTATAGTCTGTACAGTTTTCGATGAGTATCGCCGAACTGGAGCTAACGTGGATACTGCTCGACCCAAAGGGGTTTTCCCTGTTTTCTCCCAGACTGGACAGTTAACACGTGTGGGTTTTATCAAGCGGCTGATGAATTACACGTGTCAGGATTATGCTTTTAATTGTACAGCAGGAATAAGACGCCATATTGAGCATTTGGTAAAATTAAAGGCAGAGCACAGGCTTGTAGTGTTAGTGTGGAGAGGGCTGTTGTATCGGGTTGTTTCCTTTTTCAAACGTTTCCGTGTCCGTTTTGTGGTTATTTTTATTTGTGGGCTCTCCGGATTATTTTATGTGGATGGCAGAAGTGTGAAACTGGCTACACCGCTTGGACAGGGTCAGTGGAAGGAGACAGCAACACAGCAGCTCTGAGGAGAAAGTTGATGCATTTACAGCTGATCTTGTGGAGGAATTTATCATACATGGTGTGTGTGTGTGTGTGCCCGTGCTCGTGTGGGAGATAGATAGAATGAGGGATCAGGGGAGAAATGTTGAAATGATTGAAATTGTGATTGATTGGGGAGGGTGACAAGATTTATTGGTCTGTTTCTTTCCATTTGTTCCTTTTTGTATGTCCACGTATGTAGTAATTTAATTAGTTAATTGATCGGTTGGTTGAGAGAGAGAGAGAGAGAGAGAGAGAGTTATTGGCGGTGGGACAGTCCGGTGTATATGTACCCCAAACTTCTTAAGTCTTTCCAAGTTTCTTTTTCTTTCCTTTTCCTGGGATTTGAAATGTAATCCCGTCCTCCTGTAATCGTATTAAAGGAACATGATACTGCTGTGAGGCGGACAACACCCTGCGGAAAGAAAGAAAAAAAAAAACCTCCAGTCACACTTTGTGCCCGACGGCACTTCTCTCAGAGCCGAGGGGCTGATCTGGACTCTCACAGCGGCCTTCAGTTCACCAGTCATGACAGTAAAACAGTCCATATGTACAACAACAAACGGATCGATTCTGCTGATTTACTGAAGGGTGAAATGGTATTATCTCAATCTGTTTAAACCCAGTTATATAGTTACCCAAGTATTATTTAAAGTTTTGTTGTCAATTACGTCAGGGAAGGTCTGCATTTCAACCAAAGCCCGGAGGGTAATGAATGAGTAATGATAAAGTGGGCAAACTGTGACCTTTAGTCAGTGAGGAAAACATGAAAATAAGAACTGGTGCAGTTTTAAAACAGCATCGTTTTGTTCTCTTTCGTTAATAATCCTCATTTAAACTTAACCACTCTGACATTTACTCCCTCAGTGATTTACACTTTACTCTCTAACAGACAAGAGTCACATTAAAACGTGGCCAATCTGAGGTTAGGTGGTTTACCTGCAGCTGTTGGCAAACAAATTACGCACCAGTAAATTGGAGATAAACGCCTCCCCTGCTCTTCCTGGAGCAGTGCGGAATCAAATATCGGCGTATCGAAGTGAATTAAAAATATTTTCTAAAACATTTTAGCAGCTAATCAAACTCAGTTCCGTGACCTCTGAGTGCACCAGCTTGCTCTCGTGTCAGTCCTCCCAAATCTGCGCCTCAGCACTCCCGCAACTTCTTGTACTGGCCTGTAAATAATGACGTTATTGTTAGTTTGCTCAGTGATTTCAGGCATGAGCTTTCTGACAGCATACATGCAGCAGGATGCTCCATGGTTCGGCCTGCTACCGTGGGCAACAGGATTTCTCTTGAACTGTGCGTTTTTACGCAGTGTTGGTTAGAAACTTATTTCTGCTGTGCCGTGGACCATTTTCTGTCGTCACATGACAAGCCATCACCTTAATCTTCTTTTGTTTTGAATGTATGTGTGTGCCCCCGTCCCCCGTCCCCAGTCCCTCCCCGCCGTGTTCTCCTTGCTCTCAGATTGGTGCTCGGTGTGTCTGGGCGCATCACGTCTAACACATAAGGCGACCTTTAATTAGAATATTGCAGCAGCAGTTTGTTTTATTCCCCTGGAGGCTGACACCTAGCATTCCTCCCTCTCCCTCACTCCGTCTCTCTATCCGTCCATCTCTCTCTCTCTCTCT